>NC_090267.1:330882611-331482611 GCF_040414725.1 Anabrus simplex | reverse complement strand
CGTGTTTAAATACTTTAATCTTTTTTTTTTTTTACTTTTCTTGGTGTTTACCTATTTGTTAAATAAATTTGTTAACCTGATTTCCTCGGCTATCTGTGTTCTTGCCCTCTGGGTTGTGCTATATTCTCGGGAAGTCCAGACCCTATGGAGGCCGCACCTTCTGTAGGTTTCGCCAGTGATAATTCACGGTACAATTACCATTATGAATTTTGCACACCCCTCACAGACAAACCGATCATCACGACCATCGCTCTATATTTTGGACAACCCTGAAATTGGGTTACTCTGTTCCTTATACTCAAAGTTCGTGATTTCAAATGTTCATTACGTCCCCAATTACAGTATTTCACAATACTTAGATCATTACCGGCTATGAATTTCAACTAAATCCAGCATTTTAACGTTTGCCCTGGCCGAGAATTACAGTACAATCTCAACTCCACACGCGTCCCGTTATATCCCCGCTGTCAGCTGAGGCCTCTCATCCCCCGAAGCTCGCTTGGCAGTTACAGGAAACACCTGGTTTATTCACAGTTGACTGGCTTCTCAAAATGCTCCCTTTAAACTCTGCCGACATAATTAAACAAATACGATATTCTAACCAACAAAATGCACAGGTTATGCTTCAAGATGCCCACACTAATTATACGCGTCGCCAATTATTACCGCTATGGATTTCTATAAATTTCTTTCCATTCTCAACATTATAAAATATTCCTCGGGCTATCATGTCCCGGCTTCAAATGACAGGACTCTAACCTGATTCGCACATCTCATCTCAACTCATATAAAACATTCTTCGGGCTTCCGTGTCCCGGCTTCAATGACAGGTCCAACCTGATTCACAAAACTAACCTCTGTTTCCCAGCTCCACAATTATCATCGACAAAGAACTGGAACAAAATCCTCACTAGAAATCCTGACATCTAATATCGCACAATGCATTAATCATGAATAACTTCGCATAAATGATATCGTATTTAATAACTTGATTTTTACGAGAAATGACTGAAACATTCTACTAGATCTTTTATTGTCAGTCAGACACAGTTTAAAATGGGCATTAAAAAAAAGTTTCTCTCCGTGACCAAATTCATCACCCTAGGTTCTCACCCGACAGCGCGCTTCCACTCGATTGAAAATGAGTAACCATGGATTATTATTATTAACGTCAAATTGCAGACAGAAGAATTTTACGTCGAATGAACATCTTACTTTGACATCACAAAATACAGGCAGTACACTCACACGGATGACGATCTACATTGGACGTGATATCACTTCGGAACCCTATTCAATAACTTTTACAACATTATACGGCCCTCGCAAGACTTCAAACTTTTATCCAAGTGGAAAATAAAACAAATGACTCTTTTAGTCGTACTCTCACATTTACAAAACTTAGTAGGGGTGACCACTGCGTCGTATATCCCCATTCAAATACACTTTAAGAAATCACGAGACAAGATATAAGAGGTAGTAAGATGGAAAGTCACCTACCTCATGTCGTCACGCCAGTATTCGTCATAGGGCTCACCTGTGACCCTGGCATTTTATTTAGCCATTTTTACATTCATGGCTTCACAATTTATTATTATTTCTTCAGGTTTCCTGGAATAAAGCATTAAAAAAAAGAAAATACCCTTCACTTGTTTGCTTGAACGCACACGATGGACTATAATTATTTCCGCCTACGAATTACTTAATCACATTAGAATTTATTCAGTACTTTGACCGTCCTATCTGGTACAATTATTTCACTCAAGAAAACTATCTCCTCATGGAGTCAAGACTTAGCCGCAATGGCTAAAATCTGCAGTTGAACTCAGTCTACTTTCGTTGGTTTGATTTCGCAGAGCAGCTCAACAATTTTTCGTCCACTTTGTATCACAAATGCCGGAGAAGGAAGCTTCGTCATGGCGTCCCTTCATATTTATAGCAGTTACCCCCCTCTCTTCGAATCTCTCCCTTTGCCGCCAAGAAAATTTCTATAAATTTTCTGACTTACCTAAACTGCAATTTCAAGAGTTTTGAAAGTGACTACATGCTTGCTACATTTCTGGCGGTAGTGTTCACGGACATTTAAAATTTTTACGGGTTCGATTTGTGAGATGATTGACCTCCTTTGATAGGCACTATATTTTTTGACTTGGCGTGTTCACGCCATGTACACGCGCTTTGAAATAGTTCATAAAAATGACTTGAGATTCTTCCGCCGTCGACACGCGTGGTTGACGTCACGTACCCCAGAGCGTGGGACCGAAGGTAATCACCCCCTCGTCACGTGTCAAATCCATGCTATCAAGAATCCAACTTTTAGTTTAATTGTTACATTATGCAAAATGTTCTTAGGGCACAAAGGTCATGGGTTCATATTTCCCCCAAGACACGAATTCCTTTCGTGCAGTGACAAGGAATTTCCTTTAAAATACTCCAGATGGCGAAATTTCTAATTTTGACGTCTGTTGAAACATGACCTTTGAATGTAAATTCCTTTCCTCTCTCTTATGCAGTTGTTCATCTTCTGGTGTACGGATACTGGTTGATGCCTTCAACTTCCTGGTAGTTCTCCACTGAATTTTCGACTGAGCTATTTATCCCTTCCTCGCCGTCAAAGTCTTCCTCGCTGTCAAAGTCTTCCTCCTCAGAACCTTCTTCAAATTCTCCCTGTTCTATCGAGATTTTCTCTGTAAGATTCCAATACTCCTCAAATGCTCTCAATATCACAGAGTCTGGGACTTGCCTGCATTCCCTACATCGTTTCAGTGGGTCATCCTGCTTTTCTTCGAGCGGTTCCACATCTTGATCCACCACTGATTCAATGAGGTTAACTTCCTGGTCCGCCATATCTTCAGGTTTGCGATAAACCTTCAAGTTGGCTGCATTGAAAATAGCCTCAGAGCGTCCATCTAACGACTGGATTTTATATGAATTATTTCGGAAACTCTGGATGACTTTAAATGGACCCATATACAACGGTGCAAACTTCGCGTAATACTTGTCCTCAGGTTTTGAGAGAGCGGGTTTACGAACAAGCACACATTCGCCTTCTTTCGAGGGCCGATGAAATCTCTTATTTTTGACGCGTCTCAAACGTCGGTCAGCTTGCTGACGAAGATGCCTAGCTGTCTCTTCAATGCGCATCGCTTGAGTCGGCCGTGGGTCGCTCGGACACTTCACCACTGCGTGCCATGGTCTCAGAGGATAAATATTGGAATGAACCACATTTGGGACGCACCCTATAGATTCGTGGATTGTGTTATTCACGCAATCGTCTATGATAGGTAACACATCCATCCATCTCCAATGCTCTTGAGCACAGAAGATCCGACAGAACTTCGCGATGACCTGCATAATTCGCTCTGACGGGTTTCCCTCCGGATGGCGAACTGAACTAAGAATATGTCGAATTTCAAGCCTTTCCAACTCCTGTTTAAATTGAGCTGAGGTAAATTGTGTGCCGTGGTCCGTTAATAAAAACATGGGCTTCCCCATAGTTGGAATTATGGTCCTATTTATAGCTCTTAATACCAATTTAGTGTTTGCTTTCTGTAATGGACATAACGATGTGAACTTAGAGAATACGTCCACGGTTACCAAGACGTATCTATTCCCTCTACGTGACTTGGGAAGGACTCCGTAAATATCCATCGCGAACAATTCACGAGGTTTAGCTGGTAAGAGAGGTATCGGTGCCTGTCGAATGAGGTACGGGTTCGCCTTAACCCTCTGGCATGTGTCACATGTAATTACAAGGCTTCTCATGTCTTCTCGTAGATGAACCCAGGTGAACGTTTCCTGAAGGGTAGCGGTGACCTTGTCAATCCCACCATGACCGGTTATCCTATGGGCATGCCATATAAGACCCTTCCTAAGTGGTGGTGGTACCACAATTCGAGATTTAGTGTGATCCTTGTCTATGAATTTCAACAAGGTGTTGTCGACAAACAAATAGCTCTCAGCTAGCTTCTCAACTTCTCCACGTCCTGGGTGGTCATGTGGAAGTTCTCCCTTCAACAACGAAATTAACCTGCCACAGAACTGGTCCTGTCGTTGACATTCTGGTAATCGTGTCAGCACATTTAGAAAGGTTCTATCTTCGTCAGTTAACTCCACGAAGTTCACCTCATGTTCGTTATCGTTTGGGTTTCGACTCAGGGCATCCGCCAGGACATTTGACATTCCTGAACAGTGCTCGATGGTCAGATCAAACTGCTGGATAAACAGTGCCCACCTAGCTACTCTCTCGCTAGCAACTACCGTCTTCATCACAAAGGTCAAGGCCTTGTGATCCGTCCTAATGGTTATAGGGAATCCAAAAATCATCTTTCTCCAGTGCTGTAGTGATTGAACAATTGCAAGCATTTCTAATTCAGTGACACTGTATTTTAGCTCGTGTTTCCTAAGTTTACGGCTAAAGAATGCCAAGTAGTTCTTCTTCTTGGGTTCTTCTCCTTCCTCTTGGTATAAAACTGCACCAATCCCTACGGTGGAAGCATCAGTTTGCAAGATAAAGGCCTTATCGAAATTCGGGTACCCTAGCTTCACACTTCTAGCTAACATCTCCTTAGTATCCCGAAAAGAAATCTCATGTTCCCTAGACCATTTCCATCGATTGTTCTTTACTAGCAAATCTTGCAATGGAGCCACAACCTCCGTATAATTTGGACAGTGATCACTGAAAAATTGACTCATACCCAAGAACTGTCGGACGTTCTTTACCTTGATAGGCCTTGGAAAGTTGTCAATTGCCTGCAATTTCACTGGGTTAGGGCGTACTCCTTCACCATCAATGATGTGTCCTAAGAAGAGAACTTCCTCCTGTCCGAAATTTGATTTTTTCAAGTTGATCTTAAAACCAGCCACCCTGAGATTTTCGAGTAGCAACTCGAGATGATGAAGATTTCCTCGAAATCCTTCGACGAAAGCAATATGTCATCGACATATCGCGTAGTTATGGCCTTAACTTGCTCGGTGAGGTTGCGATCTAGGGCGCGTATGAGAGCTGCACCGGCGTTTTTTATTCCAAACGCGAGACGGTTAAAAACATACGTGTGCTGGTCATACAGGAATCCAGTAAACAATCTTGATTTCTCATCGAGCATTATATGGTGATACGACGAGGTCAGATCAATATTAGTGAAGCGGCGCTTGCCCCTAAACCTCCTAATAACTTCTTTGATGGGAGGAGCTCTATCATTTTCAGGGATTAGGCTGTCATTTACGACCCTCGCATCCAAGCATACCCTCAGGGACCCGTCGGGCTTCTGAACGGTAACTAAGGAATTAACGAATGGTGTATTTGCCTTGGAAATCAACCCACTTTCTTCCATCTCTTTAATAATTTTTCCAGCCTCCTGGCGATGTTTCTCCGGAATGGGATACGGCCTACGTTTGAACGGCTCCCAACTGTTTACAGCCAACACATATTTGAAATTTGGAATGCATCCTGGCTTTGAATCGAATACATCCTGATATTTGAGAAGTAGTTCCCTCAACTTCATCTTCTCTTCCGCCGTCCCTGGGCATTCTGATACTTTCTGATTTATCAAATCTTCTACAGCCTTTCCCAATTCAGTCTCGAGGACATCCCACTCTTCCTGGTTGACCTCTTCTGTTCCCTGTTCTATCTCCTCTTCTGTCTCCTTAGAAACGGTAGTGAAATGGACTTCTTCCTCACACATTCTTCTCCCAGTCTGACCCAATGATTCTTCGTTTAGAGCTACTAATTCCGGTCCGTCATCCTTCCTAAATTTCACCTCTCTCCTTCCTAAATCGATGACGGCATTACTTTCACAAATGAAGTCTGCTCCCAGAATAACATTATAGTGCAGCTTTGAAATTATGACAAAAGGATGCGAAAATGTCATGTCTCCTATCTGCAAATCCAAAAATGTCTGCGTTTTACAAATGGCAGTTTTGTCGGGAATGACTCCTCTAATTTTGATATTTGCTACAGGAATTTCTGGCAATTTCTTCCGAGTAGACAATTCGTTAAAGAAATTTTGTGAAATTAAGCTGATGCTGGCGCCTGTATCCAATAAACAGCTCACCTTAAAGTTGCATATCCTGACATTAATGATTGGTAGCTCTCTTATTTTCCTAACCTCCTGTCTGAGGTGGTCTTCCACTAATTCATCTGGTTGTATAATCCAGGAGTCAACCTGGGCTACTATCCAGCCGTCGCGAGAAACGTATTCAGGCTGTGTGTGGGAATCCTGTCTCGTAACCACTACTGGAAATTTGGCGTTTTTTTCCGCTCATTTGACGAGTTCAGACTTTCGTCGAAATGAGGCGCGTTAGGGTTTAATTCCCTATCCTGGTGGTAGGTCTTTCGGATAGCTCCAGTATGGGACATGTCTTGAGCTCCTACACAGTCAGTGTTGACTTCCCTTCGTTGGATGCTGTCCTTCCATTTGTCCTGTCCGGTACCTGACCTCAGCTCTCTCAAATACTGGTCCCCTTCTCTCCTTCTCTCTTCAGGCCCGTGCCAACGGTCAGAACGTCTGGAATTTTCGTAACCGTCCCCTCTTCTGTTACCTTCATTCCCACGTGGGTTCCTTCGTCTTAGATCTGAGTTCCCCTGGTATCGACCCTGGTTTCTTCTCCATTGTTCTCGGCGTCTGTCCCACTCTTCATGATGGTATCTGGGCTGTTCCCAGTTCTTCCTACCTTGGTATGGCCTGGTGTCGAACCGCCGCCCCTCATTCTCATATCTCGGTGCTCGTGGAACTTCCCTACCTGGCGCGCTCTCCTGGCTGTGATTCACGACATTCACTTGGTGCTCTGAATGCCTGACTATTCGCGGGGCTGATTGATGCGAATGGGTCTGGTCCAGCTGTCGCAATATCAATTCTGCCTGCATCGGGGTTTCGACCTTCGCAGCAATTAGTATTCTCTGGATATCCGGTGGGAACTGTTTCTGGATAGCCTGAACCAGTTCTTGCTGACTTGGGGCTGATTCCAGTTCCTTGAACTTAACTAATTGTTCGGTAAAATATAACGAAAATTTCGGCGGTCCTGCGGTGTTATACCGGCGACTATATAACTCTAGCCTTAGGTTCTGCTGAATCTCAGAATTCCAACATTTGCCCAAAAATGCGGTCTGAAATTCCTCGAACGTGTCAAAGTTATATCGGAAACCTTTGAACCACAGCGACGCAACTCCGTCTAGGTACCGTTCCACAGTCCTTAGTTGCCTCTCTTCAGGTATCCTATTATCGCGAATATACTCCCTAAGTTCTCTAAGAAAACCCTTTGGCGTCTGGGTACCACTGCCATCGAATTTCTTAGGCTGATCTTCCTTAAGTCGAATCATGTTTATGACGTTCGTGACGTTTTGCCCCTGAGAATGGGTAGAATTGTCAAAGTGTCCGTTCCCTGTAGGATGTATGGGACTACTAGTGTTGCTTGGGCAACTGAACGACATATCTGAGGTGCGGCGAGATTTATTAACCACTTCCTCTATCTTGGCCTGGACTCCTACGATATTGTTCACTAACCCATCCAGTTCCAATTTCCGGGCACTAACTTCCCCCTTAAGAGCCTCATGAACAGATGTCAACTCGTCGCTCAGTGTTATGACCTTATCTTGGGTGTCTCTAAGTTGTTTCGATAGGTCTACCCTTGTATCGCCTAGATCTTTTCCTAGTTCCTCAATATCTGCTTGTACCTCCTCAATACTCCTAGCCGTTTCTTCCTGAGTTGTACCTAATTTTCTCATATCCTCTTTATTCATCTGGATTAATTTAAAGTCAATGGCCTCAATACGCTGGTCTACCGTTGCCTTGATGTCTTCGGCTACCTGGTCTACTTTGTCATTTACGACGGCTATCTCTTTACACAACATTTCCTTATGTTCATTCATTGCTGTGAAGACCTTTGACTTATCGTCTTCACGCATGATGTTGAACTTCTCTACCTCTGTCTTCAGATCGGCCTTAAGCTCAGCTTGATCTGACATCAACTGCTGATGTAGTTCCCTACTTTCGTTGACGTGCCTATCGAGGTCTCCTCTAATTATGTCCTGATTTTCACTAAGAACACGATGTAGCTCGCGAGTTTCTATAAACTGCTGATTTATTTCATGTTTAAAGTCACCAATGTCCTTCCTAATATCAACGCTAGCTTCCTTACAACTATCCCGCGTGTCCTGCACTTTAATGTCAACATTTTGAACAACTTCCTTCATACCTTTTAATTCTACATCTGCACTGTCTAATTTATTGTCCATGGTTCCTACGACTTCCTTCATACCTTTTAATTCTACATCCGCACTATCTAATTTATTGTCCACTGTTTACAACCTTACACTCATAGATTTAATATTCTCACTTAAGTCCTTCCTATCGGCTTCCGCAACCTTCCTATCGGCATCCATTCTCTCCATAAAGTCCTTCTTATTATTTTCCATCCTCTCCATTAAGTCCTTGATCATTTGGACCACCTGCCCTTGGGCCAATTCTCCCTCCTGCATAAACATACTGTATTTAACAGAAAACGATAGGTCATCGGTGAGCCCGAGACTTCAACGGCGTATAATAAGACTACAACGATAAACATCACAACATCCTCCTATCTAACACATCACACTGTTAATGCAACATTCTCTAAAAAATTTATTTAATAAAACGTGAACTGCAATGTTCACTCGATCTAAGTGATCAGCCAAAACACTCAAACCAGTATTCAAAAATTTGGGAAATTACACTAACACACTTAAATTATACCTTTCATTCAGTAGATAAATTATTCTCATAGTGGTATCTCCTAGCCTTACTCATCGGGCGTTTATCTATTTCTTCGAGTTCACTATCAACTCTGGCGCACGATTTTATCATCCATAATGTGGCATAGCCTCAACATTATTTCTCTTTTCCCCTAGTACAAGATTTTTTTCAAAATATCCTTATCGTTATCGTGACTTAGGTTCCCTCATCGTTATCGTGACTTATGCCCCATCGTTGGTGCGACACTTTAATTATCGACCGACGTATAACAATCCTACAATTGGTCGTCGTTTCACTGATGTCAACCAACCTAACTTGTAGTTCTTCTCTCGATGTACTTAGGCCCTCTCTTAAGTGACTGAAGCCACCACGTTGGGCAACATTTTAATGATGCACAACGTGTACAATTATCCTCCTCGCTATCGTGACTTAAGCCCCACTGTTAAGTGACTGATGCCACCACGTTGGAAGCCATTTTAATGTCGTCACTTGCCGAGGTATAAGGCGGGGTCCAAGGATTCTAATCTATCTACTGGAATGAAAGGTCTATTTAAAAGATTCCTATTTATTCAGGAAAATTCTGAAGCCATCAGGTGTGTCAACAGTATCAGAGAAGTCAATTGTGTCCACTGGACACCACAATCACTTTTACATAAACGTCAGAACACTGGTGTGAGACTTTAACGTAACTGCCTGACGGGCATTCATACTAGAAACCATTGTCTCAATTATTAATCATTTAAGAAAGGAAAGTCTGGGAATCCTTAAATTCGGCTTCCATGTGAGACCACATGTACCATCATAGTGATTCGTTATGGTCCAGCTCTCGTCACACGAACTCTGGACTCTGGTTATAATTAAGGCCGTCCAATCGGTGTGTGCCACACAGTGGTTCTACGGCATGGACCCTTAATTGAATCGATGTGACCTGCGTCTATGTCATGGACCGACATCTAATCTTCCAAGTTACTTTAAAGTCATTGTGGATGATGACCGCAAGGAAAGGATGCTACAATGGCATATGGCCCTAATCTAAGTCACTGAGGTTGATGACCCCCTGACCATCCAAGTTTCTAGGCTGAAGGCTAAACACAATTAAGTTACATCGGTTGATGACCAAAGTTCCACTTTACTATCCCCAGCACATTCACTGCTAAATCAATCAAAGTTCAATAATTACAACAATAGCAATGCTCACAAACTTAGTGGCAGAAAAATCCATTTCCTTCGGATATGTCCCCTTAATCGTTACTTTATTTTTTTATATTCCCCAGAAACAAACTAAAATTTCCAGAATGCATCTCCAAGTTATTCGCTTGATTAAAGTTATTTCAAATGCGGTTTCACTGAATTTAATAATTAAATAAATTTAAATGATTTAACGAAATATTAACGAACAACAAATTTTATCTCCGCGGACTCTGGTTTCTTCACAAATTTCTACGCAGCTGTGATGTGAGTTCAATATTGCGACGTTTATCTGGCTGGAAAAGAATTTTACATAATTCATGTCCAGCTATATATATATCCTGTCTCGTGATATCACGCTTAAAAATCTAATCTAGTCCTAACCGTTATTAACACTTGGATATCCTAATAATCTACGTACAAACCAAACCACTCGCCATATAATTACGATGTCATATCTCGTCATTACCATTATGAATTTTGCACACCCCTCACAGACAAACCGATCATCACGACCATCGCTCTATATTTTGGACAACCCTGAAATTGGGTTACTCTGTTCCTTATACTCAAAGTTCGTGATTTCAAATGTTCATTACGTCCCCAATTACAGTATTTCACAATACTTAGATCATTACCGGCTATGAATTTCAACTAAATCCAGCATTTTAACGTTTCCCCTGGCCGAGAATTACAGTACAATCTCAACTCCACACGGGTCCCGTTATATCCCCGCCGTCAGCTGAGGCCTCTCATCCCCCCAAGCTCGCTTGGCAGTTACAGGAAACACCTGGTTTATTCACAGTTGACTGGCTTCTCAAAATGCTCCCTTTAAACTCTGCCGACATAATTAAACAAATACGATATTCTAACCAACAAAATGCACAGGTTATGCTTCAAGATGCCCACACTAATTATACGCGTCGCCAATTATTACCGCTATGGATTTCTATGAATTTCTTTCCATTCTCAACATTATAAAATATTCTTCGGGCTATCATGTCCCGGCTTCAAATGACAGGACTCTAACCTGATTCGCACATCTCATCTCAACTCATATAAAACATTCCTCGGGCTTCCGTGTCCCGGCTTCAATGACAGGTCCAACCTGATTCACAAAACTAACCTCTGTTTCCCAGCTCCACAATTATCATCGACAAAGAACTGGAACAAAATCCTCACTAGAAATCCTGACATCTAATATCGCACAATGCATTAATCATGAATAACTTCGCATAAATGATATCGTATTTAATAACTTGATTTTTACGAGAAATGACTGAAACATTCTACTAGATCTTTTATTGTCAGTCAGACACAGTTTAAAATGGGCATTAAAAAAATGTTTCTCTCCGTGACCAAATTCATCACCCTAGGTTCTCACCCGACAGCGCGCTTCCACTCGATTGAAAATGAGTAACCATGGATTATTATTATTAACGTCAAATTGCAGACAGAAGAATTTTACGTCGAATGAACATCTTACTTTGACATCACAAAATACAGGCAGTACACTCACACGGATGACGATCTATATTGGACGTGATATCACTTCGGAACCCTATTCAATAACTTTTACAACATTATACGGCCCTCGCAAGACTTCAAACTTTTATCCAAGTGGAAAATAAAACAAATGACTCTTTTAGTCGTACTCTCACATTTACAAAACTTAGTAGGGGTGACCACTGCGTCGTATATCCCCATTCAAATACACTTTAAGAAATCACGAGACAAGATATAAGAGGTAGTAAGATGGAAAGTCACCTACCTCATGTCGTCACGCCAGTATTCGTCATAGGGCTCACCTGTTCCCCTGGCATTTTATTTAGCCATTTTTACATTCATGGCTTCACAATTTATTATTATTTCTTCAGGTTTCCTGGAATAAAGCATAAAAAAAAGAAAATACCCTTCACTTGTTTGCTTGAACGCACACGATGGACTATAATTATTTCCGCACACGAATTACTTAATCACATTAGAATTTATTCAGTACTTTGACCGTCCTATCTGGTACAATTATTTCACTCAAGAAAACTATCTCCTCATGGAGTCAAGACTTAGCCGCAATGGCTAGAATCTGCAGTTGAACTCAGTCTACTTTCGTTGGTTTGATTTCGCAGAGCAGCTCAACAATTTTTCGTCCGCTTTGTATCACAAATGCCGGAGAAGGAAGCTTCGTCATGGCGTCCCTTCATATTTATAGCAGTTACCCCTCTCTTCGGATCTCTCCCTTTGCCGCCAAGAAAATTTCTATAAATTTTCTGACTTACCTAAACTGCAATTTCAAGAGTTTTGAAAGTGACTACATGCTTGCTACATTTCTGGCGGTAGTGTTCACGGACATTTAAAATTTTTACGGGTTCGATTTGTGAGATGATTGACCTCCTTTGATAGGCACTATATTTTTTGACTTGGCGTGGTCACGCCATGTACACGCGCTTTGAAATAGTTCATAAAAATGACTTGAGATTCTTCCGCCGTCGACACGCGTGGTTGACGTCACGTACCCCAGAGCGTGGGACCGAAGGTAATCACCCCCTCGTCACGTGTCAAATCCATGCTATCAAGAATCCAACTTTTAGTTTAATTGTTACATTATGCATAATGTTCTTAGGGCACAAAGGTCATGGGTTCAGTATGTATGTATGTATGTATGTATGTATGTATGTATGTATGTATATCTTCTCATGTTTAGAGCATGTATTTGATATTTCATTTTGTATTTTTTCAATCTTGTAAAATTGATTTACATTGGAGACCGAAAACTACTGTCGTCATGTGTGTATCATCCCCATCATTATAGGTAATATATAATTTAACAAAAATATCTACATCCTTTTTGTTTGCCGTTGTTTTACCTAGTGTTTTAAACAATCTTCATCCAATGAACCAAACCATACCCCATGGTGCGCAACGGCCCCGAAAGGCCATGGACTACCAAGCGACCGCTGCTCAGAGGTGTCGTGTGGTCAGCACGACGAATCCCCTCAGCCGTTATTCTTGGCTTTCTAAACCGGGGCCGCTATCTCATCGTCAGACAGCGCATAGCTGTGAGCTTACATTCGGGAGATGGTGGGTTCAAATCCCACCGTCGGCAGTCCTGAAGCTGGCTTTCAGTTGTTTTCCACTTTCACACTAGGCACACGCTGGGGCTGTACCGTAATTAAGACCACGGCCCTTCCCCATCCTTGCGTTGCCGAAAACCTTCGATGTGTTCGTGTGACGTTAAACCAATAGCAAGAATAGTGTTGTTGGTTTTACGCCCCACTAAGTACTTAACGGTATTCGGAAACGTCTAGGTGCCGAAATTTTGTCCCTCAGAAGTTCTTTTAGGTGCCAATAAATCTATCGACACTGGACTGGTGTATTCGTGCACCTTCGAATACCACCGAACTGAGCCGGAATCGAACCCATCAAAGGACAGCGCTCTACCATCTGAACTACTTAGCGTGGAAGAAGTATACCTAAACTGTAAACAAATGGCGGGAAAGTTCCAACGCCACCCTGTAAAGGAGCAGCTGTTGAGATCAGTATTAGCAGTAGGCCTGTAAAAACTCCATAGTAACAGTTGGACTTTCATTTATAAGTGTATATCTGAAAATATATTAGCTACACATCGGCGTTAATATTTTAATCTAATTTCTTATACTCTGTTTTAAATTAGCAAGTGTAATATTATAAAAACAATACAAATACATGTCAACATTGTCTTGAACATATAATAAGCAATTGGAGATAATTACAATAAGGTAAACAAAAAAGACAAGTAAATTAATTCAAATTTAAAATATTAATGTCTGCTTTCCTGTCATGCTAATTATAAGGTAACAATTATTTAGTAATATATGATTTGAAATTATACGAAATAAAGTCAAAATTATGCTATAGAGTACCGGTTTCTAGTTTCACTTTTAAAAGATATTCATTGTAAACACATCAGTCGAAGTTTATGACCACATATTTATAAATTGTGGTTCTTGGGGTCAGAACTGCACAGCCACTTAAGTTGGAAGCTGGAGAAAATGGAGACAATTACCGAGGGTGTTATTAGGACAATAGGGCTGTTGTATATGTAGTGATACCGGTAGCTGTGAGTTGAACAGGGAAGGGAATATTCTGTCAACATACAGATTCAATATATTTTGTTAGATTGTAGAGGAGGATATGCGGAATTTATTTATCTATTTGATTTATTCATTTATATTTATTTTGTTTCAGACATGTATAAACCTAATGATGTGAAACACAAATGAAAACAATTATCAACTTAAAATTACATAAACTCCTATGAAAGCCTTTGTAAAATAAAGTCATTTATGAAATAAAAATACACCTTTATTCAGTAGCATGATATCATCAGAAATTTGATTTTAAATTTGCACAGAATGTAACAAGGTATTGTTAGGACTATAGGGCTGTTGCATATGTTGTGATACCGGTAGTTGTGGGTTGAACTTGGAAGGGAATCTTATGTATATCATATGCATTCAATATATTTTGTGAGGATTGTGGAACGAATGAGCATATATTTGAATGTGTTTCAGAGGGCTGATTTTGGTAAAACGGCAAGATGTACAAACATTTTTAACATGCATTCTGAATATAATTTGTTTTCTGAGAATCAAGTTTCCTGTTGAACGGCATAATGGAAATGGAATTCGATGTCATCGTCATTGAAGTCCAAAAAAGACTACCTTTTCCTTAATAAAATCTCTCATTCGATGGATAACAGAGATTGCCCTAACGCAACCTCCGAGGTGATTCTTCTCTTATAGCCAGATTTGGAGCGGCTGGTTGTGGTTGATTATTCGGAAATACTCTTAGGTGTTGATGATTTGAAACGGTGGCCACTCGTGCTGCAAGAAGAGTTTGTAGCAGTGACAGAATATACAGGTATTTTGGTGATAAGTTAATTTTATACTGCTGGTAATTCATAGTGTCCTGAATACGTAATACGTCAAAATAATGCCCTATTTCAAAGTGAAAAGTGGTTGAAAGTTTGATGTTTTTAGCAAGCACAGGTAGTATTTAATGACGAATGACTTAGGGCTTTATTGGCATACATTACGATATTTTCCAGTGTGAAAACGTTTGCTTTATCTAGAACGTAGAACGTTTTCATACAACTCACACATACATACTACCTGGATTGCAGTTCAGTGACATACTTAGGATTGTTTCCCACACGTTATACATGTAGAATACGTCTTGAAACCGCAGTGAAGTGATGTGTACCTCTGCAGTACATTGATGTACAGTACTCAGAATTGCTTCTTATACAGAACGCATGCATACTGCCTAAAACATGGTGCGGTGGGTGTTATAAACCGAGGGGCAAACGAAGATATTAACAACCTCTCAAACATCTCACTTCACTTCAAGCTCCTCCCTCGAATCACTATTCGCTAATTAAAAAAGAAACATATTTTACGAACCATCTTTTCCGTAAAGTTATTTGTATTTCCCCCCCACCCCCCACCCGCAAAACACCCAGTATATAAACTGAATAAATATCAGACTTGCGGCCGATAACAATGAGTAAGCAGCCATGACACTGAGTCAACGAATCACAGAATAGCAGTCAAGAAGCACACCGCTCAAGAATGTATTCTATCCTCTTTGATGTAAACGATTTGATTCTTGAGCAAGGAGTGGAGTAAAGAGTGATGAGTGAAGTGCCAGAATTAAACATATGGTTTTGCTTTGCATGTGTTAACTTCTTGCGTGAAGATGAGCATGTTTATACCCTAAGCTGTAAGTTTCGAGCTGTTAGTGGAGATATGACCTGGAATGACATTAGTAGAGAATACGCTTGAATGGAGATTTAAAAAGGGGAAAAGGTAATATGAAGATTAAGTTTGAATTCTAGAGGACGAATATGGGGCTACTGTTCGTTTATGAAAAGGAATTCGGGATTGGAATAATTTACCAAGGTAGACGATCGATGAAAGTCCAGGCTGCTTTCGAAATAATTTAATAATAAATAGGGAATGTACCACATGGATATCAGCTTTAAATGCAGATGGCCGAGCAAGTGGCTGTACAATTTGGATCACGTAGCTGCATTTCTTTTTTACGATCTCCCAAATGCAAGCTACTAGCTGCGTGTTCCGAACCATGTAGCAAACTCGCAGGCCCAGTATCCACTATAATGTTGTTTTTAAACGTAGCACTGACAGATAGGTCTGATGGCAACAAAGGGAAAAGATATGTCTAGGACAGGAAAGGAACCAACCGTGTGAAATTGGGAAACCATGGAAAACCATTGTGACATTTCACTTTCTGTATCTGCATAAATAGCAACAAAAATGGAGTTCAAGCTAGTAAAACGTCGATCTAGAAAGGAATAACGCCGATATACCGAAATGATATATCTTTTCAACAGGCAATTACCGAAAGAACCACGTTTAGAAGGCGGTAAGAAAAGAATGACAAATGCAGATTATTCAAATCTATTATTTTAAAAAAAAGAAGGAACCTCCATTAGAAAATTTCGTCAATCTACATTACTAAGCTTAACTGGCACGAGCAAGAGAAGAAAGAAGCAGCTTTTTATTTCGAAAGCAACATATTTGTTGGCTATAGAATTCGAAATACCAAGTAATATACGTCGCTTTACTAATTGAAGCAATAAGGAAACACCAGAAGAGTGAAATAGCAATTACGTCACGACTCGACTCAGTGGACGGATATTTTGCACGATACTGCTTGTTCTGAGAAGCACTGACCAACTAGTTACTACGTATTCTTCGATAAGGGAACCAGAAAAACATATTTACCCGATTACCAAATTTATTATCCTCAACAGTTAGCAGTTTTGAAACCATACTAAAACTGATTATTCCAAACAGAATCATTTTTAATATTGCAAGTATTATAGAGATAAAACCCTAACCATAAGATGACGACACTAAACCCCGTATTGCAATTTTCTTTTCCGAGAGTTCAACACGTTACCATGATGGTGTGAGCAGCTGAGAGGCACGACTACTTAGACTTGGCGGAGCTATGCTGTGACGACCCAATACGGATGAAAGTCAGCTGAGAGAGGAACACATGGACCCGTTGACCTAAACAAAACCGAGGAGCCAGACCTACTAGTTCCGATGACCTGAGGGAGAACAACAGGAAGAGTCCAAATAAGCAAGTTAAGTTCTCTTTAAGTCGTATATACGTAAGTACCGTAATGTATTTTTACCTTCGGATATATATTAATATTTTGTGCTGTGATAATGTGTGCGTGCGTGTTAACGTAATGAAATATGGTTATGTGGATACAGGTATTCATCTGTAATCAATGTTAATTCCATATGTAGGCGCAACTCACCAGTGAAACTCGTTCGCAATATTATCCAATGCGGTGTTAAAAAGGCAATGGGCATGTTTATTTTGTTATCAGTGAAGTGGTAAGGTGCGAGTGGTAATGTTTATATTATGTGTGATGTCTTTATTCATAATATCAGATAAAGAGATCGTATGTAGGGAATGTATATGACAAGATATGAAATAGCACAGCTTAGGATTGCGATATATTATGATTTAATACTATGACAGAAGGAAAGACGGCAAAGATGAGAAGGTTATGGTAGATATGTTATGTATTTATGGAAATGGAGTGCCTAATGAGTTTTGATACGGTTGCTACGCGAAATATAGAAGGTTAATGGTTGAATAGTAGTAATGGCAGGCACGTGTTAGTAGATGATGATGATGATTATTTTACTTGAGAGATTGGTCATAATAGTCTTCTGTGCGATGTTATTATGTGTTGGATATGCATTATGCGGTATATATGAAGCGTACCGTTTTCAAATGATTGTTTTATCCCATTGATATGTAGAGTAGCATAGGATACGATCTCGAAGCCATCAGTATAACCTGGTTTTGGAGTACTTAAGGTCATCTAAAGTGCCATGAAGCTAGTTATGCTAATAAATAGGCCTTCAATGAAATATATTTAACCACATTAGAGAATTCTCGCACATAATAAGTTAATTGCCGAATTTATAAGAACAAATTGGTATACCACTGGTGAATTAGTCATTCATATTTGAGTTTCTAAGTGAGGGTAGAGTCTTCTAACATAGAGATTTTTCTGCCTATGGATAAATTTGTTAAAAATTGGATGAAATACATATGGTAACGTAATATTCAGCAAGAAGCACACTTAAATTGAATCTTTAACCTAATATTGAGATGCTAATTTTTCATATTAACCGTATTAGCCATACAAATGTTATGATATAAACCATTACGACATACAGCGGACTTAATGTTGCTTATTTTGAGACCAAGTAAGATGAAACGTGAAGATCTGAATGACAAAGTAAAATGAAACTGTAATTGATAATGAGAACACCTTTTAATCTTATTGAATAACTGTTGTTTTTCTGAGTGAGTTAAATCGTTTCCCACATTTTCACTGTGTATACTGACACAGATACTAAATTTAGGACAAGGTGACGTTCATTTTATTAGTCACATTTGAGCTTGTAATTAAAGCATTGGACTTTGAATTATTTTAAGGAAGCATTATAGTTACAGAGAAAGAGATTCCAAAACTTAATCAAATATTTATCTGAACAAACTTTGCGTTTTTCAATCTGATATGATGTGACACTGTATGATAGTAAATGTAATTCTACTTTTATTCATAATCGATTAGATGCATCTAATACCTTTAATTCTAGCGAATTTATATTTTTTCTTTATTAACATTTCTACTCATTTCAACCAATTATTTTAATTTTACTTGATGTTAATTGAATTACCAACGAGGCCAAAGCACTAATATGGACATTCATGGCCAGGATTTTGTCATTATCGGCAAGTTCTTAAGAGGAATACTTTTTTTTTTTTTTTTACTTTCATTTCAATGACGAGGGGAAGAACCCATATGGTTGTATAATGTCAACAGGACAGTGTGGAACATCCTAATGTGATCATAGCGAATTAATTCATTTATTATTCAGAGTAATTATTTAATAAATGTGAAACAAAAAAATAACATTTTTTTTCTATGTCTACTTAGCATAAGTGCTAGATGTAAGAATATTTTAAGCTTTTTATTCTACTTGCGAATGCGATAGCGACTTGTAAGAACCAGTCATGGTACTACATTGGCAATATTCATTTGCGATTACTTCGGCAACACAGAGGTACTTAGAAATTCAACTGATAGCGTGTAGGAGACGTCCTTCAGCCTAGGTTGATTTGAACTTTAACCCGTCGGCACACTTTCTCAAGCGGAACTCACAACCCGAATTGTTACAGAGGCCAGACCATTTACACTTCAGAGCTAGTCAGGAAACTAATGTATCCCCACCTGGACGAGGGAGCGGTGCATTTTAGTTTGTGGTGCCCAACTGTGTGGCAAATAGAGAAAGACGCCGTGGGAGCAAAGAGTTGCCAAAAACATTTTAGTTTTTGTCACCCAAATGTGGTCACAAATAGAGAAAGACGCCGTGGGAGCAAAGGGTTGCCAAAAACATTTTAGTTTTTGTCACCCAAATGTGGTCGCAAATAGAGAAAGGCGCCGTGGGAAAGAGAAATTGGTTCCCAAAAACATTTTAATCTTTGACGCACAACTGTATCAGCAGTCAGGAGGAGGACACTGTATGAATGGTTAGTCGCCAAACTAGGTAGACCTGAACTTGTTTATAATTGGAGAAAATTTACCAGATATGATCACTAGATAGGAACGGATTGGTACTTCAATGTATGGTAATGCATGAGGAGAACATAATAGAAGGAAAAGATATTTCAGGAGCGGACTGACAAGAGATTTTCAAATATAATAAGTGATCATTGAAGGAAGATGGAGGTATCGTATAAAAATTAGGTATGTCTGGTGAAGTTGATGTCATGTGACCAGATAATTATTTTTTTATGGATCGAAGGGAATACAGGAGGACATTAAGCTGTGAAGACGAAAAGATGCCCATAAATAATTATCAGAAAGAGAAGAGAAAGAAACGGAAATGGACGAATGAGCTAAGGAAATGTCAGAGGACGACTGATGCAGTCGAATGTCAGATTATAGGAAGCCGATATAGGATATAAAGATTTGGAAATTGTAAATATGGATGGTTGGAGATGTATTTAAGAAATATTGTTAATACATTAATCATAATTTGTTAAGGAATAACTTAGATATAGGAAATAGATTATAAGAAATACGTTATTTGAATTTTTAATTATTCTCTCCAGAATTAAGAGTTGGAATCTCAATTTTTAGGTCACAGATCTCATGTTTCATAATGTAATTGGGTCAGCAGCATAAGCAAAGCCTAGTCTAGGTAGTTAAGCCTATCAATTTAAGTATAATACAAGTATAGTTGTGTGAGATAAATATAAGAGTACTGTAAGAATTGAAGTATAGAGAAGTTAGGGTACAATTAGAGCACTATCAGGATTAATAGAGAATTCTAAAGTAATACGTGAAAGACAAGATGACGACGTTAAGCCACTTAAGAACACAATTTGAAGATTACCAGAGAGAGCAGGAAGAGAGACAAGAAAAGTATCAGGAAGAACAAAAGAAGAAGCAAGAGGGAATTGAAGGAATGATACGATTAATGATGGAAGAAGCCAGAAAGCGCGATGAAGAATCTAAGAAAGGCAGGAAGAAGCAAGAAGGCAAGAAGAGGAGAGAAAGAAGGCGAAACAGGAACGAGAAGAGACGGAAAAGAAAGAAAAACAGGAATGAGAAGAAAAGGAAAAGAAGGAGAAACAGGAACGAGAAGAGAAGGAAAAGAAGCAGGAAGAGGAGAGAAAGAAGGAGAAACAGGAATGGGAAGAGAAATACCAAAGGCTCGTGGAAGAAATGAGAAGGGAAAGGAAAGAAGATCAGCAGGAGATGATCAAGGAATTAGAAAAGAAAATGGAAAGGAGGAAGGAAGAAGAGCAGGAGTTATTTAAGAAATTCCGTAAGGAGCAGAAAGAAGAATGGCAACAGTCAACGAAGACAATGGTAGAGGAGATCGCTAATAAACAGGAAGAGAAACAGAGACAGATGATGGAGGAGATGAAGGAAGAGATCCAGAAAATAGGATCAGATATGGATAAGATCAAGAACAACATGGATGAGTGGAAAGACGAAATTAGAGGAAATAAAGAGGAGAAAAACCAGAAGATACAAGAAGAAATAAATGATATCAAGAAAGAAATGATAGGGAATAACAATTATCTCCAATCCTTGAAGGAAAATGAGATAAAGAATTTGACGGACAATATGGAAAAACTAAATATAGATTCCCAGGAAAATGGAGACAGTGCGAAGAGACGATTGGAAAATTAGGAGAGGAGATGCAGATAACAAGTACTGATTTGGAAAGGAAATATGAACAAGCTGCAGATCAGATCGGGAACAAGATAGCTGAAATGAGGGGCGAGATTGAGCAGAACAAAGAAGAGCTGACTCAGAGGATGAATAAATCTGAGGAAGGACTTAGGCAGATACAGGCTCAAATACGAGAAATCCGAGAGGAAGGATAAGGAAGAGCTGTTATAATATCCGGTGGCGAGAGACACAAAAATGTTGAATTCCACCTGAATGAAAGAGAAACCACATCTATACCGGTTACACGTTCAAACCATAGTATTGGAGAAATAAACACGGAGAGTGGAAGTAACGGAAGTCCTACTATAATTAACGTGATAAAAACATTCGACGATAGACCAAAGCATTTTGATAACACCAATAGTATTTCACCTAAACATTTTCTCAGAGAAATGGAGGATTATTTCAAAGAACATGTATCCCTGAAGAGAAACAGTTGAAAGTAGTAGAAAAACATTTGGATGCAAACCCTAGTTTATGGTTTCAGGCATTCAAGTACACTTTTCATGAGTACAACGATTTCAAAACAGCATTTTTACAGCGTTTTTGGAGTCCGGACGTTCAACAAAACCTACGTTTAGAACTTTACTCCCGGAGATACGCTTCTAACGGTCAAACAGGGTACAGCGATTATTTCGCCCGGCAATTTCACCGTTTTCAAGATCTGGATTCACCACCCAGTGAATTAGAAGCCATAAAGATCATACAACGACAATTGCCATTAGACGTTCAACGGCTATTAGCTACCGCTAATCCATTAACTGCAGTCCAGATGGAAACGACGCTAAGGCAGATAGACATGACCACAATACCACATCCTCACAGGGTAGTCAGGAATAACTATGGTGAAGAAACCATTAACATTTTAACACAGAATTACACGAACAAGAATACCCCAGAGGAACGAAGGAACATGAACAAGAAAAGACAGTGGGGAAATCAGGAGAATGGCAGAAAGGAGGAAGAGAGATGCCACTGCAGAAAGGAATCCTATGGTCAAGGGACATACATGGGAAACAGAAGATTCAGACCCGATATGCGACTTAGGAATCGGTATAGAGAAGGTAGAGGAAGGGGCAACTACAGAGAAAGACCCCGATATGACGGAAGAAATGTTAGAGACAATCGTGAAAGGGAAAATTACAATAGGAGATACATACAGTAATTGAATGAAGCTCGAAACAATAAGGCTAAATGGGAGAAGGCCATAAGAGATCAAGATGTAAATACCGACGTAGAAGGAGCGGAGAGTCTTGAACTTCAACGATACAAGAGAAGAAGGCAGGAGGAACAAGCACTTAATCCTAACACAAAGGAATTTGAGTGCAGAAGAGAGACCGAAAGGTCAGGAAGCAAAAAAAAACGCCGATTTCAGAATAGAAGGCGAAGTTAAAGATGTGAAGAACGCAAAGAATTTCAAGATTAGCAGTTATTTCATTACACAAGTGGACTCGTGGGAAGTTGATTCTGATGAATTAGTAAAAGACCTAACGGAACATCACACGAAAAGAAGATATAATTTACCCATCATTATAGCGAGAGTAGGCGAACTTAAAGTACATTGCCTTGTGGACTCTGGTGCCAGCATTAGCGTGCTATCTAAGGAACTTTTTCAAGACATGAGTAAAAGGATGAAATTATTAACAATACCGGTGTCGAAGATTAAGATACGGGGCATAATACCTGACAAGACGGTTGAGTGCAACATACAGACGTATCTTGAAATCAATATAGGTAACAGAAATTTCGAACATCCATTTATAGTCATGAACCGAATTAAATATAACATTATATTAGGAATTGATTTCATGACGATAACGGGCATGACCATCGACATGAAGAGACAAGAAGTAAGATTTCCCATATGCGAAGAAAACGCTGGAGAAAGGCAACAGATAGTTAAGATCAACGAGGACGTTAGTGTAGTTAATAATCTCAAGATGGAGGAGAAAGGAGAAGATCTACACTCAAAGAGAAATCCCAGACTCCAGACGGAAGAAAACAAGATAGTTATGTCGTGTGAAGATGTATTAGAAAGTATCGAAAAAGTTATGACCATGGTAGAGGAAGAAGATACACCAAACATCGCGGAGGCAGTCGCAAATGCCAAAATTTCACCGGCAGAAAGGTCTAAACTTCATGGGATTTTACAGGAGTATTCCAATCTGTTTATAAACAAGCCAGGACAGATACCGGATTTCAGATACAAATTGATAGTGAATGATTGGACACCTTTTAAAGGGAAATTGTATGGAATACCCGAAAAACACTTCACAGAAGTTAAAGAAATTATAAAAGGAATGGAGGATGATGGTATTATAATGAAAACATCCAGTCCCCACTTAAACCCGTTAGTCATCGTGGTGAAAAGCAACGGGAAACTCCGCATTTGCCTCGATGCACGACAATTAAATACCCGGTTAATTCCCGAGTATAATCAGGTACCAAAGATTAAGGATATCGTACAAAAATTTCGAGACATGAGGTATTTTTCGACGATGGATTTTACGTCTTCCTATCACCACATCGTTTTAGAGGAAAAGTCCCGATTGCTGACTGGATTCATGTTTGACAATCAGACTTATGTGTACTGTCGGCTCCCGTTCGGCTTGAAGAACAGTTGCGCTGTTTTGGTGAGAGCACTGGACATAAATCTGACGCCAGAGGTGAAGGAGTTCATAACCTGTTACGTAGACGATCTGATTCTAGCCACTAAAACATTTGCTGATCATTGTGACAAGTTGGAGAAGTTATTTCATAACTTGAGAGCAACTGGATTTAAGATTAATATCACAAAGTCTAAATTCTGTCAAGAAGAAGTTTTGTTTGTTGGCCACATGATAGACGGCACAGGAGTTCGACCAAACCCAGTAAAAATCAAGGCGATATGTGATTTTCCGCGACCGAAACGCATTAAGCACGTCAGACAATTCCTTGGGATGGCCCAATTCTTCTCCAATCATTGTCAAGGCTATACACAAACCGCAGCGCCTCTACAAGATTTTCTGAAGGCGAATAACAGATGGAAATGGGATGAAAAGGCAGAAAGGGCGTTCCAAGAAGTAAAAACTTTACTGACTAGGAGTATCAAATTAGGCTATCCTAATTACGAAAGGGGATTTATCATTCAATCAGATGCCTCTAATATTGGTATAGGAGCGTGGCTTTATCAAGAAGAAGAAGGGTCACCTCCAAAAAGAACATACTTAGCCTTTACCAGTCGAAAATTAAGGAGTCATGAAGTTAATTATACCACCACGGAACAAGAACTGCTAGCAATAGTCTACGCACTACAGAAATGGAAAAAGACAATTTTTGGCTATCCGATAACGGTCAGATCAGACCATAAGGCTTTGACATTTGGACTAAAAGCATCAATGACTAATGAGAGAATAACTAGGTGGATGTTATTCACTCAACAATTTCAAATAAAAATCGAATATTGTAGTGGAAAGGAGAATGTCCTAGCAGATGCTCTTAGGCGTAACCCCACCAATAAAACAGAAGAAATCCATAGAATAGAGCTGATTCCAGAAGATGAAGAAGTATTAGAAAAGCTGAAGAATATAATACAGTTACAACGTCAGGATGAGAAGTTAAAACACGTCTTAGACAAGCTGGAGAACGAAAGTTGTGGATCAGAGACAAGGTCAAAGATAACAGAGGTGTACAGTATCGAACAGGGAATGCTAATGGCCAAGAAAGGCAAAGACCAAGAAAAAGTACGCATTGTATTACCTTCAGTATTGTACAAGGAAGTAATATGGCACGTGCATAGGATTACTGGGCATGGCGGAATAGAGAAAGTAACACAAGTCCTCCTAGAAAAATTCACTTGGAAGGGAATCAGGAAAACTGTCAGGAATACAGTAAGGACTTGTGATATTTGCCAGAAAGTCAAACATGGTAGTTGCTTAATAAGGCATGAACCAAGAGCCATATTGCCACAAAGAGCCAGAGAACTGTATGCTATCGATATTTTCGGTAAACTGCCAACCGCTAAGAAGGGTCACAAATACATTGTAGTCGTTATGGACGTTTTCTCGAAATACGTATCACTACAACCGATACAGCGTGCCAATTCAAAACAGGTATTACGACGTCTAACCAAACACGTATTGCCTAGCATGGGAAAACCTGAGAGACTACTGTCAGACAGGGGAACCCAGTTTACTTCGCTACAATTCAGAGAGGCAATGCAAGAAATGGGAATCAGGCATATTCTTTGTTCGATAAGACATCCAGCATCCAATCCAGTGGAAAGATGCATGAAGGAAATCGCTAAGTTCTGCCGAATATACTGTTCTAAGCAACACTGGAAATGGATAGATGTAATTGAGATCATTGAGGAAAGCATCAATAACACCATACACGAATCCAGCGGCCAAATTCCAAAACTAGTACACCATAATATTCAACCAGAAAGGCCTTGGGACACAATAATCCGATTACCTACTGAACAGAGCCTAGATCAGGACGAACTTAATCAACTTGTTCGGGAGAGAATGCATAGACAATCTCAGAGAAGATTGAGGAGGATACAACACAAGAAATTTCATCCTGAATTGAAAGAAGGCGATCTAGTATTGATAAAGAAACCTGCGATCTCGAAGGAATCAACTAAAATATTCGCAAAATTCGTACACTTATTCGACGGACCATTTGTGATTCATCGATCTTTTAGAAATAATGCTTATGAGATTCACGATTTTGAAGGAAAAAGCAAAGGAATTCACAATGCCTCAAATATTAAGTTATACTTTAAGGAGCAGGAAAGTTAAATATAATCGAGCATACCAGTTAAATGAAGACAGTTTCAATACTCATGCCTACAGCAACAGAGTATGAATTAATTATATTATCAGAGATTCTCAATGACGGGTACGGAAGGTTGACTAAGAATAGTGAAAAGTCCCATTATGATATTGGAAATACGTATAAGTGAGATAAATATATAGCAAGCTATATATTTAAATCAACGTAGGGGAAGAAAAAATGTGACATTTCACTTTCTGTATCTGCATAAATAGGAAAAAATGGAGTTCAAGCTAGTAAAACGTCGATCTAGAAAGGAATAACGCCGATATACCGAAATGATATATCTTTTCAACAGGCAATTACCGAAAGAACCACGTTTAAAAGGCGGTAAGAAAAGAATGACAAATGCAGATTATTCAAATCTATTATTTAAAAAAAAGAAAGAACCTCCATTAGAAAATTTCGTCAATCTACATTACTAAGCTTAACTGGCACGAGCAAGAGAAGAAAGAAGCAGCTTTTTATTTCGAAAGCAACATATTTGTTGGCTATAGAGTTCGAAATACCAAGTAATATACGTCGCTTTACTAATTGAAGCAATAAGGGAACACCAGAAGAGTGTAATAGCAATTACGTCACGACTCGACTCAGTGGACGGATATTTTGCACGATACTGCTTGTTCTGAGAAGCACTGACCAACTAGTTACTACGTATTCTTCGATAAGGGAACCAGAAAAACATATTTACCCGATTACCAAATTTATTATCCTCAACAGTTAGCAGTTTTGAAACCATACTAATACTGATTATTCCAAACAGAATCATTTTTAATATTGCAAGTATTATAGAGATAAAACCCTAACCATAAGATGACGACACTAAACCCCGTATTGCAATTTTCTTTTCCGAGAGTTCAACACGTTACCATGATGGTGTGAGCAGCTGAGAGGCACGACTACTTAGACTTGGCGGAGCTATGCTGTGACGACCCAATACGGATGAAAGTCAGCTGAGAGAGGAACACATGGACCCGTTGACCTAAACAAAACCGAGGAGCCAGACCTACTAGTTCCGATGACCTGAGGGAGAACAACAGGAAGAGTCCAAATAAGCAAGTTAAGTTCTCTTTAAGTCGTATATACGTAAGTACCGTAATGTATTTTTACCTTCGGATATATATTAATATTTTGTGCTGTGATAATGTGTGCGCGCGTGTTAGCGTAATGAAATATGGTTATGTGGATACAGGTATTCATCTGTAATCAATGTTAATTCCATATGTAGGCGCAACTCACCAGTGAAACTCGTTCGCAATATTATCCAATGCGGTGTTAAAAAGGCAATGAGCATGTTTATTTTGTTATCAGTGAAGTGGTAAGGTGCGAGTGGTAATGTTTATATTATGTGTGATGTCTTTATTCATAATATCAGATAAAGAGATCGTATGTAGGGAATGTATATGACAAGATATGAAATAGCACAGCTTAGGATTGCGATATATTATGATTTAATACTATGACAGAAGGAAAGACGGCAAAGATGAGAAGGTTATGGTAGATATGTTATGTATTTATGGAAATGGAGTGCCTAATGAGTTTTGATACGGTTGCTACGCGAAATATAGAAGGTTAATTGTTGAATAGTAGTAATGGCAGGCACGTGTTAGTAGATGATGATGATTATTTTATTTGAGAGATTGGTCATAATAGTCTTCTGTGCGATGTTATTATGTGTTGGATATGCATTATGCGGTATATATGAAGCGTACCGTTTTCAAATGATTGTTTTATCCCATTGATATGTAGAGTAGCATAGGATACGATCTCGAAGCCATCAGTATAACCTGGTTTTGGAGTACTTAAGGTCATCTAAAGTGTCATGAAGCTAGTTATGCTAATAAATAGGCCTTCAATGAAATATATTTAACCACATTAGAGAATTCTCGCACATAATAAGTTAATTGCCGAATTTATAAGAACAAATTGGTATACCACTGGTGAATTAGTCATTCATATTTGAGTTTCTAAGTGAGGGTAGAGTCTTCTAACATAGAGATTTTTCTGCCTATGGATAAATTTGTTAAAAATTGGATGAAATACATATGGTAACGTAATATTCAGCAAGAAGCACACTTAAATTGAATCTTTAACCTAATATTGAGATGCTAATTTTTCATATTAACCGTATTAGCCATACAAATGTTATGATATAAACCATTACGACATACAGCGGACTTAATGTTGCTTATTTTGAGACCAAGTAAGATGAAACGTGAAGATCTGAATGACAAAGTAAAATGAAACTGTAATTGATAATGAGAACACCTTTTAATCTTATTGAATAACTGTTGTTTTTCTGAGTGAGTTAAATCGTTTCCCACATTTTCACTGTGTATACTGACACAGATACTAAATTTAGGACAAGGTGACGTTCATTTTATTAGTCACATTTGAGCTTGTAATTAAAGCATTGGACTTTGAATTATTTTAAGGAAGCATTATAGTTACAGAGAAAGAGATTCCAAAACTTAATCAAATATTTATCTGAACAAACTTTGCGTTTTTCAATCTGATATGATGTGACACTGTATGATAGTAAATGTAATTCTACTTTTATTCATAATCGATTAGATGCATCTAATACCTTTAATTCTAGCGAATTTATATTTTTTCTTTATTAACATTTCTACTCATTTCAACCAATTATTTTAATTTTACTTGATGTTAATTGAATTACCAACGAGGCCAAAGCACTAATATGGACATTCATGGCCAGGATTTTGTCATTATCGGCAAGTTCTTAAGAGGAATACTTTTTTTTTTTTTTTTTACTTTCATTTCAATGACGAGGGGAAGAACCCATATGGTTGTATAATGTCAACAGGACAGTGTGGAACATCCTAATGTGATCATAGCGAATTAATTCATTTATTATTCAGAGTAATTATTTAATAAATGTGAAACAAAAAAATAACATTTTTTTTCTATGTCTACTTAGCATAAGTGCTAGATGTAAGAATATTTTAAGCTTTTTATTCTACTTGCGAATGCGATAGCGACTTGTAAGAACCAGTCATGGTACTACATTGGCAATATTCATTTGCGATTACTTCGGCAACACAGAGGTACTTAGAAATTCAACTGATAGCGTGTAGGAGACGTCCTTCAGCCTAGGTTGATTTGAACAATACCCCGTCGGCACACTTTCTCAAGCGGAACTCACAACCCGAATTGTTACAGAGGCCAGACCATTTACACTTCAGAGCTAGTCAGGAAACTAATGTATCCCCACCTGGACGCGGGAGCGGTGCACCATCTTCAGGGCAACTGACAGTGGTGTTTAAACGCACTATCTCCCAAATGAATTATGAGTAAAATGATTGATTATGAAGACGACTGAAGAACAATATTTCCTCATAAGCGATGCATGTCATTAATAGCACAAAATGCGCGAATATCTCCATTACGACAGCTCACAGGACAAACATAAATCAATTATAAAAGATTGAAAATTATATGTTCTACAAATTTTGTTGCCGGCGCCGCGGTGTAGGGGTAGCGTGCTTGCCTCTCAACCGGAGGTCCCGGGTTCGATTCCCAGCCAGATCAGGGACCTTTTACCTGGAACTGAGGGCTGGTTCGAGGTTCACTCAGCCCATGTTATTACAATTGAGGAGATATCTGACGGTGAGATGGCGGCTCCGGTTTACAGAGGACACCTCGCAATCTGCAGGCCTTCGGGCTGCGCAGTGGTCGCTTGATAGGCCAAGGCCCTTCGAGGCTGCTGTGCCATGGAGTTTGTTTTAAAATGTTCGTTATGCAGACTTAACAGATTGAAGTAATATTTTTGGAGGTGCTTGGAAATTGGTCAAAACTGTAACAATCGCGTATGTCTATGTTATTATTCCTTATAAGGCAAAAAAGTACAAAGCATAATTTCGGGAATTATTTTTGGCACAACTTTCATTGCGTACAGTTTTTCGACACAGTTAAGATTAACAGAGAAATTTGACATTTTCTGTTTTGTCCGCTCATTATTGCTACTGTGATGTTTGGGACATCACTGCAGGTTTTTAATTATTGAACTATGTAATTAATTGATAAGATGTGTATATTTAATCACTGATAGGTCATGTTTAAATTAATATGTATATATTAACTATTAACTATTGACTAGTTAGGGGAGGAGAGCTTTTATTATGAATTTAGCTACGCTACTGTTCCGTAATACCGAAGAATACGAGTGTATTCTCTCCATGAACATAACCCATGGTGGTTTTGCATTTTAAATTAGGACTCATTACGACTTTATGTAAGGAGTACAGTAGGATGTGTTAAAGACAGGAAGTAGGACAGGAATCCAACAACAGATGAAGCAGCCGGCACGAGAGATCCACCCATCTTCAGCTTCAAGACAACAGTCTACAATGGGTGAGCTAAAGGCATAAGTTACTGCAAGTCTTCGCGCAACAGTTCATTTTTTAAAATTAATCTCATTCAATTTTTCTTTTGCTTCCGTAAGTTCAGATTTCGTTAAAACGCCGTTACGTCACGTTTTTCATCTTAATAAATAGCTGTCTTAATTTGTATTTTATGAAATGATTATTAATGATCCTTAAATTCCAAGTTAGTGTACTTAATGATTTGTGTTCCGTTCACCTCAACCCTGGGAGTTTTTGAGTCTCATTACGTATTATTATTATTAATTATCTACTTTTGTCTTCAAGCCATAAGCTTGAAGACTGGCGCCCATGGGATATTGTTTATGGAGAAACAAGGAGATATCTTTTATTTATTTTAATATTAAAGTGACCCGCCACGTTATAATTGTGTCTAACATCTGTGGGCCAAGTGGGTACGTCACACTACGGCACAGTTTATTAATAACATAATATATAATCTACTGCATACCGCGGATATCCCTAAACTGAAATATCGTTTCGAGAAATTTTATTCCGCCGTGTTTCCGTAATGTAACAAAAAACTACATTAAACTCTATCTACTTTATATTTCCTTTACCCAATCTAAGATAAATATGAAGGTTGAAGTAATAATATGAAGTGTAGGTACAGACGAAATTATAGTGTTGTTTCTATAGATTCATGAAATTCTTACTTGCGTATGTTAACACTTAACTTGGGTGAAAACCCTGTTATGTTCCTTAATTAATTACTACACATACATTAATGAATTGTAAGTGTGAGAGGAACTGTCAAGCAGAGGACCGGAAGAATAGAAATAGGTGAACATTTCAGTAGGTCTACAGTAGGGTGTGAGAAACAGTTTAAGTGTAGGACTATTATAAAATTACAATATATAAGGTGTAAAATAAGGATGCATTCGCAAATCGAAATGTCGCAGGAGAAGTTATCATACATTTATACGAAGAAAGGGACCACTTCTCTGTCTAAATAACAGTCAAATGGCACTGAACAATCCAACGGACGTTACAAATCATGATTTCTATGATTTCTATAACCAGTACCTCTTTACTGTTCACAAAATTCTCCGCTATATTAGGGCATCTGAGATCAAGAGAGTCTTTTATTTCCACCTCCCTTCACATCCTGCAGGCCTGCTGAAATTTTCGCCGATTTCTATTCCTCCATTCATCTGCTCGTAGGTCCTCTCACACATTACACTTTATTAATGCTTTTGCAGTTTTCGATTAAGTAACCTAACAGGATTAATATACGCAAGTTAATATACACACGTGAGAATTGCAGGAATCTATAGTATATCAATAAAATTTCACTCAGCTTACATCAGTAAGTACCGGATCAATTCCTGGGGGTAAAGGCGGCTGAACGTAGAGCTAACCATTCTACCCCATCAACTGCCGAGGTTACGGATAGAGGAAGCCTTTACTTTCCACACTTCCAAGGGTCTTCATGACCGTACAGGTTGTCTATGCAAATAAAATTATAATTTTTTCTGTAATCTTCAAAATGTTACCTCAATTTTCATTTTTATCATATTATTATACGAAAGTCGAAAGTAGGTGAGTTCAATGTTTGTTTGTTTGTTTGTTTGTTTGTTGCATCAGAGGAAAAATGGCAGAACAGAATTTCTCGAAACTTGTTAAATTTTTTTAGGGATACCCGCGATGTGCACTAAGCTATATATTATTTGATTGTCCGACTCGTTGGCTGAATGGTCAGCGTACTGGCCTTCGGTTCAGAGGGTCCCGGGTTCGATTCCCGGCCGGGTCGGGGATTTTAACCTTCATTGGTTAATTCCTATGGCCCGAGGGCTGGGTGTTTGTGCTGTCCCCAACATCCCTGCAACTCACACACCACACATAACACTACCCTCCACCACAATAACACGCAGTTACCTACACATGGCAGATGCCGCCCACCCTCATCGGAGGGTCTGCCTTACAAGGGCTGCACTCGGCTAGAAATAGCCACACGAAATTATTATTATTATTATTTGATTAGTATACAGTGGCGTAGCAATATGAAGGGGGCAAAGCAGGAACTGTTAGATTTCACCGTTAATATTGGTCGTATCGGAAAACTGCCCGTAATAAAAGTTGTGAAAATACAGTGCGAGCCTCAGTCGAGTTGCCGGTTATTTTCTGTGCCGTGTCTGGCGAGCTGATGATGATATAGCCGCCTGGCCCATATAGTTCACCCAGTAATGTCATGGTGTCAGTCTGCGATAGGCTTCCATACAGCGTACGGCGTGATTGCTTCTTATACAGCACCAATTAATCGGTTTAGTGCGTTTATGGCTTCTGAATAAAGCGTTGAACAGCGTAATTTTGTGTGCTGTAGATTATTTAAGCATGAATCTACTGGGAGAATGAGAAGAGAATTCCACGAACAACTTCCTACAATGCGAGTACCAGCGCGTTAGGCAATTAAGAAAACTGTGGGTTCAATGTTATAAAGATAAAATTAAACAGTTGACTGTCTTAAATGACTAAATAATTCAGGAAATTTGTGAAAGAATTTAACGATTCTCCCGAAAAACTTGTAAGGAAATTGGCTCAGCAAAGTGAGGTTTTACATTCTTTTGCACGGCAGGTAGTCAGAAACCTGAAATTTAAACCTTACAAAGTCAGGGAATTGCACAGTTTAAATCCAAGAGAAACCACAAGATTAATATCACCCACTGCACTCATCGAATTACAAGCGGTATGTGCTATAGCCCCGACTTGCTGGAAATATCTGAACGCTGGCACTTGCACTCTAGGAAATTGGTTTCCTCAGTCTGTCAACAGTGGTGAATTAAATCCTGAATTAGCACTGTATTCTGTTGAGGCGCGGTTTTGTTTGCATGGAGGTGTAAATTCGCAAACTGGCACTGGTCACGTAAGAATCCAAGAAGATTTAATGAAACTCCACTTCATGATCTTAAAATAAGAATTTGGTGCGCTAATAGTGCTAAAAGTATTGCAGGGCCAATTCGTTTCTTTTTAACGACACCATTAATTCTGACCGATACAATGAATACTGAATGAATATTTTTCCTCAACTGACTGAACAATAAAGTTTGTTCGTTCGGATATTTCCAGCAAGACGAGACTACAGCACATACCGCTCTTAATTCAGTTAATGCAGTGGGTGATGTTTTCGGGGACAGAGTAATAATGCAGGTTTATGGCCAGCTCGCCCTCCCGACATGATGCCTTGTGGCTTCTATTTAAGGGGTAGTTTGAGAGATAGAATGTATAGAAATAACCCTAGCATCACAGAGGAGCTGAAAATGCATTTCGCACCGACATTTTGAAGATTCGAGAGGCTAAATTGCAGGGAATGAACTGGAATATAGTCGCCAGTTACTTCGTTGTCATCATGGCTGATAGCGGAATTCATAATAGACATCTATATTTATGGATGTTTCAATTATTACCGCTCGTATGGTAAAATATGTTCAAATTCATCTCCATACAGGCCATGAAGTTCCTTGAAGGGGTGGAAAAAAGGCTTCCACTATCCGTAACGTCGGCACTGGGTGGGTTAGAGTGGTTAGCTCTACCCCCGACTGCCTTTGCGCCCGGGAATTAACCTGGTACTCATTTTTTAAAAATGCAGGATGAGTGAATCTCAGGGCCATGTGCACCTCCAGAAGTGGAAATCTTTTTTCTAATTTTTTTTTCAACTTTGAAAAAATGTATAAGAAATATACAGTATCATTGGAAATTAGATTTATATTTTTGACCACTTCCAGACATCTCCACTGGGCGAGTTGGCCGTGCGGATAGGGGCGCGCAGCTGTGAGCTTGCATCCGAGAGACAGTGGGTTCGAACCCCACTTTCGGCAGCCCTGGAAGTGGTTTTCCGTGGTTTCCCATTTTCACACCCCCAGGCAAATGGTGTACCTTAATTAAGGCCACGGCCGATTCCTTCCCAATCCTAGGCCTTTCCTATCCCATCGTCGCCATAAGACCTATCTGTGTCGGTGCGACGTAAAACAAGTTGTAAAAAATCTCCAGAAATATTAGTTTTATCTAAAGAGCGTGCATTGTAATAAATATAGAAAGTCCAACTTCCAATCATTTATATCAAACGTTTTACCTTACAATCTCTAATAATGGAGACATTTACAAATGTAGATCTTTATTACGAACTCCATCTATCAGTCGTAATGGTAACAAACCAAACTGGCGGTGGTCATTATCGCGCTCGTTTTTTACAAGCTGAAAAACCGCATGGACATTAGCCCTTATTTATCAGGATCATGATGATTATTGGAATAAGAAGAAAAACGTCAAAGAGCGATCACTCGAAGAAGAAGGGGATGGAATCATAAAGGGGGTGGGGGATTGAAAGCACAAACTGGCGTCCTCAGAAAATGTAAAAATAATACGTTTGTCATAAAACCAAATTATTATTATTATTATTATTATTATTATTATTATTATTATTATTATTATTATTATTATTATTATTATTATTTTTATTATTATTATTGTACCGGGTGGTACACCTCCGCTCCGCTAATTCAAACCTTGCGCCAGTTGAAACTCCTCTACTGGAGGAAACCTGAACTCTAACAAACATGTTAATTCTCAAGTTTCTCAGAAGATGTCCCTACTTGTAAATTTTGAAGTATTCTGAACTGTGTTTTTTTCGATTTATATTTGTTTTCTATGTAGCAAGAAGTGTGAACATTCTCTTCTAGATGGCACCACTTAAGAACTACAATTGTGCTCCCTAGTGCAAAGTGAAGGAACTTTTCTTTGAAGTAAATTTGTAGTCATAAGTTTGCTCTTTGTTAAATTTCTTTCTGTCATTGTTTGAGTTGGCAATGTTAATCCGTTCGTTCCGCCAGTTTTGAAATTAGCCAATCCCGAATTTTGTAATTAATTTTCCACCAATCCTAGATGTCTTCTTCAGTTTTGACTTGTAATCTTTTGGCCGTCCAATAAAAAGCTTGTGGGCGGGTGTTATCATTCATGAAAGGTCTCGAATGTTCCGCGAGGGTATATAAACTGCTGATTTTCGGGTCTCTGCGCCACTTCAGTAACATCTATCATTGTGTAAATTATGTAGCAGGGGGCGGGAAGCGCCTCTTTCGTCGGGCAGCAGTTCATCAATAAGGTAATGGCCTTTTAATAACTTATTTTCTTGCTAGCTCAGCAGTTTAACTCTCGGGGCAGGTTCGAAGCCTTTACCATGTAACTTTCCTCTAACATGTAAAAGACACTTGGTAAAAATTCTATCTCTTTAAACTACATATTGGGATAGAGAGTGCTTAACCCTCTCGAGCTCCCACTCCTATTGCTTTGAGGTGAACTTATTTTCTCAACCGTTTCTTCCCTTCCTAATGTAATATAAAAAATTTATATAAGTCACCTCTGTAGTATGGGATTAGCCCTTGCATAAGCGGCCTAGAGCCAAATAGTTTTTAATAAAGTATATTCGGAGTGCAAGTTACACCTCCACTCAAGTTTGTATTTTGGGGCCATGTAATTGTCCTGTTTCTTTGGTGAATAGGCCTCAGTAGGTTGGGTATTTTTACCCCTGTGTCTATGTCCTTGGAGGACAGCTTGAAGGTGGAGTTTGGTGTGGCCTTTGATAGGCTGGAACTTTGAGAGCGGGTTGCTCTTCCCAAAAATTTTTTGTCTCTGCGTGCCTCGAGGAGGCTTTACTGTGTAATTGGGAGCAAGAGCTCCTGGGCATGATTGGGGCCTTCTGCCCCTTTGTTGAATCTTGTATATGGGTCAAGTTGGGCTTATAGCTCAAGAATTGTGTGTCTGGCTCTCGGAGCCCAAATCCCGTAACCACTGTAATTGTACATTCTCGATTTGTGCTAGGCTACTATGTACCTGTTATATTTGTTATTTCTTGATCTTAAAAAGAAAATATAACCTTGTTAAATTTTAAATTAACTTTAATTTCGTAGATTGAGACCTATTCATCCCAGCACCTTCTTTCACCTCTGCTGATCCACCAAACCACGGTAACAATTATTATTATTATTATTATTATTATTATTATTATTATTATTATTATTATTATTATTATTATTATTATTATTATTATTATTAGTATTACATGCAAATCGTAGGTGTACGTTGTAGGTTATTTGTCCGCTGCTGTACTTCCTTAATACAGTAGAGTGAGCCAACTTGATACAGTATAACATGGTATTATTGTACGATGTCCGCCTCTGTGGTGTAGTGGTTAGTGTGATTAGCTGCCACCCTCGGAGGCCCGGGTTCGATTCCCGGCTCTGCCACGAAATTTGAAAAGTGGTACGAGGGCTGGAACGGGGTCCACTCAGCCTCGGGAGGTCAGCTGAGTAGAGATGGGTTCGATTCCCGCCTCAGCCATCCTGGAAGTGGTTTTCCGTGGTTTCACACTTCTCATCCAAGCAAATGCCGGGATGGTACCTAACTTAAGGCCACGGCCGTTTCCTTCCCTCTTCCTTGTCTATCCCTTCCAGTCTTCTCATCCCCCCGCAAGGCCCCTGTTCAGCATAGCAGGCGAGGCCGCCTGGGCGAGACAGTGGTCATTCTTCCCAGATGTATCCCCCGACCCAGAGTCTGAAGCTCCAGGACACTGTCCTTGAGGCGGTAGAGGTGGGATCCCTCGCTGAGTCCGAGGGAAAAACTAACCCTGGAGGGTAAGCAGATTAAGACGGAAGAAAGATTATTGGACGATTAATTAGGTTTACGTAATAATAATAACAATAATAATAATAAAGAATTGTTCCGGGGATTTCGTGGAACGCAGAGGTGTAAGAAGGTGCCGGGGTGAATGGATGGGCAGGGAAATGACCAGAGCGCAAGTTAAACCACTTAATTTTGAAATGTTATTTCTTTCATTTTTTCTTTTGATTTTTAAAATGTGATTTGGAATAAATAACAATTAAATAGAATGGCCAAAGTACTCGTCAGCTCTGTTAACAACAGCGAACTATAAGTCCAAAATGAGAAATTATCCACCCAATAATTTACAGGGGATGAGCAATATAGCTCTAAACAGGTACACTTTCACAAGGGTATGTTTGCTCCACTCATTTACATTCTAGGAGACTTGGCTCCGAAAAGTTATTGTAGTCCAGCCTCTAAGATGCACAAGCTTCTTACAAATTATGCTTACAACTTTCAAAAACTGTGTTTACAGTCACTTCTACTCAACAGTCTGTTACACACTCGTTTATCAATGATTACACTTTAAACGAGGGGCAATGAGTGTCCATACTAAATGGTCTTAATGTAAAGGTAAAAGATTTAACACAACGGCCATGAACAAAAGGCTAGGAGGCGAAACACTTGCACTCCTTTTAGAAAAACACTTAAAACCCTAAATGGGCTTATGAACCGAAGTTGCAGAGGCTAAGTCTATACCAGAAAGGGGTGACTAAATGAGAAATATCGTCGCCATAAGACCTATCTGTGTCGGCGCAAAAAAAAAAAAAAAAAAAAAAAAGAGAGAAATATTAAAGGCCGAAAGAGAGTTAAGAATTTAGAGTCTTAGAAAATAATAGTCATCCCATACCAAGTTGAATGGGAATCGACAGAGAGTGAACACTCTTTGTTCCCTTAATTGACATGTTTCCCAGCAGGAATTTGAACAGAGTCCTCAGACTTGCCGAAAATTCACATTTAAACAGTGACTTCAGAACTTTACATTAAGAAAATAAATTTGAAACCTTCCCCTCAAGTCATCTGCCTGAAGCTATCAGATGTTAAGAAATTTCTACCATTACCTTGGGTAGTTGGGCCTTCCGAACGACGGCAGGAGCCCCTGCCTCCTAATTACGCCGCACGCACACTAGACCGAAGCGATGAAGATGATAACAGGCCCAAAAGCGCCCAGCTTTTAAAGCATCTCAGAGGGGAAAGTTCCAGAACTCTTTGTAGATAGGCTGGATGCCTGTACACACCTCTCATTTTCACAGGCAAGAGAAATATACACGAAATTTCTGATTGATTAATAACTTTTTTTTTTAGTTGCTTTACGTCGCACCGACTCAGATAGGTCTTATGGCAACGATGGGACAGGGAAGGGCTAGGAGTGGGTAGGAAGCGACCGTGGCCTTAATTAAGGTACAGCCCCAGCATTTGCCTGGTGTGAAAATGGGAAACCACGGACAACCATTTTCAGGGCTGCCGACAGTGGGGTTCGAACCCACTGTCTCTCGGATGCAAGCTCACAGCTGCGCGCCCCTATCCGCACGGCCAACTCGCCCAGTGGAGATGTCTGGAAGTGTCTTCCGAATACTGGATACTGGCCGCACTTAAGCGACTGCAGCTATCGAGCTCAGTGATTAATAACTAAGGAAGAACAAAGCCGTTGACAACTTTAACACATGAAAAGAAACAATCTACAAAAACTTAAGGTTACAAATATTGAAAATTGAAAATTCTCTTAAAAATAATTGTGCGTAATTCCGCCCGAGGGGGCACATAGGCCGACGGTAGAGACATCTGATGGTTGAAGGTCCAACTATCTTGAGTTATATAAGTTCGAGATTCCTAGCACAGGTGGCCTTCACGAAGGCGCGCAGTTTAACGGGACGGAGAAGGTGTATCCCCGGTACAACAACAACAATAGTAATAATAATAATAATAATAATAATAATAATAATAATAATAATAATAATAATAATAATAGACTAATAATAATAATAATAATAATAATAATAATTTCGTGTGGCTATTTGCCAGCCTGGTGCAGCCCTTGTAAGCTAAACCCCACCGATGAAGTTGGGCGACATCTGTCGTGTACGGAAAAATGAGTGTTATTGTGGTGAAGGTAGTGCTGTGTGTGCTACATGAGTAGCACGAGTAGCATGAGTAGTAGGGATGATGAAAATAACACAATTACCCAGCCCTCAAGCCAGAGGAATTTTTTCTATTTGCTTTACGTCGCACCGACACAGATAGGTCTTATGGCGACGATGGGACAGGAAAGGCCTAGGAATGAGAAGGAAGCGGCGGTGGCCTTAAAGGTACAGCTCCAGCATTTGCCTAGTGTGAAAATGGGAAAACATGGAGAACCATCTTCAGGGCTGGTGACAGTGGGGTTCGAACCAGAGGAATTAACCATTTAACATTAAAATCCCTGACCCGACCGGGCATCGATCTCGAACTCCTCTGAACCGAAGGGGACTACGTTGCATGTTAAAATATATTCGCGTTGCAGCCCGGCGCCAAGAAACAAATTGCTCTCAAATCAGCTGATTCGATTTGGCGTTGAAGATCAGCTCTTTTACTCTCGCACCATATCTCTCGTGTTCTTTCTTGCGAATATCGGGCTATAATGGCCCAAACAATAGTATCAACGGAGAGTTTCGCAATATTTGATTCACAGCGCAAAAATAAAAGGTTCTGCATATTACGATTTCACAAACAGTAGAGTATGTCTCGGTAGTCCGGCCCCGCGGTGTAGGGGGAAACGCGTCCGCCTCTCACCCTGCGGCCCTGGGTTCGATTCCCGGCCGGGTCAAGGGTTTTTAATTGTAAGTGATTCATATTCCTGGCCTGGGGACTGGGTGTTTGTGTCGTCCTTAACGTTCCTTGCCTCACATTCAACACTCTACACTTCCGCAATGCCACTTACACGCAGGTTCCTCTCAAATGGTGAAAGTAGTGGCAAAATATCTTGGGTCAACGCCACGAACAAATATTAAAATAAATGGTCTCGGTACGTCAAATATCTTTAGAGATGCGCTGTAGATCAAAGTCTGAGCCACATAGCGACATTAAACCCTGATTAGGGTCGATGTTTATCCGATAGGTGGTATTGGTGGTGTTGATAAGTTTAACAACATAACGGTGTTGTATAGACAGCACTCATGTAGGACTGAGGTAAACAGGGCAAGAATATCCATTTCTGCTACTGACCTCATTTGAATTGCTGCAACAATGGATGTTACCGTTCATGTTGGAATTAGTCAGTCATCGACGATATGCATTTAGGGCTGTCGCCCAGGTGGCAGATTCCCTATCAATGGTTTACCTAGCTATTTAAAAAAAATCAAAGAACGCGGAAATTTATCGAATATTTCGCTTCACATTTTATTCCAATCCCGTACTCCTCGTCCGATAAATGAATATTTGCCCCAAGTTTATTCGTTTGCTTATGTCTTTCCACACCATCTCTCCACTGACAGCTCTAAACATACCACATAGTCAGGCATCTCGTCTCCTTACTCCTAAGTCTTCCCAGCCCAAAGTTTGTAACATTTTCGTAACACTACTCCTTTGTCGGAAAACACCCAGAACTAATCGTGCTGCTTTCCTTTGAATTTTTCAAAGTTCTCGTATCAAGAAATCCTGGTGAGGATCCCATACACTGGAACCATACTCTAAGTGTGGTCTTACCAGAGACTTACGCCTTCTCCTTTACATTCTTACTACAGCCCCTAAATACTCCCATAACCATGTGAAGAGATCTGTGATCTTTCTTAACAACCTCGTTAATATGTTCCCCAATGAAGATAATTCTTTATATTAACACCTAGGTACTCTCAGTACAGTACTAGCACCCCATCAACGCAATAATGAAAACTGTGAGGAATTTTCCTGGAATGTGTCAGTGTTTGGGAAAGATAGCGAGACACAAACGATTACTGATCGACAACGGACGCAAAACAGCTCTCAGCGACGATCGGCATTCGGTATTCTGTATGTCGCAGGGCCACTGTTACTGTCATGTCGTTCCGCCAGGATCTTTGAAGAGCAACCGGAGTGAATGCATCTGATCAGACAGTGCAATACCGGCTGCACGACGGAGGACTGATATCAAGGGGGCCTGTGTCAAAAGGTCCTCTTAAACCACACCACAGGACAGCTCGTGTGAGGTGGACAACAACTCATTGCCCATGGCATCAAGGAACATGCTCGTTTCTGATGAGGCCACCATAAGCTTGCACCCATACAACAGAAGCAGAGTCTGGAGAAGGTCCGGTGAGAGATGGAAGGACCCCTTCATCCTCGGGCGTTATCAACAGCAAGGGAGGTTCCGTTATATTTTGAAGTGGGATCTTGTTTGGTCGACGTACGTCTCTAATTCCTATCCATGGTAATTGGACTGGTCTTGTATACAGAGACGCCCTCCAATCTGTAGTCACAAAATTTGCTGCCATTGTGGGCGAGGACTTTACACCGAGCCAGAGTGGTCAGTTAGTGCCTTGAGACTCATAGCATTACAGCGAGTTCTGTGACCGGCGTATTCTGCGGACATGAATTATGTTGAACATGCATGGCGTGAACTGAAGAGTTCAGTAGCCCACCGACGTAATCCTCCTGCTAACATTCAGCAACTACCTCAAGCTGCTATCGAAGAGTGGGATAATCTGCCCCTAAATAAACTGGATTCTCTGGTGTAGAGTGCCGGCATACCTCGCCGTGTCCAAATATGTCTCGGAACCCATTTTGAACATTTTCTGAACGTCTTTGATGTCAATTATGTAAAGTTTACCAAATACACCCCATACAAGGTTGTTCTCTGCACCTTCCGTGGATTCATTTTCTGTCGCTATGCTATACACATGGAGAGTCATTAGCAGCTAATGTTTTGTTGTCACCATTGTTAATACTGACGCTTTCGAATGCTCCTAACTAGACATTGCACTTGCAACCTCGCACTCAAATAGGTTCCTTGGAAGTTGACTGAGTGGACCTCGAACCAGCCCTCAGATACAGGTTTTTAAAAACCTGACCTGGTCGAAAATTGAACCCGTGGCCTTCCAGAAAGAAGCAGGCTCTCTACTCCTAGACCGTGACATTTGGATTGCTCCATCTACTGGGCACCTTCTAGTTTGAGGAAGCTGAACGGTATTTTCTGCGGGGAAAATCACATGATCGTATATTATGCACTGAAACGCTGTGGTAAATCCTATCAAGAACGACTGAGAATTCAAGTTCACTACACACATTTTTAGACTTTTTTAAACAATTTGTTTTACGTCACACCGACACAGATACGGTAGGTAGGTCTTATGGTGACGTTGGGAAAGGCCTAGCGGTGGGAAGGAAGCGGCCGTGGCCTTAATTAAAGTACAGCCTCAGCATTTGCCTGGTGTGAAAATGGGAAACCACCGAAAACCATCTTCAGGGCCACCAACAGTGGGGCTTGAACCCACTGTCTCCCGGATGTAAGCACACAGCTGCGCGTCCCTAACCGCACGGCCAACTCGTCTGGTTTTGGACAAAAAAAGGGACATTAGAATACAATATACATTCTTAGATTCAAGTACATGAATGTTTGGGGTATGAATGAACTGCTCATAGCTTATTTGATCTAATAGAATTCTGAATCTGTGATTAGTAAGAAGTAAACTTTTATGTTGAATTTATTCAGATACTTTTCGGTGATAAAATGTACTCCACATATGTGTACAGGAATATTGTATAAGTCTGATTCCAAATCGCAGGTGAGAACTTACGGTGGTTTCGAGGCAAACTTACAATGGGAAGGAGTAGCTCTGCCCAAGTAAATACACGGCAGGACTGCCTTTGCAATGCTAGACTTTTCCTGTAAGTTTTGAAGGGACCTTCCGAAACTTTTGAAGAATGATACGATAATGTTCACATTGACCGCGCCTCGAACTGTACAGTAAATACAATAGTTCTCGGATTTTTTCGGTGATAAAAATGTGTCAGTTCTCACTACTGCATATTGGCATATCGAATAAGCAGATAGGTCTCCAGGCCATAGAACAGCACGATGTGATCTCGTGTTTAAGTCAGTAAGTGGGATCAAGTAGCGATCGTTTAACTGGACTTCAGAATGCATTTAGTTGTCACTTCTACTTTGTGATGTCAAACACGGCCAAGGCGACAGAATTAGTGACCATGTGTTCAATAAGCATAACTATTGCTTTGTACTATGAGCTGTGAGCTTCATTCCTAAAGGTTAGCCAAATCAGTTAGGGTTGCCCCCTTTCCCCATCCTCCATCATCTACAAACCTATACATGACATCTAGCTACTCCATGCTCCAACTGAGATGCCAGTTCTCAGTTTGCAGAATCGAGGGGAAAAGATCAAGATCTGGGGTTGCCATAATTCTAGAAGCAAAATTTGGATATTTCTTCCCGATAATCAAACACTCCAGAAATTAAAATAGCCGATGCTGAAATAAGGAACTGGATAGGAATGGCACTGAACAATCAATCAATCAATCGATCAATCAATCGATCAATCAATCAATCGATCAATCAATCAATCAATCAATCAATCAATCAATCAATCAATCAATCAATCAATCAATCAATCAATCAATCAATCAATCAATCACCACTGATCTGCATATAGGGCCCTGGTGGCAGATTGGCATATTCCTTATCAATTGTTTGCCTACACTTTTATTAAATGATCTCAAAGAAGTTGGAAATTTATCGAACATCTCCCTTGATAAATCGCTCCAATCCCTAATTCCTCTCCTGCAAACGAATATATCTCTCAATTTGTCCTCTAGAATTCCAACTTTTCTCATTTTATGATCTTTCTTACTTTAAAGACTTTACTAATGTAACTCCACGCCATCTCTCCGCTGACAGCTCGGAACATACCGCTCAGTAGAGCTGTTCGTCTCCTTACTCCCTAGTCTTCCCAATCCAAAGTTTTCAACATTTTCTAAACACTACTCTTTTATCGGAGTCGGGCTAAGTGGCTCAGACGGTTGAGGTGCTGGCCTCTGACCCCAAATTGGCAGGTTCGATCCTGAGTTATTCCGGTGGTATTTGAATGTGCTCAAACAAGTCAGCCTCGTGTCGGTACGAAAAACCTCCTGCGGGAATAAATTCCAGCACCTCGGCGTCTCCGAAAACCGTAAAATAGTGAGACGTAAAGCCAATAACGTTATTATTTATATTATTATTATTATTATTATTATTATTATTATTATTATTATTATTATTATTATGTCGGAAATCACTCAGAACAAATTGTGCTGCTTTTCTTTCAAACTTCCTCAGTTTTTGAATCAAGTCACCCTAGTCTTGGGGTTTATACGCCGTCTCTTCTACGTCCTTACTTCAACCTCTAAATATCCCCATAGCCATGTGAAGATATCAGTAACTTCATTTACAATCCCGTTCATGTGATTATCTCGATAAAAAATGAAATGGCGTATGATTTTTAGTGCCGGGAGCGTCCGGGGACAAGTTCGGCTCGCCAGATGCAGATATTTTGATTTGACTCCCGTAGGCGACCTGCGCGTCATGATGAGGATGAAATGATGATGAAGACGGCACAAACACCCAGCCCCCGTGCCAGCGAAATTAACCAATGGTGGTTAAAATTCCCGACCCTGCCGGGAATCGAACCCGGGACACCTGTGACCAAAGGCCAGCACGCTAACCATTTAGCCATGGAGCCGGACAATACCTCAATGAAGATCTTACAGTGATCCCCATGAGTTATTTTCATCCCCATCAACACATGAATTAAAATTGAGAGGACTTTTCCACTTCGTGTAATTTACAACCTGTTTACCATCATACCATTATCTTCAGTCCATTTTCACGACACTTTCGAGGTCTTTTTTCCAATCGGTCACAAACCTGTAACTTACTTATTACTCTACTCGGTACACCATCCTTCGAAAAATTTAATTTATTTTTAATACTTTTTTTTTTGCTAGTGTAGATACTGTAGATAGAAATTCACCCCCTTTGTCACTCCTGTTCACTCGCCTCCACCCCCACCCCACCATTAATTGGATTTCCCCAAAACAAAAAAACGTGTTTCTTTATTTTTAAAAGATATTCCAAATACCAAATTGCATGTCTGTAACATCTTCAGTTTTTGAGATATAAGAATCCTCATAAAAGGTATTCAATCCCTTTTTCACCCCTCTTAAGGGGATATTCCGAAAACAAAAAATACGTGCTTTTTATTTTTAAAGGGGATTCTAAATACCAATTTTTACATGTGTAAACTTTTAAGTTTCTCTGATATAGATATGCTCCTTTAAACAATTCTCCCCTGTTTTCCTGCCCTTACAAAAGGAATATCCAAAAATCCTTCCTTAGTAAGTACCTACACTCTAATATAAAAGTATCCCCAAAATTTCATTTCTTTGTGTCGAGTAGTTTTGGCTCGGCGATGATGAATCAGTCAGTCAGTCAGTCAGTCAGTCAGTCAGGACATGTTATTTTATATATATGGATCTGTTTTTCTTTGCCCTTGTGGAGTTATTGTTACCGGTAAGTTATGCGTAGGTTAAGTAGAAACTTTATCATAATAAACACGTTTACTATCACCCTAAGTTGACCTAGTTGTAAACAATTTCACTCTCTCTCTCTCCGCCATCTCGCAACGTAACTGCAGTAGTAGTTATAAAAGTAACAAGTGGCAAAATGGAACAAATATAAACAAGTTTATGACACAGCTTTGTACGCATGGATAAATAAAAACCAGATAGAGAGAAGAAAAAGTAAAAATGAACCCCCCGCCTGGAAATCAGGAGCTCTGACCACTAGACCAGCGGTGCTGCATACATCCACACCCAAATTACAGCAGGTACGCAGGATGTTAAATTTTAGGGCTATATTCCCGGCTATATTCTCATTGAATAAGAGCCGATGACAAACTCTCAGATACGAATCTGTTTATCTTTGATGTAGAGCAACCTTCCAAAAATTCGAACGAAATCAGTTACCCCATAGTTTTCGCTTCCCCTTGTAAGTTAAAAATGAAAATATCAAATTGTAGGAATCCAGCAAGATATAACTGATATTTTAGATTCGGATCAAATACACTGCTTCACTATTGCCATATACAATGCTTCTGATAAGGTAAATCATGGAAGACTACTGATGAAAATGAGGAACTAGCCCCTGGACAAAAGTGTGATTGAATGGATGGCTACATTTCTAGAAAAAAATTGGATTCAGAAGTCCGCCTCTGTGGTGTAGTGGTTAGTGTGATTAGCTGCCACCCCTGGAGGCCCGGGTTCGATTCCTGGCTCTGCCACAAAATTTGAAAAGTGGTACGAGGGCTGGAACGGGGTCCACTCAGCCTCGGGAGGTCAACTGAGTAGAGGTGGGTTCGATTCCCACCTCAGCCATCCTGGAAGTGGTTTTCCGTGGTTTCCCTCTTCTCCTCCAGACAAATGCCGGGATGGTACCTAAATTAAGGCCACGGCCCCTTCCTTCCCTCCTCCTTGTCTATCCCTTCCAATCTTCCCATATCCCACCAAGGCCCCTGTTCAGCATAGCAGGTGAGGCCGCCTGGTTGAGGTGCTGGTCATCCTCCCCAGTTGTACCTCCGACCCAGAGTCTGAAGCTCCAGGGCATTGCCCCTGAGGCGGTAGAGGTGGGATCCCTCGCTGAGTCCGAGGGAAAACCAACCCTGGAGGGTAAACAGATTAAGTAAGTAAGTAATGGACTCCGAGAATTAGAGTAGGTGAAATATTATCTGATCCTCTAATGATTAAGAGGTGAGGGTGGGGATAAGGAGGCATTCTGCAAGGCAATATTACTGTACCCGCTATGCTTTCTTATATTTATGTACTGTATATTTAAATAAAAATATTTGAGTAAAGAATTTAACAGGGCGAGTTGGCCGTGCAGTTAGGGGCGCGCGGCTGTGAGCTTGCATCCGGGAGATAGTGGGTTCGAATCCCACTGTCGGCAGCCCTGAAGATGGTTTTCCGTGGTTTCCCATTTTCACACCAGGCAAATGCTGGGGTTGTACCTTAATTAAGGGCACGGCTGCTTCCTTGCAACTCCTAGGTCTTTCCTATCCCATCGTCGCCATAAGACCTATCTGTGTTGGTGCGACGTAAAGCCACTAGAAAAAAATGAAGATTTTGCAGACGTGAAAATAAGTATATGAAATCTCTCTTAAAAATGAAGAAACATGTTTTTTTTTTTTTTTTTTTTTCCTACTGGAGAGAAAACTGATTCTCACATGTACAGTTCTATGTCGTAGGGTAATCTTAGCCCCAAAATGCAATACTATAAACGAGGTTTACAACGAGTTTCTGGGGTAAATGAAACTCAGTTTTTTGGTGAGTTTTTATATTTTAGGGATTTTAAGATAATGTCTTAGTGCAGTACCGAGGAATGATTACTTTTAACAAATTACGAAATCCTCGCGAGCGAAGCCGCGGGTAACTGCTAGTATACTCCGGCTCCATGGCTAAATGGTTAGCGTGCTGTTCTTTGACCACAGGGGTCCCGGGTTCGATTCCCGGCAGGGTCGGGAATTTTAACCATAATTGGTTAATTCCCCGGGCACGGGGACTGGGTATATGTATCGTCTTAATCATCATTTCATCCTCATCACGACGTGCAGTTCGCCTACGGGTGTCAAATAAAAAGACCTGCACCTGGCGAGCCGAAGTTCTGGAACACATCCCGGCACTAAAAGCCATACGCCATTTCATTATACTGCTAGTATACAATAAAGGAGACCGAATGAGCTGGCTACGCGGTTCGTGCCGTGTAGCTGTGAGCTTGCATTCGGGAGATAATGATTCGAACCCCACTGTTGACATCCCTGAAGATCGTTTGAACTAGGAGGATTTGGGAGAAGGAGATGAGCTGCTCGACTAATTGGTATGTTCCGAACGATCTGTCAGTGGAGAGAGATCGTGGAATGACGCTAGAAAACGAATAAGCTTGAGTGGATCTTTTAATTGTAGGAAATTCATAATATGAAGATCAAGTTGGAATTCTAGAAGGTAAATTGGGACAAATATTCAGTTATAGGAATAGGAGTTAAGAATCTGAATTTCCAAGTTAGAAACCCTTTTAGAAAAGACTAGGTAAACTATATATATGGAATCTAAATGCAGATAAATGATGATTGATTGATTGATTGATTGATTGATTGATTGATTGATTGATTGATTGATTGATACGATGATGATCAAATAATATTTCCACGTTAACGATGCTCCTCGTTAACGGACCGGGCAATTCTTCTTTTTCTTCTTTTTCTACCGCTTTTCCTACACCTGTGGGGTCGCGGGTGCAAACTGCGTCGTACATGTGGATTTGGTCCTGTTTTACGGCCGGATGCCCTTCCTGGCGCCAGTTCTACATTGGGGGATGTAATCATTATTGCGTGTTTCTGTGGTGGTTGGTAGTGTAGTGTGAATATGAAGAGGGAAGTGTTGGGACAAACACAAATACCCAGTCCCCGAGCCGGAAGAATTAATCAGAAGCGATTAAAATCCCCGTCCCGGCCGGGAATCGAACCCGGGACCCTCTGAACCGAAGGCCTCAACGCTGACCATTCAGGCAATGAGTCGGACACCGGGCAATAAAAACTAAACTTCGTGAATATGTTAAAAATGTACCGACATGAAAAAAATTAAAAACAGGTTTTATATAGTTGTTATGTAAACTGTCTTCATCGAAGTAATATCTCCGGAAACATTTGTGAAGAACGTAACATTCACTAATATCTCCGTTTGTTGTAGTAGTAGCTGTTGTTGTAACTATTCGTAAGGATACAGTGCAAAGTAATAAAAGGTCGGAAACTATATTTTACACAACTTTTAGAATAGAATTTGGTATTCTTCAGTATGAATTGTCATATGGTTGGTGGTCATCTGAAAACTTCCGTTTTGGAAGTTAGCGTCACAAACTGTGTGACGGAAGAGTAACCATAGCAACTGTGCAGGCTATGTCTCATGACTGGTGGTCATCTGAAATTAGCTGGGTGGCCATGGTCGAGAGACATATGTAGTGTACTTATGATCCTTTGATTTTTGCAAAGGGAAAAGTGTCTTAAAAGCTAAATGCTAATAAAATTAAGACCGGGCGAGTTGATCGTGCGGTTAGGGGCGCACGGCTGTGATCTCGCATCCGGGAGATAGTGGGTTCGAGCCCCACTGTCAGCAACCCTGAAGATCGTTTTCCGTGGTTTTCCCATTTTCACACCAGGAAATGCTGGGGCTGTACATTAATTAAGGCCACGGCTGCTTCCTTCCAATTCCTAGGCCTTTCCTGTCCCATCGTCGCCATAAGACATATCTGTGTCGGTGCGACGTAAAGCAAATAGCAAAAAAAAAAAAAAAAAAAAAAATACAAACAACTATTTGAGATTTCATGTTTTGACCCCGTAATAGAGCACTCTCCGGGTATCCCCTAAACGGAAGTACTGGCTTTGAAGAAATTATATCAAGCCTCTTCCCGTGATGTTGAGACAAAAGTCCAGACCGACAAAAATTGAACTGAATATATTTTAAACTTTTGTATAAGTTACCTAATTCGAGATAGATACGAAGTATGAGGCCAACATTTAAAGTGTACAGACAAAATTATAATTCTCTTTATGTTCCGTACTGTGGATAGTCGTCCTTTTCTCTCTCTAAATAGATCTTTAGCATAATCTGTCTGCTCTGGATAGATTCGAATGTTCAAATCTATAATTTTAACACAAAATAAATGCATGAATTTGATTTCTTCAATATGAGTAATGTTTGTTCAATATTCCCAGAGCATTTTTAATAAACAATATACTGAACATTCAACGAAGGGATTTCGAAGATAAGACTTATCGGCAGGTACAACTTTCTGGAAATTCAACGACACGTTATTTTGTTTTCAACCGAGCTCCATAGCTGCAGTCGCTTAAGTGCGGCCAGTATCCAGTAATCGGGAGATAGTGTGTTCGAACCCCACTGTCGGCAGTCCTGAAGATGGTTTTCCGTGGTTTCCCATTTTCACACCAGGAAAATGTTGGGGCTGTACCTTAATTAAGGACACGGCCACTTCCTTCCCATTCCTGGGCCTTTCCTATCCCATCGTCGTCATAAGACATTTCTGTGTCGGTGCGACGTAAAGAAAAAAAGAGCTTTTGTTTTCATTGAGCATCGTCAGCTTGTTAACTACCCTCACTATAAGAAAGCATCGAATGTGGCATCTTGGTTTGTTTTCAGCAAGATCTTCGTAATCAGAAGCATAACAACTGCGGGAAATACGAAAATAGAGCGTACTCGTTCCTTTCACGCAGGTCAAAAATGAATGGTAGAATTAAAAGAGCAGCACAAAGTTACGAATATGATATATTCGCTACTTTACCACGGACTTTAACACAAACCTCTTATTCGTCAGAGTGTAAAGGTTCGTTCTAACCCTTCACTAGCAGCTACAGATTCGACAATTTGCCATGAGATGTATGACGCACAGTAGCATTAGAAAATGTCAGAAAAAGTCGAAAACCTGTGACACATTTGAAGTAATATCTAAAAATTCCAGAGACATCATTAGTATGTTCTAAAATACAACGAACGGCATGTTTTTACGCAGCGTAGTGTGATGGAACTTGTACTTTCAATGTACCGAATTTGTCTTAAACTTAGTGCGTGCTAATAGAATAATATATCTCAGCCTTCAAAAGATGCTCCATTAGCTGTCATAGGTAGTCTAGACGTCACTGAAGAGGTGCGCTAGGGAAATGAGGAGTGACGTGGTTTCCCGTTGCTTTCCTCACCGATGCAGAAAGTGCTATTACATATCATTTTTCCAAGCCCACCGAAATACATACACCAACTCTTCCTGGATTATTTCTCCCAATATGAAACTGCCTGTTAATATCGGTAAGTACTTGTGAAGAATTGTTAGTACAGCAATTGACTTTCAATCAATCAATCAATCAATCAATCAATCAATCAATCAATCAATCAATCAATCAATCAATCAATCAATCAATCAATCAATCAATCAATCAATCAATCACCACTTACCTGCATTTAGGGCAGTCACACAGGTGACAGATTCCCTATCAGTTGTTTACCTAGTCTTTCCTTAATGTCAAAGAATTTCGAAATTTATCGAACATCTCCCTTGGTAAATTATTCCAATCCGTAACTCCTCTTCCTATAAACGAATATGTGCCTCAATTGACATTTGGCAAATTGAGATCACCCTCTACAATCACGCTCCTTTCCGTGTCATTTCTCACTTAGCTGATTAACTTATGAAATAATTCCACATCAGCGTCAGCGCCACCCTTTCCAGGTTTGCTAGTATCTTTAGAAATGAGCCTTTTATCTAGAATTTTATGTTTGTCATCCTTAACTTTCTCGTAGCTTACAAATTCTTCTTTCACCATTATAAATACTTCTCCTCCTACCGTTCCTATTCTGTCTCTATGATAAACATTCACGTTCTGTGAGAAAATAGTCGCATGCAAAAAAAATCACTTCTCAGCCACCATTCAACTCCATTACAATACCTGGTAAATATATATCTATTCCTTCTTTACAATACTTTTACAGTTTAACACTAACATTTTATCTCATCCTTACTTGACTTCCAGCTCCCCATAACCTTATCACCGTTCCCTAATCCACCCCGTTTCCCGAAAATCCAACACATCCGTCGAAGACAGTGCCTAAAGCAGGACAGATGGTGAGGAACTTGACCCTCCGCCCCCATGTAAAATGTGGATCGTGATACAAAATTTCTGTTATGATAACTACCAAATATATAAGATGACTAACTTTTTAATGTGTCTACGAGATAAGGATTAATATATTAAACAGTGTTGGGTTAGATGAAATATCTGAGACTACACAAACTGAAATTATTTACTTCTCTCAACAGTAATATTACACTCACCTTCTTTTGAGATAAGTAACACCTTAAAACAATCAAAAAGTTCTTCTTATACTTTCAGTGTTGAACACTTAGCAGAAACTACTCGCTGTCTCGTTGGTAACCACTGATCTGCTTCAGTCCCCGCTCCGCTCCGCGAAAACACACTCGACCTGGACTAACAAATGCGCAGTCCTGTTCACAGCATATGTCTTTCCATAAAAAATTACACCAAATTTGCGTTTGTATTTACAAACCATTTCCTTAACATGTGACGACAAACAATTCACTAGCTAAATTAATTAGTTATGCAGATGTATATTTTTAATCATTATAATTCTCGCCGCTCTGGTCCTGCGTGGAAGATCTTTTCTTTTCTCTTCTTTTTTTTTACGAAATCAGACATTTTGTTCAATGTCACCAGCTTCCATAGAATTTACTATTCACTGATTCACAAATGGCATTATAATATACCGTACAGATGTATACACTAGCACTGACTGAACAAGTCTAGTGTAGTATTTAGTGGTAGTCCTGGTCGTCTACAGCAAGACCTAACGCGTGTTATGAGCTGCAACGTGTCACTGATCGCTAGTGGCTTTACGTCGCGCCGACACAGATAGGTATTATGGCGTCAATGGATAGGAAAGGGCTAGGAGCGGGAAGGAAGCTGTCATTGCCTTAATTAAGGTACAGCCCCAGCATTTGCCTTGTGTGAAAATAGGAAACCACGGAAAACCATCTTCAGAGCTGCCGACAGTGGGGTTCGAACCCACTAACTCCCGGATGCAAGCTCGCAGCTGCGCGCCGCTAACCGCACGGCCAACTCGCCCGGTTGGCACTGATCGAACCAGGTAGTAAAGAATACAGGGAGCTGCCCGCTACACTTCTCTCTGTGGCTATCGCTCGAAGCCAACGGCCACGCCTCCCATGAAGAGCAAAACGTGGCACTTCTCACATTGTGGATATATGCAAGCTAAGACATTTGCTCGGGAGTACGGAAACGTCGAATCGCACAATTATGTATAATCGTTTTCGAAATAACACAACGATGAAGAAGAATCTCTGGTCAACAGACCGATGTTGTTGCGTTAAACGGGGTACTTGAACAGGACGTCTGGGTCGTAAGGGCACTACTCTTAACCTGTTCCTTACTGTCTGGTCAGACACCGTGACTCCAGTGACCCTCCTGAGGTCTTGTTGCAGTTCTCTGGCAGTTGCTGAACGACACCGCAATGCACAGACGGTCAGATATCGGTCATCCTGTGGGGGTTGTCATGCGTCCACGACCTTGTCCAACCCTCCTTGTGAACTGGCCTGTCCTCATTGTGGCGATTCCACAAGCGGTGAATAACTGACGGAGAGACATTGACATCCACAGCAACGCGACGTAAAGTCCATCCTTCCTGGATCAAAGTGGCGCCCCTTGCGACTTGAACCTCGTTAAAATGTCTCTTTGGATGTGTTGGTTGACGTATAACGTGCTAGAATGACCGCAGTAGTCTGTGTACCTCACAAAAGACACACGGACGCACCGCTATTCACTTTGGTTTGAGGGGTCACCTGACAGTTTAAGGCATGGCTACGCCTGCAAATGGAGTATAACTTTAATTTGACATACCCTGAGTAGCTAAGGTCTCAAGGTATGCTGTACGACCAATGGAATCCCATCTACCAAATTAACGTTCACATACCAAACGTTACAAAACGTATTCCCCTAATTTTTTGAACCGTGAAGCTACAACACCAACTTAATATTAGTATATCTTTACGTTTTAGTGTGTCGAACAGTGTTCACGCTTGAAAATTCCCGCAGTTACGTTTGCGTTCACCGTATTCACTTCAATGTGCTGTGATGGGTTTGACTGTCAGAAAACAACAACAACAACAACAACAACATGCGTTCTCGCGCCTAAATACCACCACGGCCCCTATGTAGAGCACTGTCACTGGGCTTCACTCTCAGAGCTCATCTCCCTGTATTCTTTACTCCCTGGATAGAACTCGCTCTCTACCGAAATGCTGATCGTTACTTAATGCAGACACAGAGGGACATGGTTATTACATATTATTACGTATTTTCTGTAAGTATGTGCGTGCTATTCATGAAATAATGTTCTCGAAGTTCACACCTAATTCGTATATAGGCCTATTCATACGATGTACCCAACGGAGAAACATTTTGACAATGGAATGTTGATTGAACTCAACATAGGCTATGTGGTATTTTGTTAATTGTTTATACTCATTTCATCGTTATTTACCTTATTTCTTGTAAACTAAAATTCACGAAACAATATATGCGTAACGATATTTTACCCCTTCTTAACACAGTCCGATCCTACACAAATTGCTGCAGTGGTACAAATTCACTCAAAGAGACATTTAAGGTCGATTCACACATCTCCGGGACGTGACGACGCTCTCCGTGTCAGTATCCGTCCTTTCCGACATGAATATTTCACGTCTGTTCTCACACTTCAGTTCCGTGCAGTTATAAGTCAGCAATCAAGTGTTCCATGATGAGTTTTTTGGGACGATGAACTGTTAATGATAGCTATAATCTTGGATGAAGAGGAGAAAGAGAGGAAGAAACAGTGGGTTCATCCCATATGGAAACGCAGGGATAAGGAAGGAGAGTTTTCTACTCTATACAGTATAAGTGCTTGAAGGACGGCGAAGTAAAATTTCACGGATACACTACATTTGCTTATAATTACTTGAAAAATTAAATAAATGAAATTATTGATTAATTTTTAATACCCCTGACTTTGTAGGTTGGGGGCAAAAAGTGCCTTGCCGCGCCAAAGTCGGTGCCTATTTACAGACAGACTGATTTCCTTAATCTTAAAAGCAAAAAATGTTAGTTACCGTACCGGTACCTACCTTCAGCTTCCATTTTCTCGTCAATTTCGTCCCATACTCGCTTCTTCAAATCACTATCCATGTATTTCGAATTAGCTAAATTATATAGAAAAGAGTGTGCCTTCACTAATTCAATCAGCAGTTCGCCCTTCATTTTGGGAGGTAAAGAACAGTTCAAACGTACACAGATAACCTCAGTACTCGAAAAAAGCAGAGAAGCAGGAAGGCGGGAAGAGAGAAATCACGTCCGTGAAAACAAGAAAATATCGTCGGCGAGCGAATACGTATTGCCGGCACGGATCACGGAGAAGCACTGAAGGTCACGACGAATGACGTCAACGGAAGTGTTGGAACTCATCCCTTCGTTTACATGGCGACGATATTTTATTTTCACGGAAGATGCCGTCACGTCACGGAAAGCGCCGTCACGTCACGGAGATGTGTGAATCGACCTTTATCCACGCTTGCCCGGCAATAGCTGTGCGGCCGATGTGTTGTACAAAGGAGGAATGGGGCGAGTTTTATGAATCCTCAACGCGGCGTACCGGTAATCCATAGAGAACGCCACTGCAAGCCGTTTTCCAACACAAGCCACACTGGTAAATTGTGAAATCTAAATGTTTTGTGAGAAAGAACATGTCAGACACGTGACTGATGTAATGATGTTGCCATGTTCCTGACGCGTTTCCGCCCGAGACTCATTTCCTTTAAGACAGTTTCAAACTGGAGATTTTATCTTACAATCCATGTTTCTTGAAGTACAGCAAAGTACGTTTCGTTTTCGAGACAACATGGTTCCATATACTGTATATCCCCTCTCGTAACAAATCTTTAAGTCTAACTCGCAACTATACTGGGAAGCTGTTTAGTCCAGGGATGAGAGGTTCGAATCCAAGCTCTGACAGGAGCTATCTCACATGCTTTAGTTCCGCGGGTCCACCCACACTCACTCCATGAAAATCTAGAAACCCAGAGGACGTCCTCGTAGCCGTCGTTAACCCTTGGTCAAATAACGAAATGGCCGGTTCAATCGACAATATTCAAATAAAGAGCCTATCCAGCAATTTATAGTAGACTATAATTGAAGATGTTTTTAACCATATTTCGAAACATATTAGACTTGTAACCTGATTAAAAACGCAATCCCTATAAGCAACATGAAATAAGCTACATCATCTAAAGGGGCCTCTGAACTTTGGAGCGTGGGTTGGCATACACGGGGCCCTCAGATGAATCCTGACATTGCTTCCCCTTACTTGTGCCAGGTTCCTCACTTTCATCTATCCTACCCGACCTCACTTGGTCAACTCTTGTTCTTTTTCGACCCCGACGCGATTAGGTTTACGGGAGCCAGGGAATATTTCATTTTCACGCCCTTCGTGACCCTTGTCTTTCTTTAGCCGATACCTTCATTTCTTGAAGTGTCGGATCCCTTCCATTTTTCTCCCCCTATGGGTAGGGGCGGTAGAATAACACCCACGGTATACCCTGCCTGTCGTAAGAGGCAACTAAAAGGGCTCCAGGGGCTCCTAACTTGAGAGCGTGGGTTGGCGACCACGGGGCCCTTTGCTGAGTCCTGGCATTGCTTCCACTTACTTGTGCCAGGTTCCTTACTTTCATCTATCCTGCCCGTCCTCCCTTGGGCAACTCTTGTTCTTTCCCGACCCCGACGCGATTAGGTTTATGAGGGCTAGGGAGTCTTTCATTTTCAAGCCCTTCGTGGCCCTTGTCTTTCTTTGGCCGATAACTTCATTTTTCCAAGTGTCGGATCCCTTCCATTTTTTCTCTCTGATTAGTGTTTAAGGACTAGCTTATGTACCCGTGCTTCGCTACGGAATTCTACATTGTATACAGAATTCTAGGTTAGGTAGTGTACACGTTGTGAGCAAGATTGTTACATTGCATAGCTCTTAACGTTACCCTAGAAGAGCGACGCGGAAGTCACCAAACGTGTTTTCTCATATGAAGACTGGGTTAGGGAATTTTCATTTTAATGGTAGGCCCGCTCGACTACCATCAGTCACAATCAGGTTGGGAAGCTTTCATTATAATGGCAGACACTCGCTCTCCACCTGCCTTTTTACATCCTCAGAAAGACTGTCTTAGTGGTTTTTCCCAACTGAAATGAACAGAGGTCATTACAATGACGTCAGTAGGAATGGCGTGATTAAAAGCAATGCTTTCATATGAAATACTCGATCTAATGAAAAACCACACATTTCTTCACTTTTAACGTACTGTACTACGGTGCCGATCTAAGAGTCCAAAGTTCCAGAGCTGGAATGACCAAACGGCAGAGAGCCATGATCCGTGAACATCTTCGTCTTTTTTCGGCGATAGTGGCGGTTCGAATAGTGAAAAGTCCCAGGGCAAAAAGTTATGCTCTTTTACTAATCTGTTTCCTAGGAGTACCCGATGAGTCGGAAAATCTCAATTCACTACACTGGCGACGGAAAAATCTATCTGACTTCGAGGCAAATTTTTCCTCCAAGCCAGAGGAGAAAACCCCTCTTCACTGCTAATTTGGAATAAAATGAATGTAGAATTTAATAAAAGAGGAAAGGAAGAAGCTTTTTCTTAAGAAACGGCTCTTTCAGGGTTGAATTTTGAGTTATTTATTGAATTGTGGTGCTATAATTTGGAACAGGCCTAAATTGTAATTCTAGACCAGGTCATATTATTACTAGACTACGTTAGCCTCTGCCTCAGGCATATGTGTACACTGATCATTCAAAACAGCGCGTCATAGTAGGGATCGTGGTGTTACGTATTAGCAGTATCAGAAAATGTATGAACCAGAGGAAGGCATGCTAAAGAAGAAAGTTTTTCAACTCACCAGCTATTTCCCGCCAATATTCAGTCAGGCTGTTATACTCCTCCAAGGGCCTTCATGGCCTGTACGGAGAAGACTTTGCTTTGCTTTTTATGTACCGATTTTCATTAAATTATGTTTAGCCATTTTCTCATGACTCGGCGTTGGTATGGACTTAATACCAACAAAAATACAAATTCACGAATATCTGTGTTATCATGGTCGGTACGGTAAAAGTGTATGACATAAATGATCTGAAATTTAATTCTATATAACTTTAGTTATGTAGTATTTATTGATAGGTTCTTTAATGATACACAATTTTGAGAATTACATTTTAGGCCTTCCCCTAAACTACCATTTCACTGAGCGTGAATAAAATGATTTATAGTCTAGATTGTAGTAGTGAAGATAAGGTATAATATATTAGATAGTATCTTGCCAGTTATATTCGTGTTTTTCTTCGTGTACGGCAATCCTTTTGATACTTAAGCATTTAACCAAACGCAGTGTAGTGTAGTGTAGTGTAGATACATTGTAGTATAGATACAGTACATTTAGATAGTGTCGTATCTTGCCTGCTATATTCGTGTGTTATCTTTCGTGTATATCTATTAGACCGTAATACTAATAATAATTTGTCTAAGCATTTAGCTTCGTTGGTAATCTTTGAGTACAGTAGTTCTTGCAAATTTCATTTCTGTTGTGCTTAGTAGTGACATACGGTACGGTACCGGTATCGTAATTAGGATACGTCTGAAAGTAGTTTAAAAATTACTGTAGTGTACTGTACAGTAGTATACGAGTAATATCCTATTAGAATTTAGTGTGCTTATTTTATTATTGTAAAATATTTGTGTAGTACTGGTGTAGAAGAGGTATCCGTAGAAGAAGAAGAATAAAATTTTGTTGAAATTAGGATAGGCTTAATTGCAGTTTGGAATTGTGTAGTTCTTGTGTATTACTTTCGATATTCAGTAATTAACAGCAGCTTTTATCCTGTTAGGGGTTGTAGGATAAAAAAAATAGAGCACGACTAAGTAGTATCGTAGTGTAGTCGTATATTAATTACCTTATTGTTGTGTACTATCCCAGACAATATATCCCTCCGTTCATTTATTTATTTTTTGCAAATAAGTTATTTTATTTTTTAATTTAAAATTTTTCCCCCGTAAAGAATGGCTAAGGAGCGCGAGTGTACTTATTGTGGGTGTGGTGAGGCATTGAGGGGTATGAGGGAGGAGTTGGAAAGTTTGAGGGAGATAATTAGGATTCTCACAGAAGACAGCAAGGAAGATAGGACTCCCTCAAACAATGTACAGGTTACAGTAGGTGTACAAGAGGGAGGGGAAGGAAAGGGAGGAGTTGTAGAAGACAGGTGGTCTAATGTTCTAAGGGGAAGGAGATTGCAGGCCAAGGGCTCTATTCAGGATCAGAATTCAGGACAGGTGTCTGTGCGAAATCGGTACGAGTCACTCCAGGTAGAACAACAGAGGGAAGATGAGGGACAGGGAACTGTTGCTGAGATGCATGGAAGTAGGAGGAAGGGAAAAGGTAGGAAAGGGAAATGTAGAGTAGAGGATAGGAAAAGACAGGTGGAACAGGGTCATGGGAAGGAGAAAAGGGAGGAGGAAGTAGCTTCTTCAGCTATCAGGAAAGATAGGGCTGACCAGGAGGGGAGGGGATCAAATGAGGTGGGTAGGGTTGAGGCTCTGGTCATGGGGGATTCCATCGTCAGACACGTGGGGAAAGTGTGTGGAGGGAAGGGAACCAGGGTAGAATGTTATCCAGGAATTAGATTGAGGCAGATGTTGAGGAAAGTAGAAGAGAGGGAGGAGGGGAAGGAGAAGGTGGTAGTGTTTCACGTTGGTACCAACAACGTAAGGCAAGCTGATATAAGTACCAACATAGTTGGAGATGTGTGGGATCTGGGAAATGCAGCACGGGTGAAGTTTAAGAAAGCGGAGATTGTTATTAGTGGAATACCGTGTAGGAGGGATACTGACTGGAGGGTGATTGGGGATTTAAATGAGACTATGGAGTGGGTATGTGGGAAACTGGGAGTGAAATTTCTAGATCCTAATGGGTGGGTAGGAGATAGGGATCTGCGCTCGGATGGCCTTCATTTAAACCGCAGTGGTACGTATAAGTTAGGAAATTTGTTTGGAAGGGTAATAGGGAGGTACATTCAGGGAAACGGGATGGCCTAGGGAGCGGTGATAAGGGAACAGGGAACTGGAAATCAAGTAGGGATGACATAAAATTGTTAGTGTTGAACTGTAGAAGTATTGTAAAGAAAGGAATAGAATTAAGTAATTTAATAGATATATATTTACCAGATATTGTAATAGGAGTTGAATCATGGCTGAGAAATGATATAATGGATGCAGAAATTTTCTCACGGCACTGGAGTGTGTATCGTAGAGATAGGATAGGAAAGGTGGGAGGGGGAGTTTTCATTCTGGTGAAAGAAGAATTTGTAAGCTACGAAAAAGTTAAAGATGAGACACATGAAATTCTAGGTGTAAGGCTCATTTCTAAAGATAATAGGCAACTTGATATATTTGGAGTGTACAGATCGGGAAAGGGTAGCACTGATGCGGATTCGGAATTATTTGATAGGATAGTCAGCTATGTGGGAAATGACATGGAAAGAAATGTGATTGTAGCGGGAGATCTGAATTTGCCAGATGTCAATTGGGAAGGAAATGCGAACGACAGGAAGCATGACCAACAAATGGCAAATAAGTTAATATGGGAAGGACAGCTGATTCAGAAAGTGATGGAACCAACCAGAGGGAAAAATATTTTGGATGTGGTGCTGATAAAACCAGATGATCTCTATAGGGAAACTGAAGTAATAGATGGTATTAGTGATCATGAAGCTGTTTTTGTGGTAGTTAAAAATAAATGTGATAGAAAGGAAGGTCTTAAAAGTAGGACTGTTAGGCAGTACCATATGGCTGATAAAGCAGGCATGAGGCAGTTTCTAAAAAGTAACTATGATCGGTGGAAAACGGTAAATAAAAATGTAAACAGACTCTGGGATGGGTTTAAAGAAATTGTTGAGGAATGCGAAAACAGGTTTGTACCTTTAAGGGTAGTAAGGAATGGTAAAGACCCACCTTATTATAATAGAGAAATAAAGAGACTAAGAACGAGGTGCAGACTGGAAAGAAATAGAGTTAGAAATGGCTGTGGAAGTAAGGAGAAATTGAAGGAACTTACTAGAAAATTGAATCTAGCAAAGAAGGCAGCTAAGGATAACATGATGACAAGCATAATTGGCAGTCATACAAATTTTAGTGAAAAATGGAAGGGTATGTATAGGTATTTTAAGGCAGAAACAGGTTCCAAGGAGGACATTCCAGGAATAATTAATGAACAAGGGGAGTGTGTATGTGAGGATCTTCAAAAGGCAGAAGTATTCAGTCAGCAGTATGTAAAGATTGTTGGTTACAAGGATAATGTCCAGATAGAGGAAGAGACTAAGGCCAAAGAAGTAATAAAATTTACATATGATAACAATGACATTTACAATAAGATACAAAAGTTGAAAACTAGAAAAGCGGCTGGAATTGATCAGATTTATGGGGATATACTAAAGACAATGGGTTGGGATATAGTACCATATCTGAAGTACTTATTTGATTATTGTTTGACCGAAGGAGCTATACCAGATGAATGGAGAGTTGCTATAATAGCTCCTGTGTATAAAGGAAAGGGTGATAGACATAAAGCTGAAAATTACAGGCCAGTAAGTTTGACATGCATTGTATGTAAGCTTTGGGAAGGCATTCTTTCTGATTATATTAGAAATGTTTGTGAAATTAATAACTGGTTCGATAGAAGGCAATTCGGTTTTAGGAAAGGTTATTTCACTGAAGCTCAGCTTGTAGGATTCCAGCAAGATATAGCAGATATCTTGGATTCTGGAGGTCAAATGGACTGTATTGCGATTGACATGTCTAAAGCATTTGATAGGGTGGATCATGGGAGAGTACTGGCAAAAATAAGTGCAATTGGACTAGACAAAAGAGTGACTGAATGGGTTGCTATATTTCTAGAAAATAGATCTCAGAGAGTGAGAGTAGGTGAAGCTTTGTCTGACCCTGTAATAGTTGAGAGGGGAGTTCCTCAGGGCAGTGTTATCGGACCTTTATGTTTTCTTATATATATAAATGATATGAGTAAAGGAGTGGAATCGGAGCTAAGGCTTTTTGCGGATGATGTTATTCTCTATAGAGTGATAAATAAGTTACAAGATTGTCAGCAACTGCAACGTGACCTCGAAAATATTGTGAGATGGACAGCAGGCAATGGTATGTTGATAAACGGGGCTAAAAGTCAGGTTGTGAGTTTCACAAATAGGAAAAGTCCTCTCAGTTTTAATTACTGCGTTGATGGGGTGAAAGTTCCTTTTGGGGATCATTGTAAGTATCTAGGTGTTAATATAAGGAAAGATCTTCACTGGGGTAATCACATAAATGGGATTGTAAATAAAGGGTACAGATCTCTGCACATGGTTATGAGGGTGTTTAGGGGTTGTAGTAAGGATGTAAAGGAGAGTGCATATAAGTCTCTGGTAAGACCCCAACTAGAGTATGGTTCCAGTGTATGGGACCCTCACCAGGATTACCTGATTCAAGAACTGGAAAAAATCCAAAGAAAAGCAGCTCGATTTGTTCTGGGTGATTTCCGACAGAAGGGTAGCGTTACAAAAATGTTGCAATGTTTGGGTTGGGAAGAATTGAGAGAAAGAAGAAGAGCTGCTCGACTAAGTGGTATGTTCCGAGCTGTCAGCGGAGAGATGGCGTGGAATGACATTAGTAGACGAATAGGTTTGAATGGCGTCTATAAAAGTAGGAAAGATCACAATATGAAGATAAAGTTGGAATTCAAGAGGACAAACTGGGGCAAATATTCATTTATAGGAAGGGGAGTTAGGGATTGGAATAACTTACCAAGGGAGATGTTCAATAAATTTCCAATTTCTGTGAAATCATTTCGGAAAAGGCTAGGAAAGCAACAGATAGGGAATCTGCCACCTGGGCGACTGCCCTAAATGCAGATCAGTATTGATTGATTTTTGATTGATTGACTTAACGTATCGATTTTCATTAAATTCTCTTCAGCCGTTTTCTCGTGATGTGTGTACATACAGACAGACAGACAGACAGACAGACAGACAGACAGACAGACAGACAGACAGACAGACAGACAGACAGACAGACAGACAGACAGACAGACAGACAGACAGAAATTACGGAAAAGTCAAAAGTGCATTTCCTTGTTGCTATGGACATGACCGATACAGAAATAGGCCTACCATTATTTTCAAATTCTGAGCAATGTACAGACAAAACTCTTATTTTATATATAGACCTATAGATGGTTGCCTAGTTGTACTTCTTCTTAAACAGCAATCACCACCACCACTCTTAAAACATTAATCATCACCACCTGTTTTTACCGACGAATTACCCACTTGTCGAAGTCATCAGTTTGGCTTCTTGTTGTTATTACAAACATCTTAGAACATGTCGATTACCATCCCGGTGGGTTTAGGGAGCGTGAAGTTTTGTCTAATAGTCTGTTATCAATATGGTGGCCGTACTGGGATCTGTTTCATAATCTCTCTCTGTGGGTGGGGGTGGTAGAATAACACCCACGGTATCCTCTGCCTGTCGTAAGAAGCGACTAAAAGGGGAGCCAGTAGGTCTGAACTTTGGAGCGTGGCTTGGTGACCACGGGGCCGTTAGCTGAGTCCTGGCATTGCTTTCATTTACTAGTGCCAGGCTCCTCACTTTCATCAATCCTATCCGACCTCTCTCGGTCAACTCTTGTTCTATTCCGACCCCGACGCTATTAGGTTTGCGAGGGCTAGGGAGTCTTTCATTTTCGCGCCCTTCGTGGTCCTTGTCTTCCTTTGGCCGATAACTTCATTTTTCGAAGTGTTGGATCTCTACCAGTTTTTTCTTTGTTTAGTGTTATATAGAGGATGGTTGCCTAGTTGTACTTCCTCTTAAAACAATAATCACCACCACCACCACCTCCTGTGATTTGACAAAAACTCGGAATCAGATGTTAAACAGTTTGTTGGAGGATTTCTCCGATGTTCTGACTGCGGATTTAGGTTGTGCAAAAAATGTCTCATAGGCCTTGTCCACTGAGTTGAAAGGTGACGTTCCAGTTAGATTCCCTCCTTTCGGATGTTCCCCACCCAAACTGTCTGCCATGGGGGATTGTGCCAGCGTTCTCCTGGAAATGAAGGTAGTGAGTCCGTCCAAATCTCCCTACACTAACAAGCTCGATAGCTGGAGTCGCTTAAGTGCGGCCAGTATCCAGTAATCGGGAAATAGTGGGTTCGAACCCCACTGTCGGCAGCCCTGAAGATAGTTTTCCGTGGTTTCCCATTTTCACACCAGGCAAATGCCGGGGCTGTACCTCATTTAAGGCCACGGCCGCTTCCTTCCACTTCCTAGGCCTTTCCTATCCCATCGTCGCCATAAGACATACCTGTGTCGGTGTGACGTGAAGCAAATAGCAAAAAAAAATCTCCCTACACTAGCCCTGCTTTCCTCATTCCCAAAATTGGACGTTAAATTCAGACTCATTGTGTATTATAGAAAGTTAATAGAAATATTGTTTTTTACAGTTTTCCACTGCCCACCATTGAAAGCGCGTTCCAATACTTATATGGCGAAAATTTCTTCACCGTCTTTGACTTAATTCCGCCTACTATTTAGTACCCTTAAATCCTAAATGTCGGCCATACACTGCCTTTGCCACCCTGTTTGAGCTGCTGGAATTCAACAAAGTACCGAGGGGCATATCGATAGGTGGACAAGCGCTCAGCCGCAACCTGGATTCCATCTTTGGTGATTTGAAGTTTTCCTAATCTATGCAGCTTTGTATTACATTATGTAAGTAGAGAGGAGCAAGTGTCTAGTAGATTTAACTTGTTTCTTGTAAAGAAGAATCTGTTAGCAGAAGATAAAGTCCGTTATGGAGCAACCCATTTCTGAGTGTGGAAAAACATTTCCTCGAGGCTATCATAAGAGACGTCATGAGATACCTTGTAGGACAATTTTTCCATTCAAACATTGTAGAAGAGAGTTCAAGAACGCTTACAACGCTCAACGTCACGAAGCCGCATGTAAGGTATCTTCATCGAGAAGAAAATATAAAGATCTCAGCCGTATTCAAGCAAATACTGATTTATTTTTAAAAAGTACACCTCTGTGAGAGATTTTTAATTCTTCCTTATTGTCAAGGCCTGCTACAAGTTCTGTTACAGAGCACACATTTCGAGATAAAGAGAAGCAAGATAATGATGATGAGAAGGAGGAGGAGGATGCTGATGATAATATTGATAATAAAGAAAAAGGAGGAGAAGAAGAAAAAGGAGGTCTCAATGTTTCGTTGCCATTAGAGCTTTATGATTTCACTTCATTTTCTAAGCCGACTACACGTTCTGTCTCTGTGCAAACATCTCAAGAAGAGATGCAAAGTGAAGTAGAAGAAGATTTCAACGCTTCTTTGCTATCAAAACAAGTAAAGTTGTACCTGGAAACGCTACTGCTTAAGCACGTATTACATCAAAACAAGTCCCTACACATCAACTGTCTGCATGCAGGCTCAAAGTTCACAACATGCCTCTTTACTCCAAGTAGACGTAATATACTGTAAGGACCCCAACCTACTCGTAAAACGTTTGCAACTGCTAAGAACCTATCAAAATGCTGGTTACACAGAGTACAAAGCAGATATTTTTGAAATAGAGCAAGAATTACGTAGCGCATGTATTATTGGGTAATAGCTCTTCAAAGTGAAGACCTTACTGTAAGCTCTCTCTCGACAGCACAACAGTATAAAAACCTTCCTACTTTCCCAGGCCTCACCCTCACGTAGGGCTTAATACTGTAACATATAGTGGATCGAGTAGCTACATTGGTACAGACTCTTTTCCAACATTCTCCCTTCCTTAGGGTGTTAACTCCGCCTCTAGCTGTAGAGCCGGTCTCAAGCCCGGATAAAGAGAGGTGAGGCACCCTAAATACTACAATAATGTAAGCCCCTTTAGCCCTTTAGCCTATTAGCCCTTTAGCCCATTAGTCCTTGGAGAAGGAAGAGGTGGAGGGCGCGGTGAGGAGGAGGAGTCCTTCTACCTTTTTGCCCTTATAATAAGACGTGACCCCTGGGTTCCATTCCCTCTCATGTGTGTAGCACGATTTTTTTCAGTTCAGCATTTTGCAAACCTACACCAAATGAACTTTATCACTTCTAACAGGATGACAAAGTTAGGTTATAATAAAATTCTACGTTTATCTACATCTCATCATTCTGATTATGCTTTTAGCTTTGAGCGACTATCCTTCCTCGAGAGCCCTAGTGCAGATCTCCCCCAGGTTTAGTCCCATAAGAGCCTATGTATGCACAAGAGCCCCCGCGCTAGACTGATGTTAGGAAAGGCATTCGGTTAGGAGGATGAAACCCCCGCATTAGCCCACGTGAAAAGCCTTAGCACAACTCTCCCCCGGTTAGAGCCATAAAGCTCATGTATCACCACTAGCTCCTGTGCTAGATGAAAGTTATGACGGGTAGTTGGTTAGAAGGATGAGCGATAGCCAGCCCCTAAAGTTAGTCTAATATAACCAATATACAGCAGCTATCTTGCTTAGTAGCCCCTGCCTCGGTTCCCAAAAGTTAGGTGATAAAACTAATGGGATATACGTTACAATTCGTAAGCCCCTGAGGTAGCTCTCTAGAGTTCAGCACAGGACAATAGAGGGTAGCAGCCATCTTGCATAGTAGCCCTTGCCTCAGTTCCTCAAAGTTAGACTGGTAAAACTAATATGTCATAAATTACAAGTTGTTAGCCCCTGAGGCAGCCATCTAGTTGAGGTCTATACGAATAGATATAGCAGTCATCTTGCATAGTAGCCCTTGCCTCAGTTCTCGAATGTCAGGCTGATCAAACTAATAGGCACAGTTACAATTTGTGAGCTCCTGAGGCAGCTCTCTACTTAGGTCTATACGAATAGAGTATAGCAGTTATCTTGCATAGTAGCTCTTGCCTCAGTTCTCGAATGTCAGGCTGATCAAACTAATAGGTCATAAGTTACAAATTGTGAGCCCCTGAGGCGACCCTCTAGTTAAGATCTATACGAATAGAGTACCGTATAGCAGTCATCTTGCATGGTAGCCCTTACCTCAGTCCCCGAAAGTTAGGCTGATCAAATTAATAGGCTAAGTCATAAGTTACAAGTTGTGAGCCCCTGAGGCAGCCCTCTAGTTAAGGTCTATACGAATGGAATATAGCAGCCATCTTGCATAGTAGCCCTTGCATCAGTTCTCGAATGTCAGGCTGATAAAACTAATAGGTCATAAGTTACAAGTTGTGAGCCCCTGAGGCAGCTTTGTAGATTTAGGCCTATAAGAACAATTTATCGCTATTAGCTTCTGGTCCATCAACATAAAGTTAGTCTCATATAACCAATGTATAGCAACCATCTTGCCTCGGGGGCCCTAGCACTAGGAAGTTGTACGCGGCTGCCATCTTGCGCAATCGCCCCTAGGCCGTCTCCTTAAATCCTATATCTCCCCTGTTCCAGCTTTCTCCATAAGAGACTGTGTACAATGTGAGTGAACGCTTTAGACTTTTTCAAAATAATTTCCACCACACTCAATACACTTCTCCATACGTCGATGCCAGTCACTGAACCATCTCTGCCACTTTTCTTGGGTTACATTTTCACACTCTTGATCCCATGCTGCCAGAAGCTCCTCGTCGGATGCAAAACGCCGCCTTTTCAGCTTCATCTTCACTTCTGGGAATAGTGCGAAGTCACATGGGGCAAGATCAGGACTGTATGGAGGGTAATCAAGCACAGTCAACCCGGATCTGGAAAGAAAATCCATTGTTACATTAGCACGATGTGCTGGAGCATTGTCAAGATGCAAGAGCGAAGTGTTGAGCCGTGACCTTGGACGGAACTGTTTGAGAGCCTGGATGACCTGAAGCAGACAAGTCTCACTGTACCACTTCGCAGTAATTGTCCTTTGTGTTTCTAGCATAACCCGAATCAGGATTCCCCGTTTAGTGAAGAATACTGCAATAATCCCTTTCTTCACTAACCTTGACTTTCGCACAGTCACAGGAGTACCCTCATCTTCAAACAGCCACACCTTGTTCTGGGGTTTTGTTGATACATCGCAATAATAAAGTCAAGTTTCGTCACCTGTAACGATGCTATTGACGTTACGCGAAGTTCCATTTTCAAACTGTTTTAGCATTTTTCGGCACCATTTCACTCGATATGCCCTTTGTTCCTCTGAAAGTAAATGGGGCACCCAAAAGGAACAAACCTTTCTAACATGGAGATGGTTGTGTAGAATTGAATGAATAGCTGGTGCAGGGATGTGGAGGGTCTCTTCTACCTGCCGATATGTCAGCCACCTCTCTTGCTGCAACATTTTCCTCACAGCTTCAATGTTTTCCTCAGTCACTGATTCAGACGGTCTCCCAGAACGAGGCTCGTCTTCAACCCCAAAATTTCCCCTCTGGAATCCTTTGTACCAGCGGAAACTTGTTGTCCGATGTGGACAGTCTTTCCCCAGCGCAGGGGTCATTTCCTCCAGGCACTGGTCAACGGTTAATCCACGAGCAAAATTGTAGCTGATAATTGCGCGATATTCACTTTTAGATCACACTGACATCTTAACTTGCTCTCAGTCCCACTGCTTGGTAACAACTGGTGTGAAGGTCGCGCCTTGCTGTCTTCTATACCGGTTTTTACCCCTCTTTTCATCCCTCACCATAACAGGGGTGTCCAGCCAACCGTTTTTGCGTATTGCAAAACTTTCCTAGTACCCTTTGTATAGTTGCTATCTTGCACATATACCCCTTTGCCAGTTCCCTAGAGTTAGTCTCATAAGAGCCCGTGTATAGCCGCCATCTTGCGCAATCGCCCATAAGCCGTCTCCTTAAGTCCTATGTCTCCCCTGAGCCAGCTTTCTCCATAAGAGCCTATGTATAGCCGCCATCTTGCCCAGTAGCCCCTGGACTAGCTTTCTCTATAAGAGCCCGTGTATAGCCGCCATCTTGCGCAATCGCCCCTAGGCCATCTCCGTAAGTCCTATGTCTCCCCTACGGCAGCTTTCCCCATAAGAGGCCATGTGTAGCCGCCATCTTGCACAGTAGCCCCTGGGCCAGCTCCCGGGGGTTATTGCCTCAGGGGCTCTGAACTTTGGAGCGTGGGTTGGCGACCACGGGGCCCTCAGCTGAGTCCTGGCATTGCTTCCACTTACTTGTGCCAGGCTCCTCACTGTCATCTATCCTATCCGACCTCCCTTGGCCAACCCTTGTTCTTTCCCGACCCCGACGCTATTAGGTTTGCGAGGGCTAGGGAGTCTTTCATTTTCACGCCCTTCGTGGCCCTTGTCTTTCTTTAACCGATATCTTCATTTTTCGAAGTGTCGGATCCCTTCTATTTTCCCCTCTGATTAGTGCCATATAGAGGATGGTTGCCTAGTTGTACTTCCTCTTAAAACAATAATCACCACCACCACTCCCGGGGGTTAGTCCCTAAGAGCCCATGTATAGCGGCCATCTTGCACATTAGCCCCTGCGCCAGAGTTATCTTTTTCTACCTACTAAGCAGAAATCCATGGAAAGTAAATACACTGACTGACAGAGCAAATGCAACACCAAGAAGGAGTGGTCAGAACTTTATGCCAATTGCAGGGTAGACTGACGTCACTGAGGTATGCTCATGATGTGAAATGCGCCGCTGTGCTGCGCACGTAGCGAACGATAAATGGGACACGGCGTTGGCGAATGGCCCACTTCGTACCGTAATTTCTCAGCCGACAGTCATTGTAGAACGTGTTGTCGTGTGCCACAGGACACGTGTATAGCTAAGAATGCCAGGCCGCCGTTAACGGAGGCATTTCCAGCAGACAGACGACTTTACGAGGGGTATGGTGATCGGGCTGAGAAGGGCAGGTTGGTCGCTTCGTCAAATCGCAGCCGATACCCATAGGGATATGTCCACGGTGCAGCGCCTGTGGCGAAGATGGTTGGCGCAGGGACATGTGGCACGTGCGAGGGGTCCAGACGCAGCCCGAGTGACGTCAGCACGTGAGGATCGGCGCATCCACCGCCAAGCGGTGGCAGCCCCGCACGCCACGTCAACCGCCATTTTTCAGCATGTGCAAGACACCCTGGCTGTTCCAATATCGACCAGAACAATTTCCCGTCGATTGGTTGAAGGAGGCCTGCACTCCCGGCGTCCGCTCAGAAGACTATCATTGACTCCACAGCATAGACGTGCACGCCTGGCATGGTGCCGGGCTAGAGCGACTTGGATGAGGGAATGGCGGAACGTCGTGTTCTCCGATGAGTCACGCTTCTGTTCTGTCAGCGATAGTCACCGCAGACTAGTGTGGCGTCGGCGTGGAGAAAGGTCAAATCCGGCAGTAACTGTGGAGCGCCCTACCGCTAGACAACGCGGCATCATAGTTTGGGGCGCTATTGCGTATGATTCCACGTCACCTCTAGTGCGTATTCAAGGCACGTTAAATGCCCACCGCTATGTGCAGCATGTGCTGCGGCCGGTGGCACTCCCGTACCTTCAGGGGCTGCCCAATGCTCTGTTTCAGCAGGATAATGCCCGCCCACACACTGCTCGCATCTCCCAACAGGCTCTACGAGGTGTACAGATGCTTCCATGGCCAGCGTACTCTCCGGATCTCTCACCAATCGAACACGTGTGGGATCTCATTGGACGCCGTTTGCAAACTCTGCCCCAGCCTCGTACGGACGACCAACTGTGGCAAATGGTTGACAGAGAATGGAGAACCATCCCTCAGGACACCATCCGCACTCTTATTGACTCTGTACCTCGACTTGTTTCTGCGTGCATCGCCGCTCGCGGTGGTCCTACATCCTACTGAGTCGATGCCGTGCGCATTGTGTAACCTGCATATCGGTTTGAAATAAACATCAATTATTCATCCGTGCCGTCTCTGTTTTTTTCCCAACTTTCATCCCTTTCGAACCACTCCTCCTTGGTGTTGCATTGTCACTGTCAGTCAGTGTATTACAAGAAATAGTTCAAGTTTAACATGAAACTGGAAACACGATCAATTGCGGTGCACAGCTTCCTGCCACTGCCTTAGGTGGCCAACGCTCCAGCGGCATTACGGAGAATCTTTTCAATTACAGCTCTATCATGACGAATACAAGACCAAGTGTGAGGATGCAGCCATTATAGATTTATAGCATGGTAGTTTGTGGTCTCGCCACTGCAAGCACTGCAAGTGATTATATCCATCACGTGCTCCAGTAGCTCCGGCAAGCCGGGTATAGAAAAGTGCGGGAGACGTTACTGTGCGAGATATTTCGGTTAACAAGTTGAATTTTCCTTGCTTTCAATTCTTAAACTCAGTTCATTGTGTGGTGCGTACTTCAAGCATGTATCTTATGTGGCTTGATTAGTTTAATAGTGCAGCATGCCGTACTGCTTTGTGCCGGACTCTAAGTCAGGCTATGGTAGAGAAATTGATGATATGCGATATTTTTCACCATCGAAGGATAGAAATCAATTTGAAAAATGGGCCAAAGCTATTCGACGGAAGGATACTGAGTTAACGCTCAATAGCAGATTTTTTCATATCCATTTCTCTTATGATTTCATAGTAGGTAAAGGTTATTCTGCCGGAAGGCAGGTCCGAACCTCCGCAGAGGTGTTCCTGAGCCGGAGTTTACGTGCGGTAGGGTGGCCAGTTCCTTTCCGCTCATCCATTCCCCTACCCCCCACCAACAGCGCGTAGCAACCCATCCAACTCCTGACCACGCCCAATGTTTCTTAACTTCCGAGATCTCACGGGATCCTGTGTTTCAACACGGCTACGGCCGTTGGCTGATTTCGTAGTAAAATCTGATAATTTTATAGTGAATGGTGAAAAAGTGGATACCGATATCTCTCGTATGAGATGGAAATTCCGTCCAGGAGCAGTGCCTCACATTTTCCCTAATTTGTAAAATACATTTCAAGTGAGATTAAGTCCCGTGAAACTCCCATTAGGAAAAGTAATCTAGGCACCATCAGGAAAAGAAGAAAGAAGATTGAAGATGGGAGTGCAGCAGCGAATGGGGAATGATAAGGTCAGTCTAATGTTGATCAATATTTCGGTCATTCTAGTGTACTATCTGATGCCGAGAAGATAATGTTAACGCTCAAAAGCGCCTAAAAATGCTAATCGAAATTTATTTCGAGCTAGATCCAGTCCCATTAAGCAAAATAGAGAATTAATTTGCTGGAGAATTAGATTAGAAATACACAGGTTTTTAATTATAGAGATAGCAAACACTTTAGAAAGAAGGGAAATATAGTAATAATAGCTTAAGAAATGCCAGGTGAAATCTTCTAATGGAATGAGGTACAGCAATGAATTCATTTTAGAGAGTTTATCGTTGAGAATAAAATCACCGAAACGATTCCGTCATTGTTGATGTGGGGCGATATATCTTTGGATTGCAATGATTCCATATAAAACATTTCAGTTGATCCTTCAGAAGCTGGCTGTTGTCTTCAACATGTTACGGATATAATTCCCAGTCTCGTTTATCATTGGCTGAAGTGACGATTTTTCTTCAGAACAAAGGAAATCCGGCGACATTTACAATCTCGAACATCCGCCAAATCTTCACGCAAGGTTTCGGAAGTCCAGTAACCGAAAAGTTGATTTGGTAAGTAGAGTATTACCTTTAAATAGTTCATGAGTGGTTGTTTTAATGTGCTGGGAGTTGTGCTATTTATCTATTTATTTCAGAACAAAGGAAATCCGGCGACATTTACAATCTCGAACATCCGCCAAATCTTCACGCAAGGTTTCGGAAGTCCAGTAACCTGTCTTGATCGTGTCTTTTTTAATTTATCCGAGGCGGCAGTGTAACTATAATTTCCCTTTTGTCAGATAAGGCTCCTAGCTTTGTTCTATGGGTGGAGTCTGGTGGAGTATCCTCCTTTTCTTTATTTCATGTTAGGTTCTAGTATTACGTCACCTTTCCTTTCTTGTCCTTGGAGATTTGTAAGAGAATTCCGTGATCTTGAATTTTTAATATCGGAGAATTTTTTTATTGGAACCTTTCGGATATCGGTTCGTTTTGGAATATTTTTCTACGTTTCACATCTTCGTGTTCATTTTACAAAACCTGATACGGGATACAATAATACTCCAAGACGGAGTATTGGCGTCGTCTGCCGTTAATAAAATGTCAGGTGTCTGGCTCCATGGCTAAATGGTTAGCGTGCTGGCTTTTTGTCACAGGGGCCCCGGGTTCGATTTCCGGCAGGGTTGAGAATTTTAACCATCATTGGTTAATTTCGACTGCACGGGGGGCTGGGTGTATGTGTTGTCTTTATCATCATTTCATCGTTATCACGAAGCGTAGGTCGCCTACGAGCGTCAAAACAAAAGACCTGCACCTAGCGAGCCGAACATGTCCTCGGACACTCCCGGCACTAAAAGCCACACGCCATTTCATTTCAAAAGGTCAGGTGAAATATATGATTGAGACCGATGAGGTCACGTTACAGAGGTTGTAAAAGCCAGATGTTTTAATATTGCGCTGGAATGTTTCTATGAATACTTTTCTTTGGTGTTACGTGCCGCAGTCGAGATACGTTTATTACCGTATTTTATCTTCCTTTTGTTCTTTCCCTAGACTTTGGTTTATTTAACATTCTTGCAGTGTAGTTTTTTGGGGATCGGGACTATCATATCGGGTCCAATATCGTTTGTTCCGTCTGGAGTTTACGGCCCGTTGCCCGTTGAATTTTCGTATGTATGCTACCACCGCTCTGGTGTTTCTGCTAACTTCGGTTGCGTTCTGCCCGTCATACGGGGTTGGTGTTTTCGATGGGTAATGGGTTCGGTACACTTGCGAAGGGAGGCGGCAAGCATATATTCATGCACCCACCTATTAACGATTGTTAAGAATGCTGGGAGTGTACAGTTGATTTTACACTGGATGTTCTACTTCAGATGTTGCACGTTAATAGATTACTAAAGCATGTCTCTAAATGAAGTTGTATATTTTAATATAATATTCGTATCACCAGTATAGTAACATGCGATATGTTTTCTAAATCATTCTTATTTTACTCTACAGTCGGTTTACAGTGTAGTGATAAATGCTCATCCCTGAAGCTATTCTAACGTCATACGTGATAGCCGAGCAACACACCGTTATTATTTGTCTGATAAATCTTTACCGCTAACAATTATAGCTAATGATACTTTGGAAAGGGTGTACGTGCTTCAATAGTTGGGCCCACGAGAGCTGGAGTCTGACATTTGAACGGCGAAAGCAGTAACTACGTACTAGGCTGCATTTTCTAGTTATCTTCATCTGCACCATATCACCCTTTCACACCGACTGAGTGTTTTATAAAACATGTAGACGTAATGCAATTCAATAAACTTTGATCTATTCTTAAGATCGTGCTAATAATTCCAGCATTTAAGACAGAACACGTGATTGCCGATAAATATGAGATTTCATAATCACCTACAATATGATCAGTACCTGACAATAACCTCAACAAATACAGAATAGAACTGTACAATTAGTCACTGATTAACTTACAAAAAGAAAAACTACCTACGAAAATAATATTCAGAAAACAAACATGTAAATAAAGCAGCAACAACTAACACAGCTAATATGCAAATCCTCAGATTGCAACCATTAGCACTACACAATATTTTCTAAAACTTATGCAGCGTTCCAAATAAAATTCATTTGGAACAAGTGTTCAGTTTTCTCGGAGAATTATAGAAATGAAGAACATTATTAGAGCACCACGCTATATTGGTTTTCAAAGAACTATCACCAACAGCCACTGAACTCTTTAAAGAAACTGTTCATAAGGAACAGCGTTTACTTCGGCTAACAGGATGCATCAATTTTATTTAGGCATTGGAAGTAATGGTGGAGATATTTTCTATTACATTTGTACTCTCTTGTCAATTACACAACCCTTCCCTTGACTTGCTTAATGCATATGAAATGGCTCAATATGTAATTGGTACACTAGCAGAGCTGAGCACAGAAAGATTTTCAGCCCTTTGCTCAAGAAGCGTTTCATTAAGTGAGGTATTGAATATTTGTGTGTCAGTTCCTCTTATTGTAAATTGTCAGATTCACATACACTGACTGACAGAGCAAATGCAACACCAAGAAGGAGTGGTCAGAACTTTATGCCAATTGCAGGGTAAACAGACGTCACTGAGGTATGCTCATGATGTGAAATGCGCCGCTGTGCTGCGCACGTAGCGAACGATAACTGGGACACGGTGTTGGCGAATGGCCCACTTCGTACCGTGATTTCTCAGCCGACAGTCATTGTAGAACGTGTTGTCGTGTGCCACAGGACACGTGTATAGCTAAGAATGCCAGGCCGCCGTCAACGGAGGCATTTCCAGCAGACAGACGACTTTACGAGGGGTATGGTGATCGGGCTGAGAAGGGCAGGTTGGTCGCTTCGTCAAATCGCAGCCGATACCCATAGGGATGTGTCCACGGTGCAGCGCCTGTGGCATGTGCAAGACACCCTGGCTGTTCCAATATCGACCAGAACAATTTCCCGTCGATTGGTTGAAGGAGGCCTGCACTCCCGGCGTCCGCTCAGAAGACTACCATTGACTCCACAGCATAGACGTATAGACGTGCACGCCTGGCATGGTGCCGGGCTAGAGCGACTTGGATGAGGGAATGGCGGAACGTCGTGTTCTCCGATGAGTCACGCTTCTGTTCTGTCAGTGATAGTCACCGCAGACGAGTGTGGCGTCGGCGTGGAGAAAGGTCAAATCCGGCAGTAACTGTGGAGCGCCCTACCGCTAGACAACGCGGCATCATGGTTTGGGGCGCTATTGCGTATGATTCCACGTCACCTCTAGTGCGTATTCAAGGCACGTTAAATGCCCACCGCTACGTGCAGCATGTGCTGCGGCCGGTGGCACTCCCGTACCTTCAGGGGCTGCCCAATGCTCTGTTTCAGCAGGATAATGCCCGCCCACACACTGCTCGCATCTCCCAACAGGCTCTACGAGGTGTACAGATGCTTCCGTGGCCAGCGTACTCTCCGGATCTCTCACCAATCGAACACGTGTGGGATCTCACTGGACGCCGTTTGCAAACTCTGCCCCAGCCTCGTACGGACGACCAACTGTGGCAAATGGTTGACAGAGAATGGAGAACCATCCCTCAGGACACCATCCGCACTCTTATTGACTCTGTACCTCGACGTGTTTCTGGGTGCATCGCCGCTCGCGGTGGTCCTACATCCTACTAAGTCGATGCCGTGCGCATTGTGTAACCTGCATATCGGTTTGAAATAAACATCAATTATTCGTCCGTGCCGTCTCTGTTTTCTCCCCAACTTTCATCCGTTTCGAACCACTCCTCCTTGGTGTTGCATTGTCACTGTCAGTCAGTGTATTTAATCTACCATGCAAAGGTCCTAATAAGACACATTATCGTGCTACAGTCCATATGCCATTTCTCGATCACGTAGTGTCAGAGTAGACCGAACACTTCTCAGAATAGCATCCGGAAATACTAGCTTTACAGTGTCTCTGACCAACTTAGGGTTCAAACCAAGCTTCTGATACTGAAAACACTATGGCTACCCCGAAGTGTGAGGAGGACTTGCTGGACACAACAGATACTCTGAGGTGTGAAATACCTATATAGGCACTAGAATAATAAACCAGACAGCGACAAACAAGACATGCGTGTTGACTTTCTTTCAATAGTTGGAAATGGATACTATCTACATATATAATGTCTTCTCAGATTAGTTTATATTCTGCCTATAACACTATTCATTGGCGTGCATTGGGATGAAGCAAGGGAAGCACTGCTTCAGTGCCCGAAATTCCCCTTAAATTATTAAGTTTCTATTAGTTATTTGCCATATTTCCTCTTGTTTGAGCGTTCAGTTTTCGTCTCGTCCGCAAGTAGAATCTCCGTTTCAGCTTACGCTAGAGGTAATAGAAAAGATATAGCGTGTACTCCTACAAGTCCTACACCCGCAAAGCATTGCCTTGTATTCAAGATATTAATGCCCAGCAGTTTGAAGTGAAGAATGCATCACATCGTTTCCAAGATGACCTAGTTCCTTTCGTCATCAAACAATAATAATAATAATAATAATAATAATAATAATAATAATAATAATAATAATAATAATAATTGCTTTACGTCCCACTAACTACTTTTACGGTTTTCGGAGGCGCCGAGGTGCCGGAATTTAGTACCACAGGAGTTCTTTCACGTGCCAGTAAATTTACCGACACGAGGCTGACGTATTTGAGCACCTTCAAATACCACCGGTCTGAGCCAGGATCGAACCTGCCAAGTTGGGGTTAGAAGGCCAGCGCCTCAACCGTCTGAGCCACTCAGCCCCGACATCAAAAGATAGCAGCAAACAGTCTGAGGACGAGAACCCGGGAACAACCCTGAATCGTGAGGCTACTTTCACTTCGAACCACATGAATAGGCCGCACCCCGTGAAGTAACCACAGAGCGGACAACTAGTGGCAAGTTTATTCTGTGAGTGAGTAAAAATGAAATGGCGTCTGGCTTTTAGTGCTGGGAGATCCCAGGACGGGTTCGGCTCGCCAGGTGTAGGTCTTATGATTTGACACCCGTAGGCGACCTGCGCGTCGTGATGAGGATGAAATGATGATGAAGGCAACACGTACACCCAGCCCCCGTACCAGGTAAATTAACCAATGATGGTTAAAATTCCTGACCCTGCCTGGAATCGAACCCTAGACTCCTGTGACCACAGGCTAGCACGCTAACCATTTAGCCATGGAGCCGGACTGTGAGTGAGTGAACAGTACTGATACAGAATCTGATGTGAACAGCATAATTTTGAATTTGTGAGTGTGTGTTATGTAAATCAATCGCCAAAAGTAAGTGTTTGATTCAGGACTTAATAGCCCGACCATTTTCAACACGTTCATTCGTAGAAAAACGTGAAATTATAACAAATGTTAGACCAACACCGGAACTCCTCAATTTAATTCAGAAGTATAAAACATTCACGCTCCGTTTTCCTGTAAATTCGTATGAGAAGCATGATTGGCTTGCTGGTAGTACAGAATTGAATGCTGTTTTCTGCTGGAATTGTCTATTATTTGCAGCCGCTAAGAGCACAAGCTGGACAAAAACTGGTGTCACGAATTTAGGGGCAACATCTATAAAATGTCATGAAACGACAGTGGGACACTTAAAGGCATCCGTATCTCTAGCGACATTTGGAGAACTCAAAATAGAAACTACATTACAGTAGATACGCAACTGGAAAATGATATTTCGGAACACAATCGAAGGTTAGACAAAATAGGGAAATTTTGAAGCGTCTCATTAATGCTGTCTGTTTTATAGGGAAACAAGAGTTATCCTTTAGAGGTCACCATGAATCAGAATCATCAATAAATCGCGGCAATTATGCAGAATTACTTAAGTACACGGTAGAATATGACCCGTTGTTGGCGAACCTCTTAGAAACAGCGTCAGTGTACAAAGGAATTTCCAACAGAACTCAAAATGAACTGATTGACGCCATTGCAACTTCTTTGTTAGAATAAATAAAGTATGAACTGAAGTCGGCAAAAATATTTTCACGAGAGTTAAATTCTGATGTAAACATGGTATGTCTACGCCTCCGCCAAAGAAAGAGTTGTGATTTGCTGAATGTGTAGTACCGACCTCCACCCCGTCAACGTCTCGTGTTCGGACATACAGGGCTGCGCATCGCATACGACAACAGTGCGAGGATCTGAACTTCTGAATAAACGACTAAACCTGGATTCTGTTCACTTAGTTTATTGAACGCATTCATAATGCACAGCCTATGGTCACTTCTGAGCGGTTTTCCTCTTTTGTGCTTCCCTAGACGCGATTGTCCTACCTCTTGCTCCATTTCTCTCACTATGAATACTGACTCACAGACTGCTGAAAGATGCAACACCTTATCTGCACGCTGTACAGCTTGGGACTTTCCCCCACTACGAGAAGACCTGAATTATACCGCGCCTTGTGCTTTCATTTCTCGTTATTTAATCACTGTTTTATAAACAAGCATATACGTATAAATGAAGGGGTAGGTGGAATATAGTCATAAGTCACAATAACTTAGTTCTGAGTAAATGACAAATTAAAGTTCATCTCAAATAGGTAAGTCACCACTACATATTTTGTAATAGCTTTCCTTGTATAAATGAACACTTGTGTTATAAAACAGGAGGGGGAACACACACTGTCACGGCACGCTTTTTGCTGTCTGTCACAACAGTTGACTCTGTACATCCTTAACTCCTCATTTTTGTTTCGGCCGGGTGACGCCGCAACTCTACCAACGCACCCAGCCGACCCAAAAAAGCATATAGGCCAGACACCAAATCGGAAGTCGGCCTCCCAATATGTACACCTGTATTGTCCTGGACGTCCAACAATCCATCACTGAAGACACCATCCTATCTGAACTCCGCAAGTCTGGAGTATACAGCGCCACTAGGCTACATGAAGGCTCCGCACCATCGAACGACGTCCTGCTTTTCTTCAAAACATCCACCGAACGTGACCATCTTCTCGCCACTGGTGCACAAATCTGCCAACGCCTCCATCAAATGGAAGACACTCCCAGCAATATTTTAGAGCAACTCCCGGACTATTCTCCTGATCCACCTCCTTACACACCCCCGCCACAACCCTTGTCATTTCCTTACACCACTACAACAACCACCACTACTACCACCCTCACAACTTCCCCAGTTCACACCTCCCTCACAACTTCGCTCACGACTACGGTAACAACCCACCCCATTCCTATCATGACCACTCCTATCACCACGCCTCCCACCTCTACCTCATCAAGTCAAGAACCAGCGCCTGCAACTGACACTACCACCGATACAATGCCGCCACCATCGACCGATTGCACCTGCGTCATCCGAGGAGTGGACCCGCTCTTATCCAACGACGCCATACTTCAAGACCTCCGCCTGACAGGAACACCAGTTCGCCGAGCAACTCTGATTTTCAACGCTACAGGACCTACACACCTCGTTCGCCTTCACCTGCCGACTCCGGACATCGCCCAGCATTTCATCAACAACGGCATCCATCTTCAAAGCCGCCATCATCACACTGAACCATCTCGCTCTCCTCCCCAACCTGCTAACCGATCTCATTAACCCCGTCGCCGTCCCCGGCCGGCTCCTCCTTTCCTTCCACCGAGTCCACAAATCTGTTTTTACCCTCCTCCACCCGGTTTTTCTCCTCCAATACCACACCCAACAAACCCTCTTCACCACTTACTCACTTCCCTGCATGACTTCTCCTGTATCTTTCACATCTTAGCCCTTACCTCTAGCACTAACCCCACCTTCGTCCAACAGCCTTTATATCATCCTACTACCCACTTTTAAATCTGTGTAATATCTTTTGTACTACTTTGTAACCATCTATGCTAATAAACTCCCTCAACGAAATTCAACACCTAGGCATAGGCACAATTCCCCTCCCATCTCCTACATATTCACATCCTTTGCCTACCTCCTTCTTCCGTCACATCTCCCCAACCCGCCCGCATCACTTGGCCAGAGAGAGGGCGTTACCCTCTAGGTGGCCCGCCCCACCACTTCAGGGTGGGGAATGAAAGCATAGTTAGTTAGTTAGTTAGTTAGTTAGTTAGTTAGTTAGTTATAAAACATATGGGAGACAGTGAAACAACACTTTGCCCTAGTATATGATTTAAGAGCATTTTTAATGAATGAGGTAACTAACACGGGCTTATGCCTTTATTTCCCGGAAATAAATGTAAATACTTGAGGGCGAATACATTTTTATTTATCACGAAAAGCACAATATTAGAGAATGAATAAGCCTACACTTAATCATAAAGAAACAATATTTGAGAATGAACACACTTAATTTAAGAAAACACAATATTTGAGAATGAATAAACATACTTTAAGAAAAAACAATGGGTTCGAGCCCCACTGTCGACAGCCCTGAAGATGGTTTTCCGTGGTTTCCCATTTTCACACCAGGCAAATGCTGGGACTTTCCCCCACTACGAGAAGACGTCCTGTATTACACCTTAATTAAGGCCACGGCCGCTTCCTTCCTACTCCTAGCCCTTTCCTGCCCCATCGTCGCCGTAAGACTTATCTGTGTCGGTGTGACGTAATGCAAGTTGTAATAAATAATAAATAGAAAAATCAATGTGTTTCTCAAGGGAATTCTTCCACATCATTATCTTCAACATTATTTCCTGTAAGGGACAAGAAGAAATGTTGATTGGCTACAGGAATGAATGTCATGAGAGACATGACGACAGTAAATTTCTTCTGGTTGACAGCGAGTTGATTTATGTTTTTCACTCTGAGCTGAAATGGACCATGTTCCACAAGTCTTCCTTTCTTCTTGATGCGAATGTTTGCATACTTAACTGGCCCTAATTTAGCATAACAGTGCTTAACACCTAGCTGAAAAGGGTCCTTGAAATGCAATTGAAATTGTGTAACTTCACTGAAGTGAACTGAATCTCCAGTTCTGAATTTAGTGGGTATTGATAGAAATGACTTGAGATCATCTAAATTTTTGAAATCATCTCTTTTCATTTTTTGTTACAGTGAAGTTTTTGTACTTGCTGACTTCACAACATCCACCCAATCATCTGGGGTATATACTATTGGACGTCTATTTCTAGCAAATAGTTCAATGCGACCAAAATCGCTATCACAAGGGAGTCTAGTGTGACCAACCACAGGATATGATTGCTGCACAATTTCAAACCTCTTGGTTGCCACAAGAGATCTCTCCAAAGCAATTAGAGCCCAATTCTTTGCCTCTCCCTTGCAGTTATCAGTTATTATATGGAGTTCCTTAGCAGGTGGTTTGGCTATTTCTAGATATTTTATCAAGCAGCTACCAGCTTCATCAGATCCTCTTCCTCCTTCGTTTTCACTCCACAGCAACATGTAACCTTTATTTGTTCCACAGTCATATATTCCATAGTTGTACGTTCACAGTTTACGCTTATAAAATGTTGGTCCTGCTGTCAGCTTAGGGGTGGGCAATGTTTGCTGCATGTCCATTGCTATCACATGGTATTCTTGGGGATTCTCTTTAGCTAAAGCTGTTAAAGATGAAATCATATTTTGCCCACTCTCTGCCCTTCTAAGGTGTAATTCATATTGAGGTTTCTTTTGTGCTAACTCGTCTGCAGGCAGCTCCCAATTGCTCATAGTAATTTGAAATGAGTCACACTTTGGACGTGTATTAGATTATTTAAATTTTGAATCCTATATGGCCTATTATACTCAGTGACAAAACTTTCCCTACATTTACTTTCAGACACAGCGGGGAGCTGGTATTCCTGGTAATAGGTAGAATATTTATCGCGGAACAAGGACGAAATCGTTAAATCACAATCTAAGTAAACTTTATTCGGGTTCTGTTGTCTCCTGTAATGACTACTGTATTTCGGTATAGCATCAATAAATTTCCGAAAACCTTGCACAGCTTCCTCTGAACATTTATGAGCTTGGTTCCTGTGTTTACCTGAAAGGAAAAAATAAAGTCCATAAGCAAATATGTATTTTAGTCACAAATAACAGTTATGTTAGTGATATTTAGATCACTAGATTCCTAGAAACAGCCTTCCAAGTCCTAGAGTACTTCTACTAAAATTTAAAATCTATGAAAAATCTAGAACTTCAGCTTTCAAAACTGTACTAACAAAATTTACACCCCTAAAATGCAACTTCATTTCTCGAGGTTTCAACCCGGGCTCCTTCAATCTAATTTTCAACATATCATGCAAAACTTTAGAAAATATTAGAGCAAAATTTAAGCAATTTAACACTACTAAAACTACCAGAAAAGGATCTGAATTATTATTAAACATGCTAACCTCTCCTGTCCGCCTTTGGGATAGGCAAGCACAACTTTATTTTTGCTGCAAATTTCTCACTCGTCTAGCATGATTTTGTAATCCATGAACATTCAAAAATGCCTTCTTGCAGATAGAAACTTGAACACCATGTACATTCACATGATATGATAAAGTCACTGCCCTAGATGAGGTTTTGTTCTTTGTCTTTTTCGGATAGCTGAAAATAGAAATAAAAGGTATTGTTATTATTAAATATGCCAACAATACATGAAAGTTAACATGTGCTTATTTATGTAAATGCCCATTTATGGAATAAACCATTTAAATATCCATTTATTCAAGAAATCTATAGTCCAATCCTTTTAGAAACAGGTTCTTCTGCATTGAAAACACTCTGTGTAATATAAGAAAACAAACCTTCGCTTTTTTGGCATCATTTTTATGTTTCCCACTAAATATGTGTTCTGGATATTGAAATTCCCCAAGTCCCAGAAAGAGCGAAAAATATTATCTTCATCTCCAGCAAGTTTAGTGAAGCATCTATCTGAACAGCTGCAAGGAGGTCCCATTGAAGCTGCATGAACGGTCTTATTTGTTCTAATGGACACATAATGACGACCAGCATTACGTCTTCGTTTGGCCTTCACCACTTTCCATTGGTTACTATTACGCCTCCTTTTCCTTGATGGGTTTTGTTTTCTTGGTGATTCCTCAGGCATTCTACTAACTTCAAGCTGTAAAATTAGGAGTAACAAATTCAGACAATTTCAGATGAATATAGTTATAAGCTACACCGATAGATATTTAACCGCTAATTGCTTTCACATGATATTCTATGTAAATATTATTGTTAATATTAATAGTTCTACTAAATAATTATTCTATGGTTATCGAATCTAACGCTATTGTTCATGCATTTCCATAAGATACGAGTTATTTGTAAAGTAAGTAGAATGACTAAAATACAGTCACAAGACACAAACTAGAGGTTATCCATGATAAAATTTGTCTATACTCTTACCAAGTTATCATTAGAACTCGAACTGCTGCTTGGTGGGTGCCAAGAATCATCACCATCTGTATCAAAAGGATCTGACTCTTCACTTTCAGCTTCATTATTCTCAGAAATTCTCTGAACAGGACAGAAATCTTCATTCACTCTTGATTTCGACGCCATTTTGGTGTGGCTTATGAATGTGTTTGTTCTGAAATTGTCACTAGATGGCAAAGTAAAGAACTCTCACCTATCATATGCTGCCATATTTTATAAATACAAGAAACTTCTTAGCAAATACAGTAGAGACAATACGTGACACTTACGGATTTCGCCTTGCTAAAATGGGAGACAATTCGACGGTGGCGCTCCTAGTGACTTGGACTGAACAAATCGCGCTAAATTAAAATATCAATGGAAATGTATATACGGAAATGGATAAATAAATTACGTCTAGAAAGAAAGTGGTATTGAGATATTAACTTCGAAGTTGCTAAAGCAATTCTGGATAAATGAATGAAGAATTATTTAATAGGTTATTATTTAAAGACTGAAATTAGACACATAAACAAGATATGAAATGGGCTGCTGTGAAATGGCTTGATCTTTCATTTATGCATTACTTTTTTAGCTTTAGCATTCCTGCCTGAACTTTTACGGTTGGATTTGTCTTTTTTCTCATTTAAAAAACATTGTATGATCACATTAAGACACTTGTCAATAAAATATCGACACATTCCTTACACACATGATTCAATGAATTAACATTTAAAAGCTGGACATTTTTCCTCATAACATGAAGCCTACTAACAGAAAGAAAATCTATAAAATTCCGGCTTTAATCTGAGAAGAGGGATTAAAGAAAGAAAAGTATGAAAATGTTGTCGATAGTACGTACAATTAGAGTAAAAATGTAACATACCCTTGGCTGTATAGTCGAGGATTTTTAAAGTCGCTGGCCCAGAAATGATCTGAACAGATCTTATAATTCTTATATAAGCGTAACGTCACTTCTTTCTTGTACACCTTATCCAAATCACTTATGTGACATTTCAAAACCCACAGATCACACCTACGATAACACATCGGTATTGAAGGTTAACTGCTGCACTATACAATAAAATATGCTTATTACATTTTATGCCAGTTAAAATATGGGTCGAGCGGGTCAGAAGATTATGAAGCACTATAAAGATCTCTGTCACTGGAAGAATATACATGCAAACACAATATTACTTACATGTTCTTGTCAGGAGGGAACCTGAAGAACGACAGCGCATTTTTCTCTACTTCGTAATTACTGCAGCCAAACACAGCACATACCTTTCCCCTCATGTTGAGAGGAGATATCAAGGAATGACACACGCTACTATTTAATTATGTCAACTCACTGAAAACGCATAAATAACACCAAAAACTTCACACAAAAATACACGTGCTCTTATGAGAGAATCAGTACTGTTCAGGTCTATCCGCTAGAGTGAGCTCCAATAGCTGTCCCTCGATATCTCGCTCAGTGTCGCGTATTGTCTCTACTGTATTTGTTCTTAGTGTGATATTAAAGAGGGAAATTTAAAGAATAGACCTCGTGCGCATGACGGATGCTACGCTCTGGCGGTATGTCACTTAAACAATCAGGGGCAGTCGCAGTCGAGTACCTGTGTCGTCTTGAATGGTCTTGTTTATGTTAGATACAACTTCGACATGCAAAAAAGTTCTCGAAAGAGTAGAGAAAATAGTTCTGTGGTTGGCTGCAACTTCACGTATATTAACTGTCCTCCTGGAACTAAGTTTTTGTGTTTCCGAATGAAAAGCAGAATGAAATTAGAAGAAATGCCTGGATTGCGGCACTGGAACGAGGAACTAGTGATGGTAAACCATGGGAACCCACGAATAACTCGCGTGTTTGTAGTCGGCATTTTTAGAATGGAATGCCTTCGTGAGATCCTGAAAGTCCTGGTTATGTACCGAGATTGTTTGTAAAACCGCTTGTTTCGATCGAACGTCAGCAAGAAGAGGAGCACCGAGTGACGACTAGATGCAAGAGGCGAAAACAGAGACTTGAAAATGAAAACGTTGAAACTATTACCATGGAAGATTTTAAAATTATACAGTGACTCAAGTACGCAGACTGAAGTAATGACCACCGATGGTAACAAAACCAGTGTGAACGTGTTATTTTCTTGCTCTGAAAAATAATTGTGAAGCCTAAGTTCAAATAAATTTGCCAATGCCTCGAGTGAATAAACAGACGAAGACTGACACTTGTTTTAAGAGAGATTGTGATGTTCATATGGACTTCCTTGACACCAGACATACATTTCATGGATACAGGTCAGTGAAAGACAACGAACAGCATCTTCTTGAAATGGCAGGTGTTAAGTTTGCAGTGTTTCATATCCTGTTATCCTTGTTACCATCTGTTGATCAGAACTGTATATTTACTAAAGAAAACATGCTGCTTCTACTGCTAATGAAATGTGACATCGGTATTAGTTTCGCCGCTCTAGGCGTAATTTTTAACTGTTATAGGACTACAGCATCTGCTACTTTTAAATTCGCTCTCCATCATATCTTTGAGAAAACAAAGGAGTGGATTTTCTGGCCACAACGGTCCACTATCAAAGGCACAATGCCTAATATTTTTTTCAAAAATTATGAAAATTATACGTGCATTTTAGATTGCAGTGAAGTGCCCTGTGAAAGACCTAACAGTGTTGGTCAAATAATTTTAATTTTTCTCATAAGAATACATTTACAGTAAAATTTCCTGTTTCCATTACTCCATCAGGTTACATTTATTTTATATCCAAATGCTATGGTAGAAGAGCGACTGACAGGTACATCACAGTTAATTCCGATATATTAAACTTTATTCAGCCAGGGGTAGGGTTACCAACTGAAAATTTCCAAATGCAGGACATTGCTTAGCAAAAAGCAGGGCATTTAAGAAAAATGCCTGACAATTTCAATCGATAACAAAATTATACATATATTACACAAAACTTTTTACAAAAGGAAATACCTTACTTAATGATCAGTCCTTGCTGCAGTTCATTTCCTTGAAGCTGTATTTTTCAACAGAACCTACTTTTGAAAGAAGACGCGAGTTATTTTCTTGAAGTACATATTTATAAAATTCTTCACACGACACATCTTTGAAATTGAACTTCACAAGTAACATTCCTTTCACTGATTCTACCAACAAACGGTTCCTTTCCTTTGTCCATTGAGCATTTATGAATGAAAACACACGTTCAGTGGAGGCATTGTTGCCTGGTATGGCAAAGAAAAACTGGCAAATGTTCAAAAGTTCAGAAAATACCTCAATATTCTGGCACTTATTAAAAAAACAGACCATTGTTGGTCTAGTGTTGTATCTTTATCCAAAGTTGAAGTTTTAGAATAAGCCCTTACGTTGCAGAACTGGTCGAATAATTTTGAATCATCTATTTCTACACCTTTTGACTGTAAGTACTGAATACATGGTACAATATCGTCAACGCTGAGGTCTTTAATGTTTTGAAGTTTCAACCATTTGAAACACTTGAATTCCTCTATAGGATGCATCCATTTATCCAAGTACTCAGTGCAGGTTTCATAGAAACAAGATACATTCTCCATAAACACTTTGCATTCTTTATCCAAACCATCTTCTGAAAATGTATTTAACATCTGTCTGACTTTAAGGGGAATGAATTGACCTTCAAGTCTGCCTTTCAATGAAGATTGGACAGATTCTAATAGTTCAAGCACTTCTACAACTGAATTATGTTCTTTCTCAAGTGACAAAATTTTATAGTGAAAAATGTGCATGGTTGAGGAAAGAACCAAACGAAAGAGCTCTGAATCATTTTCAAGGAAGTTTCTAATTGATGAAGGTACTGACTTCCTACCCTGAGAAAGAAAGTAGGATTTCAGAGCTGGGAACAACTGCTGGATACAATGTTAACCACCTAGTCTTCGAATTATTTAAAAGCTGCAGATAATTTACATCAACAAATTCACAAAAGTCTTTCAGTTCCTGAGTGCGCACTGTATATATATGAAAGAAGTTGAAAATTTTCATCACCACAGACTCAATATCAACAGGAAGAGCATCAGCTCCATGTTGCAGACAGTTATGTAGAATGTGAGCAGGGCATCCAACACCTACTATGTTTTCATTCAAGTCTTTTTTGAGAGCAGAGAATACATTCTTCCCTTCCCTGGGTGCAAGGCCTCCAAAATTAACATTGGCATTGTCTCCAGAAAATGCAATGCTTCTAGAAGTAATTTTATGTTTTTTGAGAGTATCTGAAATATAGGAGGAAATACATTCAGAACTATCATTTGGACATGCTTCTAAATCAAGAACTGTTCTTCCCTGTGCTTGTAGTTGCACAAGCTACTATCGTCCGTCTCAATGACTACACAAATCACCACCACGAGCGCCAAGAACTAAAATAACATGATGCGCACGAGCTCTATACGATGGCATGAACATCTCAAAAACAACCGAATGGTGGTTTATGACTATATTCCACCGAGCCCTTCAAAAATACACCTGAGTATATGATAACCATATTTTAATTTGCTTTCGTACTATTCCAAACTTTCTAAATGTAATAAAATAAAATAAAATTAATGCGACGTACTACTTTTCTTCGAGCTCGCATACAGTCGAGTGAGTGCGGCTGTCAGCGTTGCCAACACTTAAGTAAGAATTCCTCCCAGATCAATTCTAAAATCCCTCTAAATGAGACAATAACCCCCAAATAATAATAATAATAATAATAATAATAATAATAATAATAATAATAATAATAATAATAATAATAATAGCACTGCCGTTATTCACAAAAAGAATGAATCACTCCACATAATTATTCACACATGACGTTGACTACCGGTACTAGTGATGTATACTCTACGAACGGACCAATGAACTATGTGCGAGATGCGAAGTCTGTGATTCCTCTCAACATTTACCAAAGGGCCGATATCCTAGGTGTTAGGCCCGTTTAAACAACAAGCATCAAGCAACATCTACCAAAAGGAATAAATGCTGCTGCGGTTACCGAGGAGAAGGCGAGAGATATGAATGACTAATGATTTGACGTTCCGGTATCGGTAGTTCGTAATTCTTATTAATTAAAAAATCAGTATACTGTATACAAATACACATATCTACTGGTAGTCAATACATAGATTCCAGCTATTTGTGTACTGTATGGCAATAGCTACGAACGGCAACACCCGTATATCAGCAGCAGATCAACAGAGGGCACCATCCGTCGACAATTTATTACCTGCGGTTAAAGCAACATTCATGGCGTCCGCAAGTACTACACCACCACGAGGACAACAAACCGTGATGGACGAGGAAACAATAAAACAAGCAAGGAGTCTCGAATCCAACGATTCTCCGAGTCCCACTCATCGTAAGAAGATCGCCATTGCTCCTGAGGATGACAGGTCCCGTGCATCGACCGGCAGTACCTATACAACACTGTCAGCCAATCCCGAAGCATCTCCAAGCGGCATATCACTTCTAAACATCAAAGAGAGTGATACTATAGCACCGTTTCATTTACCACCTAGGAACCAGTCTCCGGAATTTATGCCATCAAATATTAGAAGCTGTGCAGAGGCAGCAAAAAATCCTGCGCTGCCCTACCAAGTACGACAGCGCAGTGGCACAGCAAAAAACACCGGTCTACCTGCCCCATTCTACATAGTGAAGTTGAGGCATCTGAACCCGGACGTCAACCATCCGAAAGCAATCTACCACATTATCACCAAGTTTCTGCCCAACGCCATGCATGAATACAATCTAGAAATTCAATGGAGCCAAGACGGCTACAATATCAAAACTTCTAGACCATTCTACACAGTCCTAGTCAACTCCATAGGAATGGCGCACTTTGGAAAGCACGCTGCAGCACAGAACCTGGCTCAACAACCACGGCGAAACCAACCACCTTCGCGTCCAGCCCCCACCTTGTCAGTGGTGGCATATGGGGTCGATCGCAGTTACACTGAGGACGAGGTCGCTGCCCAACTCCAGCAGCAGGGACATCAAATCTTCCGGGTCATTCGTATCCGGAATGCCAACGGACCGACCTCGCTGATGCGTATTCTCTCCCAGGATCGCAGATTTCAACATTACGTCATATACGCAGCAACAACAAACGACCTACGACCAACTATTACATGATACCCGGGGTGTTGACTTACCCTTCCCCTCCCCCACCCACCCTATATCACAAAGGACCCCTGATATTCTAATCCTTACCCCTAACCTAGCAACGAATTGTGACATCACTATGCTTCCTTCAATAGGCAGTGACCATGTTCCTGCCCTATTAACCGTCACAAATGTCCTAATAACCCATACCAACATACCCGACGTCCTCCACCAGTCAGACAGTATAATCGAACCGACTGGGTAGCATACAGGCAAACAATAACAGACATAATACGCAATACTGACCCACCTACATCACCACATGAATTACATAACGTAATTAAGACATTAGAATCCGCACTAATTACTGCCGACAGACTCCATATTCCTCGCCACACCTCCCATCCCTCCAAACCTCCCCTCCCACCTAAAGCACTCCAGCTATTAAAATATTCCCATGACCTTTACAAGGCATACCTCCGCACCCGTGATCCAAATACCCTCCGCGAACATAGAACTACCCTTAGACATGCTCGTTCATTCATCAAGGCTATGAAAAGAAAAGCCTGGACAAATACTTGTACTGAATTATCCAACACGACTGATACTCGCAAATATTGGACCAAATTAAAGCAACTGACACACATAAAGAAAAAAAATCCTACCCCCATTATCCAATAATACATAACAAATCCGCGCCCAGTGATCCTAAAGTAAAGGCCGACATTTTCACAGATCATTATAGAGTAATTTTATCGCCGTCTTCCGACCCCCATTTCTACCATCCTGACCACGCTGTAATAACCGAATATGCGGATATCATTCAACCTCCTCTTCGACCTAGCTTTGAACCTCCTTCCGCCCCTGATTCTCAACATCCCCTAAATGTTCCTATTACAGTACAAGACATAAAAGACGTACTCATGACCAGAAAGAACACTGCCCCTGGTCTAGATCAGATTACTTAACGACACATCAAAGAAGCACCACATCCCTTCCTACAACTCCTAAGTGCAGTATATACTATCATTCTTCATACTAGATTATTTCCTGTCCATTGGGGACATGTTACTATTTTGTTATTTTTAAAACCTAAAAAACTACCATCCCTCCTAAATTCATATCGTCCTATCAGCCTTCTAACAGTGTATTCTAAAATCTTAGAAACCATCCTCGCACGCCGTATATATTCCTATCTCAACTTCCTCCATCTCATACTTCAATCGCAAGCCGGTTTCCGTCCTCAGTACTCCACACATGACCACCTCTTTCATATCTCTGCATCCCTCACAAAATATTTACCTCCCAAAAACCGCGCAGCCCTTATCAGTCTAGACGTTGAGAAAGCATTTGACAAGGTATGGATCGACGGACTGATATTTAAACTTCGTCACCTTCCGTTACATATAACGATCATCCGTTTCCTCGCCAACTTTCTTAAATCCCACACAGCCCAAATCATTATCCATAACACATTATCCTACACCTTTTCTATTAAAGCAGGAGTCCTACAAGGTAGTCCATTGTCACCGCTTTTGTATATCTTGTTTTGTATCGATATTCCCCAACCTCTTCCCCCACTCAGATTATGCCAATTTGCTGACGACATAGCAATACTGGCTCTAGGAACTAATAACCGATCCCTGCAATCCCGATTACAAACCTACTTAAATGAGCTCGAACAATAGCTGAATCTTTGGCACATCAAAATCAATGTAAGCAAAACACAATTTATAATTTTCCGCAATCGTAAACGTAGATGCCGTCCTACTAACCAAATTTACCTATCCTTACATGATCAACCCCTTACCGAAACCACCACTCTTACCTACCTAGGCATCACTTTTCAAAATAATTTTAAATGGAATATACATTTGGACCAGATTTACAAAAAGGCATCCCGCAGGTTTCACCTCCCCCGCTGGTTGTTAGGTCAAACCTGGGGATTAAAAGCAACACAGATTATAAATACGTACAAAGCTTTTGTTCGACCTGTTATCAAGATCCTTATCCTGGATCTCCGCCTCCCTTCTCCAATACCTCGACATATTAAAACTAGACCGTTACGCCATCCGACTGGCTTATCGCCTCAGACCAGAAACTAGACTCGAAGTAGTAAATGACCTTTATACATTTCCAACAATCCTTTCTCATCTACATTCTATTCGTCTTCGTTATTTACAGAATGCTGTCTCCCGCAGCTCATCTGAACCTTTAGAAGCAATTAGCCTTTCTCCTCTCGCCACCGCCATCCTTACAAACCAACCAACACCTCTTATCAAACACCTCTTCCCACCATCGATCTCAGCCCACAGCTAAAGCTAAACGCACATAAAGTTATGGACCACTGCAGATCGCATAGTTCTGACTGAGGTTCTTATTCCGATTATTTTTCCATTGCCACCTTACACGTTTAGTGGAATTAACAAGGTCTGTCTAGGGAGGTCAAGTCACGAATGCTACTTATGAAGCCGCCATATTGGGTCTTTAAGCGAGCGTAACCAAAGGCAAGTGCATTCGAATTAAGAGGATTTCGGTACCCTACATTGAAATAAAAACAAAATACCAACTATTTTTCAAAAAGAATTTAATTGATCATCTACTGGTCATGCATGTATAACTGCATAACACTTAAATGATATGAATACATTCACAGCTATTTGAATGGAAGATCATTAACAGAGCCTGATTTTTTTTTTTTTTTTTTTTTTTTGAGAAACAAGAATCAACCGAAAAGCTCATCCCCTACTCTTTTACTTCCTTACAACTTGGTCTTACTGTGTTTCTTATTATTATCATCTGTCAAATATGTAATCTTATTGACAGAAACATAGAAATCTGTACAGTACCTGTGTCATATTATGATTACCGGTACATGAAATACTGAACTTGAAGTACTGTATCTAAAGTATTAAAATACAGTTGTAATAAATTACCTTCAGCGTTTTCCTTATTAAGTAATTACCGATACTGCGTTTCTAAAAGGTTACCTCAGTATGTTGACAAACACTCAATGCCTCTTGAGTTGTGTGAATTAAATTATGTATGGTAACTGTTGTTATCCATTCATGTGGTATTTCTTTGAGTTCTAAGGCAAAAATATTCTGCACATATGCAACATGAGTGATATTCTTAGCTACTCTTAACTAGTTTATTGATAACCCATGCAGCTATATAGTACAAAGTGGTGGTGGTGATTATTGTTTTAAGAGGAAGTACAACTGGACAACCATCCTCTATAAACACTAGTCAGAAGAAAACAAATGGAAGGGGTCCAACACTTCGAAAAATGAAGGTATTGGCAAAAGTAAGATGAAGGCCTCCAAGTGCGTGGAAATGAAAAAACTTCCTAGGCCTCGAATGCGCTAATGCCGTCGCGGTCGGAAAAGAGCAAGTGTTGACCAGGGGAGGTCGGATGGGCTAGAATATTGAAAGCAATGTCAAGACTCAGCTAAGGGCCTAGTAGTCAAACCCAAAATAGATTTCCCCCCTGTGGGTGGGGGCAATAGAACAACACCCACGGTATCCCCTGCCTGTCGTAAGAGGCGACTGAAAGGGGCGTCAGGAGCTCCTAACTAGCGAGCGGTGGGTTGGCGACTACGGGGCTCTTACCTGAGTCCTAATATTCATGTATATGATAATAATAACAATAATAATAATAATAATAATAATAATAATAATAATAATAATAATAATAATAATAATAATAATAATAATAATAATAATAATGGTTAAGAAAATTAAAGCCATTGGTAGACACTATTCTATAAGAAATATAAATTTAGTCACTATTAAGTGGAGTTAACCTTGGTTAGGCTATTTTAGGGATTACATTAGGATATTATGTTAGGCTAGGCTACGGTACGTTAAATTACAGTAGTTGGTTAGTGCGAGTGAAGCGAGTGTTGTGATCTTTAAGAAGGCCTATTTGTCCAGCCATATAATGTACTCTAGTGCATTTAAGATGAATGAAATGTAGCTGTAAATAATAACTACAGTACAGTGTAAGACTGCTATTATCAATAAAATTGTTGTAATGATGGCAAGCTAGACATAAATTGTTGGTTTGAAGTGATAGGCCTATTGTTTGTTGTGACTGTAATTGGTAAATGAACAGGAACAAGCATTTCAAGTATCTGTGAAATATTTCTACGTTGCATATAGGGATAGAAAGACTCCGTCTGTAGTTTACATGAAAAGGAATGGAATGAAATGGCATATGGCTCTTAGTGCCGGGAGCGTCTGAGGACAAGTTCGGTTCGGCAGGTGCAGGTCTTTTGATTTGACTCCCGTAGGCGACCTGCGCATCGTGATGAGGATGAAATGATGGCGAAGACGACACATACACCCAGCCCCCGTGCCAACGAAGCTGACCAATTATGGTTAAAATTCCTGAACCTGCCGGGAATCGAACCCGGGACCCCTGCGACAAAGGGCCAGCACGCTAACCATTTAGTCATGGAGCCGGACACATGAAAAGGAAATTTTCATAAACATCAATACTACTATTACACATTTCCTGTTACTTTTCTTGTTTGTTTTGAAAGACTATTCTCTTTCTTTGGGAGGTTTCCTATTATATGTCAAAGACTTGGTTGGATTAGGGACGATGAAAATTGTTGGGATGGAATTCCACTTGAGTAGTTTCCGTCCATCTGCTTCATATAAACATACTGTTATTCAGGAATAATACGAATGTATAACTTCACTAACCTCGCACAAGACTGAATTATCTGTAGGTTGCAATTTTTCACACCTACAGTTTTGTACCCACTGAGCTCTCCTTTGTTTATCTCCCGGGAAGCGAAACACTCTCATTCCGTCAGTTGTCTTATTTTGACAATTTGGTGCGGCGCAGTATCCCATTTTCCTTCAAAATACAAGTTAATAACTCACATCATTACATCGGGCACGCCCACATAACAACGATATTTGAGACACAATATGGCCGCCACCGCAAAGGATTGTGGTAGCGTGACCAGACCTCCCTAGACAGACCTTGGGAATTAATGGCGATACCACCGCCATCTCTGATTACATTTGTGTTCAGTGTATGTGTGACTTCTCAGAACTTATGACGACTTGGCTTTTTCACTTGGACAAGAATTGGTTAATAATATCATGTTATTGCTTGTACATTTAAAATCCTATATTGTTTATCATTTCACTCCATATTCTTTCTCTTCAAGAAAACAATGTTTACTGTTCTTATGTTAAGTTTGTAGTGATTCGTACTTCAAGAAACAGACTTTCATTTCTGCTAATGTGTTCTACAAAAGAAGACTTTTTTTTTACTTTCGTAAAACGTGTGCTATTAGCACACACTCATATAAAACATTTCACATCAAATTATTGTACATGTAATCGGCCAAAGAGTCCCTTTGTTGGTCTGGTGGCCCGTTCCCCTCATGGGGAGAATGAAATAACTATTTGAATAATAAGAATAGTAGTCAATATAAAAAATAAGGCGGCTGCTGAATTCTTAAAAAGACTAGAAGAGTGAATCTCAAGACATGTAAAGGGTTCGCACGTAAAGAGCTGCTAGAAGAGAAAATCACAACGTTGCATGATTGACTGCAGTGTCTGAAACTGGCTGATCAACAGTGAAAAATTAAACCTCAAGATAAAATCGACACACTTGTATGCTACAGCAATAAAATAAATAAATAATTATTATGTCATCCCCATAGTCCCTCAAAATCCCTGAGAAAATATTTCACTCTAAAATTCCCCCTGACTCTTTCCCTCTGGGGCGATTATATCCCCCTAAATTTAGCGGTAAACCCCTAAGTTGGCAACACTGGTAACGGTTCCTTCTCCAAGGATCTATGTCTATGTCCACGTGCAAAGGCAATGTAATCTGCCTATTTTTTTACATTAGGATTAATCTTTTTTTTGCTAGGGGTTTTACGTCGCACCGACACAGATAGGTCTTATGGCGACGATGGGATAGGAATGGCCTAGGAGTGGGAAGGAAGCGGCCGTGGCCTTAATTAAGGTACAGCCCCAGCATTTGCCTGGTGTGAAAATGGGAAACCACGGAAAACCATCTTCAGGGCTACCGATAGTGGGATTCGAACCTACTATCTCCCGAATGCAAGCTCACAGCCGCGTGCCTCTACGCGCACGGCCAACTCGCCCGGTGATTAATCTTTTGTGGAAAGAAGTTTCTTTATAGCAGTATTAGTAGACGAAACGACAGATGTTTCAAACAAGGCTCAAATGTGTCTTGTAATGAGATATTTGTATGAGGGTGAAGTAAAGGAAAGATTCATAGGCTTCAATGATGTAAGCTCTAATAGCAGAGCTCCAGCAATAGCCGAGATCATTAAACAGTCCTTAACGAAATTCTAAATTAATCAGAAATTAGTTGCTCAGTTCTATGATGGGGCGGCCGCCATGGAGGGATGTTTAAACGGGGTACAGGCACTGATAAAATAAACTCATCCCGAGGATTTATTCATTCATTGTTAGGTTCATGTTCTGAACTTGGTTTTATCGCAATGCGATACCGGTACCAGAGTGTAAGGTATCTTTTAGTACTTTGAGTGGACTTGCTCCTTTCTTTACGAGATCTCCAAAACGAGCCAACTTTTCCGATGAGTTTTTGAAGTGTAGTCTTCCAAGAGTTTCATCCACAAGATGGAATTATTCTTCTAGATTCGTAAATACAGTGTCGAGGAACAAATCTCAACTGTGTGATGTGTTCGCGGCCATGCTAAATAATTCACAGGAAGTAGAACCTGATATGTTTGCGCCTGTATCCGGTTTCTTCACTTCATTAGAATATTTTATTTTCTGTTTGTTTCTTAATATCTTCCACAACATTTTTGCTTTCACAGATGTTTTATTCAACATTCTTCAAAAGCAGTCATTTGACATTGTGTACTATAGGCAAAAGTCACTAAAACTCATCACATTGCGAATCTCAGAGAAAGTTTTGACGAAATGTACCAACAAACTGTTTCTGATGTTAGAGAACCTTCTAAAAGAAGAAACATAAATTAATTTCAGGCGAATCTTCTGCACCTGTTTATATATTAATGTCTCCGCGGTGACTCCCACTATTACGCCGCGTTGGAGCATTAACTGAATATACACATGTTTAAAAATTGCTCCGGCCACAAAATTTTAAGCATCGGGTCGAAAATCATACCTAGACTCTGAACCGATATATAATTTATGAACACGAGCTCCAACAACATGGTGCATATTCGCTTCTCAGGGTAAAGTTCGCTTCCTTATATTCCCATATGCTTTAAATAAATCGTGGATTCCGTTGAAGAGTACCCGTCCGTTGAAACAGTCATTCCGTATCCATACGTGAAGGAAATTATCTAATCATCACCTAGTATCTAGCATAAATTATTTCAATAGATCCGTATATTATCATACTACTATATACTACAAGTTACTTAAGGAATAGAAACGCGAAATCAAAATTATATCTAGTTTATTAGCATGCTAACGTATAATAAAATTGAATAATATGCATCCATCGGCAATAAAGTAAGGAAAATCGTGTGAAATTACCAATATCATTCTCAAATGCTTGATTTGCGAGATAAGCATATTTGAAAAATCTTTAGTTATCAACATATTTGCTTACATTTTCGTTAAGTTTCAAAAATATACCATATTTTCCATGTTTAAATTGATACAAGGGGAAAAATAGGGACCAGAACTTTATTAAATGAAGGAGTGGAATATCTTTCTTTTAATATTGTTTGGGATTTTCTTTGGGGCATCATTTAGGTTTCATCTTTCTTTTTGGTCTGTTTGACCAAATTTACTTGGATACATGTTTGGACTCTTGTTTGGATTCTTCTTTGTGACTCACCACGTTACGAGATAAGCATTACCATGTTTAAATTTGGGTTCAAAACACCCATGCAGTTATTAATATTCCTATCATAACCCAAAATAAATAAATTAAAACAGTACCTCACTATATGTACAAAATAAACCAAATAATCTTATTACGGAGTGCCTTAGGTGTGATAGTACGTCAGTCTAACCTGCGAAAATCGTACCATGCATTGCTAATCATGTGCCAATATATATACATATTCTCAAATATCTCTTCGCTGTGCCAATGCTTAGTCAAAGTAAACCGTACTTCATATTAGCGTTAATGCGCTGACCTTCAAATATGAAAATATGCGAGACTCCATTCTATTTCTGAATATATATATTACGTAATGCATAACGAACACGTAACCTATCAATATCTTCCGCCGAAAGTAACTACGAGACACATTATGCTTGGCTCGAGACATACATTCAACTTACCATGGCCTAAATCCTTCATTTGCAGTGCTAATCCAAATATAAATATAATACGTAACACAGGAATTCGCAATTCAACCATCTATCCCATTCTTAAGCAACGAACAGACACATATCTCCTCACTTTAATTACAACTTGCCACATTAACATTGCATTTCCTTCATATATATATATATATATATACCTCCATATTTAAAAATATCATCATTCAATTCCACTTAAATCACCTCTGTGTTACGGTAGCAATACTTAATGACTCATACACTGCAACTTCGTAATATTTCAAACATTTCCTTACAATTCAATTATCGTACTGGCCATGATTGCTACACATATTTACCTGAAGTTTTAGGTTACGTCCCGTATCTTGTCTGCACTTTCTATAATCTCTACTGGTTAAACATTTCACGGTCTACACGTATTGACTAGCACTAAACATGCACAAATACTCAATCAGATCTAGTCTCCATTAACCTTAAAATTATCACATTAGCACCACAGCTATATAAATTGGCACATTTCATCGGCTAATAATCGGCATTTATATTCACATATCATTTCATTGGCACTACACCTCTTACTTCTAGCACTCCTGTACACATATAAATATTTTTCATCAATTGATTTCAAATTCATTACGATGCAACTCATAATACTTATCTCGTAACGGGATTTTGCTGCTGGATCTCTCCTGGACTACGGCATCTTGGAGTAGGCAGCCTCTGCGATCCAAAGATTACGTCATCTGCGTCTCCGGCTGGGTCTTGGCTTGAGCTGTTAAGTCTTGAGCGACCAATTCCATCTGTTTAAGCTGAGTCCATCTTGTCACCAGTTCTCATGCAATCATAAAAGAACAAATACATAGTATAATTCATAGTATACTAGTGAATAGTAGGCTACTCAATACGTAATACTTGTTTTCAGAATCTCGTATTGCTCGAGAATATTCTTTTCTTTTAAATTTAGAGATTTTTCTAATTCGGCCTACTTCTTGCTATTTCTTTCGCTTAAACAGATATTGTCTCCCTCCTGGAAACAATAAATTTTGCCTTCCTTAGCAAGGATTTGCCGTTACAATACTACTTTCGGCAATGTATAACTTGGCTGAAGTTTCCTTTCGTTTCTGAGTTTAGGTGTTACAGTAACGAATATTTCCTTCAAATCTACGTCTTTTCTGCCGATATTTTTGTAGATGTAATCTTCACTCCTGTTTATCGATTAATACTTTAGTAATTAACGACGCGTTGACCCTTTTATATCCTTCCGTAAGTCGTGCTGCTTCTCTTCAACTCGTAATTCTTTCTTCTCAAGGTAGTCAAGAATCGGTTTCATTCAAATTTTTTTAGCCCATCATTATTTAATCTTGAGATTCTTTTTTCTTGCGGCCGGACGATATCGATTTATTAGATCTCTACTCTGTGTACTTGCACCTGAAGCAATTGTGCGCCATATTTGTCCACTGTTTCCATGACATTTACGGCTGCTAATGTAGGGCCTAACGTAATGGTACACTTCTTTGAAATTTTTGACAATATTGGTTCTCATCTTCAAACCCGATTTCGAGATCATTCTAATTTGCATTTTCTAAGCCTTCTTTCCAAAGACAAATTTCAGGACTACAGTAAACTGTTTCCTGAAAATGAATTTACAAGTCTGCTGAAATCATATGGCAAGCATTTTGGTCACATCCGGCTGAAAAACGAATTAATAGTGCTATATGGCAGCAGTGAATTCCACTAAAACAAGGACTGTTTTTAATTGGCTAAGCTGATAAATAAATATGCACAATTCCCAGTTCCCTCTTAGCAGTGCTAGTGTGCAGTTGAGTGGACAGTCGCTGTGAAGAGGTAGCGTGGACGGTATTGAGTAGTGATTCTACGAGTGTAATTCGTACGTTATGGGGGAGCAAAGTGGTGGTGAGGAGTCTCCTGATCCTTCAACCCTCACAGTTGCTAGGGAAGAGACAGTTCAAATGGACCAGGATGAGGATGATAGTCCAAGTGAGAATAGTGGTACAGTGAATAAATCGACTACACCAAATGAGGTGGTGAATAACGAGACTGGTGCTTCGATTTCGAAGACTGAGTCGCAGGAACTTTATCCTAGTACTCATTATGGACCTTTCATTATTTTTGTGGAGTCCACAGCAACAGGCAATGCCGGTAACATACATCCTATGACCCTGGGTAGAATTTTCTATGAGAAAAATATTCCAGGCATAAAATCAGTGGCCCGCAAGGGACGAAATAGGGTACAAATAGAATTTGTATATGCCGTACAGGCAAATTCATTTTTGAAACACCCTTTATTAGTTGAGCTTAAGTTACGGGCATACATACCTAGCTCTAATGTATTGCGGGTAGGAGTTATCAGGGGAGTAGAGAAGACCTTGAAAGAGGATGCTATTTTAAAGCACTTAAAGTCTCCTGCTGCTATCAAATCTGTAAAGCGTTTGAACCGTAGAATTGTTAACGAAGACGGAACACAGTATGTCCCTACTGGATCTATAAAAGTGGTTTTTCGTGCGCAGAAACTTCCCCAGTATGTGTCCTTATATCAGGTGCATTTAGAGGTGGAGCCATATGTTTTTGCTCCCATCATCTGTAAAAAATGCCAACGGTACGGTCACGTTGATAAGCATTGCAGAGCGACAAGTCCAAGGTGTGGGAAATGTGCATTGCACCATACTACGGCGAACTGTACGGAAACTTTCCTGCAATGCGTGCATTGTCGCGGCATCCATTCAACTGGAGATGTTGACTGTCCCACTCACCAACAGCAAGTCCACATTAAAAAGATCATGAGCCATCAGAACTTATCGTTCAAGGACGCTGTACAAAAAGTCCAACCTAGTGAATATAATGTAGTAGACAATTCCCAAAATTTTCCCCCTTTAACTGGGGAGGAGCAGACTCCTACACAGTCGAATCCCCGTAAGAGAAAATTCACACAAGTAATTTTAAAATCACCGAGACCAGTACCAGCCCCAGGTTATGATAAGGAAGGTTATCAAAATTTGGTTCGAGAGATTCCCCGCATGGAGATGGCAGCTTCAAGAGTTACACCTGTTTCCAATGGCGCAAGCCGGAGGATGGAGGCACCTTTGGACGAACCTGTTGCCACGAGTAGCGCCTCAATGGCGGAACCGCTTTCGACCTTTCATAGGCAAAGAGAATATCTTCAAAGTGGTCTTTATCAATCTATTCAGCAATTGGTACAATTATTGGGTGATCACCCCGCGTTAGCTCATAATGTATTCCAGTTAAGGGACAGGGTTTGTAGTTTTATTCAATTCTATGATCAGAATCACTCAATGGAACGCTAGAAATCTCATGAACAAACGTCATGAGCTATTTAAATTAATTCAAGAAACAGTACCTCACTTTTTAGCTATACAAGAAACTTGGTTTAATCTTGAGACTCGCATTAAGTATCCTAATTACGAAGTTTTACGTAATGATGGACCCGGTTACGGTGGGGTTGCCTTTTTGGTCCACTCGTCCGTGACATATCGCACTCATTCGAATATTCAGGGCATACCCCATACATATGTTATAGGATTATATTATATGCATATTTTACTTGTAAGTATCTACTGTCCTCCTGAAATTTCCATTACTGAGGGACAATGGAACCAATTCTTGCAACAATTTACTACCGAGCCATATGTTTTTATCTTTGGGGACTTTATTCTTCATCACACACTGTGGGGAGGAAATTTGGATACACCTCAAGGTACACAGTTCCTTAATGCAGTAAATAACCATGCTCTTGCTATTTTGAATGATGGCTCTCCTACGCGTTTGACTGCGCCTTCTGCTCCTCCTAGTGCAGTAGATTTAACACTGTGTAAGCGAAATATGGTGTCTATCACTACATGGCATACTTTGAGTGATACTTATTCCAGTGATCATTTCCCTATTGTTATTTCTTATGGTGTCGGCAGACCCTTTTCTCCACCGCAGCACACATTTCAAAATAACATGATTCGATCTTTGAGGATATTTAAACCGCAAATATATACCGCTTACATTGAAGATGCGTTACAAAAAATACCGGAAACTGATTTTTCATATCACACTTTACTGCAGATTTTAACAGATTATTTTAATCTTCACCACCCCATCATCGTTTCACCCCCTTTATCTTCTAGGAAACCTGCGCATGTTAAATGGTGGGATGAGGAATGTCATTTGCTGATTCAAACCCGCAAAGTACTTTTTCGACAATATAGGCAGCACGCAACACCTGAAAATTACTTCCGGCTCAAACGACACATAGCACAAACTCGCTGCATTTTCCATCAAAAACGTCGTGTCGCTTGGAGGGAGTTTATATCGTCCTTCACGCGTAAGGTTCCACTTGCAGACTTGTGGAATGCTATCAGGGTAATCACACGAGTTACGCAGCACTCCCCTGCCAAGACCATCCCAGGTCAGGTATTATCTGATTTTCTTGTTAAAGAGACGCCGGATTTTGTTGTTCCACAGTATGTTCATTCCCCAGACCCAATAGACGCTCTTTTTTCCGTATTGCTACAACCCTGTGATTATCAGGAATTAGAGGCCGTACTCCAATCTTGCTCAAATTCCTCACCACGTCCAGATAATGTATCATATCAAATGCTCAAATTATTACCTCTTAGAGCAAAGAAGGCATTATTACACAGGTATAATGATATTTTTCGCAATCACAGTCCACCTGTTAGTTGGAATGACTTTTTTCTAATTCCCATTCTTAAAAATAAGCAGTTACCCACTGAGGTTAGTAATTATCGCGGTATCGTACTCGGTTCGTGCCTCCGTAAAGTCTTTCTAAAGATCTTACTTCGAAGAATCATATGGGTATTAGAATACCATAACTTGACGCCTCGATATCAATATGCCTTTTTTAAGGGACGCAGTACATCTGATGCATTTAATAGTTTTGTTATCGATTTACTATTAGCTCGTCATAGAAAACATAGTACCATCGCGGTTTTCCTTGATATTCAACGGGCTTATGATTCCGTACCTTTGAACATATTATGGGAAAAACTTGCAACTCTTCAGATTCCTGAGGGATTTATTATCATTCTCAGACAACTTCTGACTTATCGAACACTCAGATTTAAATCGACACCTGATACAATCCAGCCCCGGCAGGTAAGTAATGGGTTGCCACAGGGAGATATTCTGAGTGGTATTCTTTTCGCTCTTTTCATGAAAGATTTCGAAACGGTCATTTTACGTCATGCTCGACTACAGGCGTATGCTGACGATTTTTTGCTTTATTATACACATGAAGATTTACAGCTCTGTAGACAACATATTAGTTACACGCTTCATGAAGCTAGAACATGGTTAGAGGCCCATGGGTTAAATCTTTCCATAGCGAAATGTCGAGCGATGATATTTACACATCACCGAACCTATGACCGATCGCCACTTGTTTTTGATCAGTATGAAATACCAGTGGTTAGTCACCATAAATATCTTGGGTTATTTATCGATCAAAAACTTACATGGAAACATCATTTTTTATATTTGCGTTCGAAGAGTGAACGGTATATTCAGGTAATACAAGCTGTAACCCGTAGGCAATGGGGGGCAGATCCCGTTGTGGTGCTATCTTTGTACAAAACCACTATTCGATCGATATTGGACTACGGATCGCATATTTTTGATTTGGCATCGTATACTAACTTGAATATTCTTAACACTTGTCAATATAAAGCAATACGCTCCTGTAATGGAGCTTTAAAGTCTACACCTACCAATGCACTTTTAGTCGAATCCTGCGAAGCTCCCTTACAAGTACGTAGAAAAATACTTGCGACGAAATATTTACTTAAAAAGTTTTCTTTAACAAGTCATCCTTTAATTCCGAAGTTACAGTTACTTTCGGAGTATTATTCCGTACGGCGTCAGGGTTTACGCAGATTACCAGTACTGTTTCATGCTTTTGCTACATTGAAGTCGAAACAGTGTACCTTAATACACAGTGTTAATTTAATACCCTATACCTTACCCTATCAGGTTTCTTATTATAAGCCTCAAATAATATGGCCTCTCCGTAATGGCTCTACTAACGTTCCTTGTCTGCAGGGGACCGAGATTTGTCCTGTTAAAAGAGTGAAATTTTCTAATATTCCACGAAGCATAAACATTTTTACAGATGGGGCAAAGAACATTAATGGAGTTGGGTCCGCTTATTATATACCTTCTGTAAATGTTAAAGAACAATATGGTTTGCCTAGTGACTGTTCGATTTTTACGGCGGAGTTATTCGCCATACAGCAAGCTTTACTTTTAGTTCAGCGACAGGGATATACGCGAGTTACAATCTATACGGATTCGCTGAGTGCATTACAATCTTTGGTTTCGTTTGAGTTATCCTATAATTGGTATGTATACAATGTCAAGAGTCTCCTTTATATGCTTGACAACGTCGGTATTTACATAACTTTAGTATGGGTACCAGGTCATGTGGGTATCGAGAGCAATGAAAAAGTAGATTGTCTTGCAAAACAAGCTTCTCGTCTTCCTGTTCCGAATACTAACAATATTGTTCCACCTTCTGATTATGTAGTTGTTATCCGACAGGAGGGGCGTCAAGAATGGCAGCATTTCTACAGACAGACTGCACAAGTCAAAGGTAACTTCTATTATCATTTACAACCAACACTTTTAGTTAAACCTTGGTTTATACGAGGATCTTATACTAGACGACATATTATTAACATCATTCGGTTACGGTTTAATCATGCCCTTACACCACAATATAGATCACGTTTCCATTTAACGCAGGATACAAACTGTTTGTGTGGTACAAATATTCGTAATGGCGACTCCAACCACATTTTATTTGAATGTTCTTTATATGCTAACCCCCGTAAAAAACTTCTGACTAATCTCAAGCGGCTCAAGCAGGTTTTTCCAACCAGTGTTTCTTGTTTGCTCTGTAATCCTACAGTCGAGATTATTCGAGTGCTAAATTTGTTTCTAGATGAAGCCAATATCGTGTTATAATTCTGTCTGTAATATAGGGTGAGAATTGCTCATGCTTTTGAAGGTTCCATTTGAGTGATTCCTCATATCATTAGTGTATTACTTGCGAGTGCTATTTTGGATTCTTCGTGTGGGTGAAGCTTTAGACGCAGTGTGCTTGCAAGATTGGAAGTTTCCCGTATGAAAACAGTCTGCTCTAGCAAATTAGGGTTGTTATGTGATATAGTGAAGATCAGTGTTTTGTGTTTTTCTACTTGCAAGCTCAAGCATCAATTATTGAACTGAAGTTGTTCATATATACTAGTGTGTTTACATGAGTAAGCGAGTATTGACTGGGTGAAATGTCGTAGACACAGCCCATAAGCATCAGCAAGCAAGCAAGCAAATATGCACAATTCTCGTATCGACAGCGACCGTGGAGCGATACTTTTCTGCTCTTAAAAGAATAGGCCTAAAATCTTATTCGAGGAACACGACGGGGGAAACAAGATTAACCAACCTAGCAGTAATATCAATTGAATCTCAACCGTTGGAGAAAATCAGACAATGTGGAATTTTCTTTGATAGAACTGTCAGCTTCTATGCCGGCAAAAAAAAGGCGTATGGACTTCCAACTTCGTTAACGTTAGGCGAGTTCATATTTTTATTTATGTTTAGAACATGTTTTAAACTTTAAAAAATGCGTGGATGTAAATAATTTAATGTGGCTATCCCAGTCTGGTACAGTTTTTTTTATAAGGCAGACCCTCGAGGGTGGACTGCATCTTCTAGTGAATATTCTGTGTATGACTGTGATGGATGGAAGTGTTTCGTGCTGTGTGTGAATTGTAGATAGGAGAAAATATTTTCATGACGTCACAATCAAGTCCCCGAATGATGGAAATCTGCCATTGAAGGTAAAATGCCCTGGCACAGCGGGAATCGATCCCGGGCCCCTTCACTCAGAAAGACAACATACTAACTGCTCAGCTATTGCACCAGACAGCATAGAGGTGAACATATTGTGATGAAATGTCATCTATACATTGGATATCAACAGGAGATGGCATATTCTACACCCACAGTGAGTGGAAGGGCCATGCTATTATCTCTGTTGGAAGATTTTTAAGCAAAAGCTGTTAAAAATGGATTCACATGAAAATAGCTTTATCACCCCCCGTATTTTTATAGTAGGCAGCTTATGCCTTAACTTATTCTTTCATCACATTTTTAATTAGATATAGGCCCTATCCTAAAATTGTGGCTTTGTGCTGCATGGACATGTCTTAAAACATTATTTTATTATAATAAAATTAATTACAATTGTTGTTATACTGTACCTGCAGTACTGAATTGTACTGTATGAAAATGTCTTCAAAATATGTATTTTTAATGATATTATTATTATTGTTATCATTATTGTTATCATTATTATTATTAACATTATTATTATTATTATTATTATTATTATTATTATTATTATTATTATTATTATTATTATTATTATTATTATTTGTGCTGCATGGAAAACATTGAAAAAAATGAAATGGCGTATGGCTTTTAGTGCCGGGAGTGTCCGAGGACAATTTCGGCTCACACAGTTCTTGACAGGTCATGGATACTTCCAAAAATTTCTTCATAGGCTAGGGCTAGCAACCAGTCCGGTGTGCATATACTGCGGTGATATCGATGACGTATTGCATACTTTATTTGTGTGTGTTCATTGGCTGCCACAAAGAAGATGCTTAGAAGTTATGCAGGGAGAATTGACGCCAGGAGGGATCGTGTCAGTAATGCTACGAAGTCAAGAATCTTGGGACCAGGTGGCAGTCTACGTAGAAAATATTCTGCATCAGAAGAAGAAGGACCTGGACGATTACGACAGACAGTAAAGCAGAAGAAGGAAGATGAAGCACAAGATGCATTAAACACGACATCCGTCCTGAAGTAATGCGAGAGCGGTTTCCGGGACGGAGATAAATGTCGTGGGAAAAGGGAGTGTGGTTTATAGTGGGTAAGAATCTCCACACACTTGTTGAGTGCGGACCCTCACAAGGGTCTTATGAAAGATTTTCCGCACTCCCTCGGAAAATTATTATTATTATTATTATTATTATTATTATTATTATTATTATTATTATTATTATTATTATTATTATTATTATTATTATCCACTTAGTTACTCTTCACTAGTCTCAAGGGTCACTGCATGCCATTGAACAATATGTTCTGCTGAAATATAATTTGCTAATTTTAGAAGAGTGAGGACTTACATTCGTTCAACAATGAGTGAAGACAGATTGAATTCATTGCCTTTTCTACATACTCATCAGGACAATGTTATATCTCCATCAGCAGTGCTGATATTTATGCACACAAACATTGTGGTCGATTGCAATTATTCTGTATGTATAAGTAGTTTACGTTTTATTATTTTTAAAATGAATGTATATTATGATGTTCCTTCATAGTGAGGAGACAAATAGGTTGTTTTTAAAACTATTTTGCTGGCTCATCACATTTTTTGATGAACTCAAGATACACTTGTGAAACATTGGTCGTGGCAAGCTGAGTGGAAAACCACCTTATCTATACAAGTTAATTTCACAACGGTGAGTTTGAATTATTGCATTATTGCACAATGTGTTTGTATTTTGGCCAACTTAAGTAAATAACATAAAAATTTTAGTGTGTGCTACATTTGTAATTTGATCTTTATATACATAAGGGCATTTAGAACAAAATTACACAAACTAGAAAAAAAGAAAGAGCTAGGCCCACTCTTCAACATTTTTCTAGATCTGCATCTATCTATAGGCAGAAAGAGGTTTCAGGAAGGACACCCCACAAATCATTAACATTTTTACCCCAGTGATGCAACATGTTTTTGAGGACCACAGTCTGGGGCAGCAGACCCTGCCTACAGTTAAGGACACTTTCCGCTCTCTTGTTTGCATTTATTCACATTGCTAAGACATGACAGATTGACTTCTTAAAAATACATTGGTCTATACACCGTCCAAAATAATAACGTACTGTATGCCATACTGCACAGGACAAAATTGACAATTATCAATGCTACCTTGCCTTTGCTGGCAGGATGTAGTATTTACAGTGCACTATGTCTTCTGGTATGGGCTAGAATAAATTTGTTACTTTCATTGACCTGTCCCAGTCTCCTCGGATTTGACAATATGAAATTGACAGAGGTATGAGAGATTCTAGTAACACCATTACTTATGCAGCCAGTCCCTGTTATGAATGGTGTGAAAATATCGCTCATCGGGTTGGTTGGTGCATGCATTTCAGTGGGCTTGGCAGACTGATATGTAATAGCAACTTCTGACTCAGTGAGGAAAGCAAAGGGAAACTATCTCACTCCTCATTTCCCTAGTATGCCTCTTCAGTGACACCTAGGCTATCTATGACAGCTGTTGGTGGAGCTGTAGAGGATCAAACCAGCCTTTGGGCTGAATACCCAACATACATACCGGTACATCAATGCTACTGGGCATACTTGTATTCTTTACATATAAATTACACAATAAACTCTCATTTTGACTGTTGTGATTTAGTGTACAATGACTTGACTGCCATTCTTGCTGATCAATTCAACTTGCTCAAAATGCTTGTGTGTGCAACATAAGCAACCTTCAGTACTATGATCATGTCACCCCGACCTACAATGAATTTGACTGGTCAAGACTAAAACAATGCCGTAACCTTCAAGGCCTGTGCCTTCTTCACTGAATTCTCTATATCCTCTCCACCTTACATTCATTCTCAGTTTAACTGATTGTCATTTGACCAAAACTTTGGAGGGCCAGTAGCCTACATCAAAAACAGACACACTCTTATCTCTACCATCCCACCGTACAACATGATACACATTTTTTGTAATAACTGAAGTCATCTCTTTTCAGTTTTGTCTCAGTTATAAACAAACTATTTTGACTAAGCAATAAGCCACCCCTGCTAGATTCAGAAAACAGTCCAGCATTTTCTCCTCAATAACAACTGAATTTCTTTCCTATTGCAAATTTTTAGCAGTAGAGATTCAATGTAGTTACTTGATTATTTGTAGCTACTGAGTAGTAAGGATTCAATTATATACATTAATATTTTTCGTAGATATTTACTACTTTGTAATTATTATCATCCTTATCATCATTGTCCATTACTTCATTACTATCGTTATCTGTATGCAAATTTGATTAACAGTTGTACTTATTTTTTCGGTCTAGAAAGCCAAGAATAACGGCCGAGAGGATTTGTCGTGCTGACCACATGGCACCTTGTAATCTACAGGCCTTTGGGCTGAGCAGCGGTCGCTTGGCAGGCCAAGGCCCTTCAAGGGCTGTAGTGCCATGGGGTTGGGTTGGGTTTGGTTTGTAATTATTTTGTATATATTGTATCACATAATCTTGTTAGATGGAAGAGAGGGCCAAATGGCCCTAATATTGACAGAAAAATAATTCTAATCATTTCATTCAATTTACAAAAAAAAGAGCAAAATTAAATGTCCAAACACAAACAGTCTCGAAAGCAAAGTGGTAATAGCTGCTCATTGGTCATATAATTTGGTTTTCTTCCGAGGTTGAGAGCTTTTATACCATGTATGATCTGTGTGTAAGCATTTATTGAAGCCTTTGGTGGTTACTCTGCAGTATCCATTACCAGTTTTCAATGAGAGTTCCTGCAGAGTCTGTCAAGCAACAGAACAATCATGAACATTTGAAGCATGGTTCCAGTGTAGGGGACTCTCACCAGCAATACTTGATTCAAGAACTGGTAAAGATCCAAAGAAAAGCAGCACAATCTGTTCTGAGTGGTTTCCATCAAGAAAGTAGTGTTAAGAAAAAGTTGGGAAGATTGGGAGTAATGAGATGAGCTGCTAGAATAAATAGTATACCCTGAGCTGTCAATGAAGAGATAGCGAGGAATTATAGTAGACAAATAACCTTCAATAGTGATTTTAAAATGTAAGAGAAATCATAATGAGAATATAAGGTTGGGATTTCAGAGGTCAGATTGGATGGGGGTGGGGGGAATATTTGTTTATATGAAAAGGAACTAGGGATTGGAATAATTTACAAAGGGAGAGGTCCGATAAATTTCCAAATTCTTTGAAATATATTAACGGCAAGTATAGGTAAACAACTGATAGGGATTCTGCCAATTGGGTGACAGCCCTAAATGCAAGTAAGTGGCGATTGATGTTGACCTAAATTCCGTAACTAAAGTATCTTCCTCACCTACAAGTCTGGCTAATTGAACATAACCAGACTACCTTGGAATATATTTTATTTCTATTTCTCCCCCTTTCCACAGTGACTTGACATTGTGTTTTTCCTATTACATGTTCCGTTCAATATTCCTGCATTTGTCTTGACTTGCACTTGTTTGTTCCTTTCCATTACTTACAATCTTCTTTTGTGTTTGTCATGAGTTCCTAGTCTTGCACCATCTGCATGTCTACCTCCTTAGTCCTGTTTCCAGATGTTGTGTTGGAGAGTAAGTGATATGAAATTTTATGGCCTGTCTCCAACCTCATTTGAGGAGCTAATGTAGATGAAATGAATGAAAGTGAGTGAAATTGGGTAAGGATGTGAAAGGAATCAGCTGTGGCCTATGATGTAGAACTGACCTGGTATTTACCTAGAAGTGAAAAATGGGAAATCAAAGAAAATCATTCCCAGGACATCTAATGGCTGGGTTCGAACCCACTCGTTTCCTGAATGCAGAGCCTACCTCCATAGCCCTAGCAGCCACTCCACTCGGTTGCACCATCTTTAATGTCTCTTCCCTTTTATTTTCTTAATCTGGCTTTTTCCTTATCCCACATCAATACTCAAGATTTTCTGTTCTCTATTATGGTGCTGAAACATGGACTTTAATGAATCGCAGAGAGACTCATGTTAGTTCAAATAAATGCCAGACCTGCACAAGTTAATATTATCCAGATGTATGCTCCAACTACAGATAAGAGTGACAATGAAATAGCAGAACTTTATTCCTAGATTGGGGATGTCTTGAAAAAATTATCTAAACGTGATCTCACAATCATAATGGGCGATTTCAATGCCAAAATTGGGAGAGGTTCTGAAGATGACTTCATAGGTCCATATGGTCTTGGTGAAAGAAATGAAAGAGGTTAAGAGCTTAGTACATTTGTTGGAGAATATGGATTTGTGATAACAAATACATTATTTCCCCTTCCACCCAGATGTCTGTATACCTTGAAGTCTCCAAGAGACTCACCTGAACATATTGTTAGAAACCACATTGACTACATCCTGGTAAACCAAAGATACAGGAACAGTTGTACTTCAGTGGAAACATATGCTGACATTGATATTTACTCAGACCATAATCCCTTAGTTGGTGTTTTTAAAATTAGGTTGAAAAAAACTTTAAAGAAAGTGATTACAAAATATGATTTATGAAAACTTAAACAACCCTCCATGAGAGATCAAGTTGAACTACAACTAAATAACGTACTAAGCTCTGTACCTAATAATTCGTGCACTGAATGAAAATTGAAAAATTAAAATACACAATGGAATTAATTATAAACATACGCAAACAATTTTTTTCAAAAAGAAGACCTGGATGACTGATGAGATCCTTAAATTAATTGAGAGGAGGAGGATAGCAAATCGTAACACTAATGAACATCAAAACATTAATAAAGAGATCAGGAATAAAATAAAAGAAGCTAAAGAAGATGAAATGCAGGAAAAATGTGCCAAAATAGAAGTTTTACAACTAAACCATGATGGTTTCAACATCCATCGTAAAGTTAGGGAGCTGACAGGAAAATTCAAAACAAGGATAGCAAACAAGCTGGTAGACAGTGAAGGAAAAGTCATAGTCGACTTAGAAGAAATCAAACATACATGGAAGGGATATATAGAACAACTGTTTCTGGACAACAGATCAGAACCTCCACAGCTAAACTGTGAAACAGGACCAAGTATTCTAGTAGAGGAAGTACGAACAGCATAAAGGTATTTAAAGATGGCCAAAGCCTTAGGTGTAGACAACATCAATGCAGAATTTTTAAAACTTTTTAATGAGGACAATGTGAAGTGGCTGAGTGTAATGTTCAATGACATCTACGATTCTGGCAATATTCCTTATGAATGGCTAAAATCAGAATTGATTGCATTACCTAAAACAACCAGAGCTAAGTTATGTGGTGATTTCAGAATGATAAGCCTTATGAGCCATTTGTTAAAACTTTTTCTGAAGGTCATTCACAGACAAATATACAAACTCTGCGAAGATCACCTACACAGTTTGGTTTCCAAACTGCAGTTGGCACACATGAAGCTCTACTTAGCATTCAGGTACTATTTCAGCGATATAGAGACATAAATTGTGATATTTATGCCTGTTTTATTATCAGAAGGCCTTTGATAGACTGCAACATCACAAGATGATTGAAATACTAAGAAGTGTTGGTCTAGATGATAAGGATCTAAGAATCACTGTCAACTTATATTGGAAACAGACTGCTTCTGTTAGACTGGAAGATGAAAATACGGAAGACATACATATGCAACGGGGTGTACAACAGGGTTGTAAATGTCTCCATTGCTATTTAACGTCTATTCAGAATATATCTTTAGGGAAGCACTGGATGATATACAAATGGGAGTGCTTTTAAATGGGCAATGGATAAACAACATTTGATATGCAGATGACACTGTAATTTTTGCAGATAGTTTAGAAAGTTTACAATACCTCATTGAAAGAGGAGCATTCACTAGCCATGAATATGGTCTTAACATTAAGAACACCAAAGTTATGGTCATAAGCAAAAACTTTATCCCTGCATGTCATCTAGTAATTGACCATAAACCTGTTGAATGAGTCCAGAAATACACTTACCTCTGCACCATCATTAATGATCAATGGGATAATTCGGTTGAAGTGAAGTCCCACACTGAAAAAGCTTGGACTGTGTTCAACAAAATGGGAAAACTGTTTAAAATTCGTGACTTAATACTAGTTACAGAAATGAGACTCCTTTTCTGCTATGCATTTTCTGTTCTCTATTATGGTGTTGAAACATGGACTTGAATGAAGTCGCTCAGTAAAATATTAGAGTCCTTTGAGATGTGGCTATACCGAAGCACGCTAAGAGTGTCATGGACAGATCACATCACAAATGCAAAGATCCATGGAAGAATAAAAAAAGATAAGGAAGTATGGACCACTGTAAAAACAAGAAAGCTACAATACCTGGGTCACATCATGAGAAACAGAAGCAAGTACCATCTACTGCAAGAAATCCTAGTAGGAAAGATACCTGAAAGAAGTGTTGAGAGGAGATGAATCTCCTGGATAAAAAATACCTCAGAGACTAGACTCTCAAGACATCAGCAGAGTTACTCCAAGTAGCTCACAACAGAGAAGACACAGCCAAGATGGTTGCTGACATCCGGAACGGATAGGGACTTGAAAAAGAAGACCGGCTGTAGTAGGTTAAGACCGACACTTGCCTCGTGTTATCAATCACTACTGATCGTTTACATGCGCTGTGTAAATCACCATTTGCTTTTCTTTCTTAAGTTTAGGATTTATTATTATTATTATTATTATTATATTGTTACTTTTAATTTCTCTTGGATGCTAAAACTTTTCTTTTTTATTTACTTGGTTACATAACCATCACAATACAAATGTGAATAATTCAATATATTATTCTTTAATCATTTGGGACATCTTAACTATTAAAACCTTGTCATTCTACATAAATATTTTATTACATATTATTACTAGTAAGACTCAAAAAGGGTAAAATTTTTGTTAATAATTGTAATTACATTCGGATTTATTTTGGTTCTAGTGGAGGGCTTCACACATTTAATTTCTTTCTTTGATTTGCATTGTTGTGATCCCCCTTCATGTTGTTTGCTTGCATAATTCTCGGTTTGTTCCTTGACCCTGACCTTCCTTTTTTTCTCATGTGAAGACACAGATTTGTTTTGTTTTTCTTGGGATCGTTGGTGTTGATGCTCAGCATATGGACGGATGGATTGTTGAGTTGGTACTTGGATAAATGCTAATTATTTCTCCATCCATGTGATAATACTTTGCCTGTTTACTGATCATTCTCATGTAATATTTTGTGTTTGTTTGTTTCTTGATCTGTGATGATCTTTCTTGGTCAGTTTTTGTGAGTTGATAGTTTATTTTCAGGGTAGTCCTTACCCTCTTATTTTATTGGGCCACTTCATTTGATCTACGCTTAATGCTATGATTTTCCTCGTGTGTTTATCCCTCCACTGGGAACTTCGATAAATTTTTATGTTGATTCACCCAAGATAATATTTTTCTTAGAGACTTAAATTTATGAAATCCCCATGATATTCTGAAAATCAATTTAATTAAATTAAATTAAGTATGTTGGTGGCACCAATTTTAATTTTGCTAAATCTTTTCATATAATTTTCAGTTACCAAATTTTAATTTTGTTAAATACATTTTCTTTTATTTACTGAATTACTCCTTATAATCCCTCCAATTTAAATTTCCTGTATAGACATTCCTAAATTAATTATAATTTTAATTTTAAAATGTACATGTGTATCATTCAGTAGTTAACTCTGCATTAACCTGCTGATCTCATTCCTTTCTTTTTTCATGGAGTGGGTTTTCAGCTGTCTTTCCGACGGGCTCCTTTATTTCTGGGTAAGTTCATTTCTGTGTTTGGCACATGATCTCATATTTTGTTTGTTTATCCTCTTTATCCCTATGGCGTTTGGTGAGCGTTGTGCCATGGCTGAAAGTAGGGTAATGTTGCAGTGTTAGCTTTGAGCATGATTCTCTTGTTTTAACTACACTCCTATGATAGTGCCGGGTTTGACTGATGAATGATCGCACCTAAAAAACTTAAGTGGTACTTGAACTATTGTGAACTGAGGTGCATTCTAGTAATTCCTTGGAAATTGTTTTATTGTTCCATGTTATCATATTGCCATGTCTGGGCGCACTATCGTTGATACCCATCTTCTGCGGAGTGCTGAACTTGCCTATGAACTCTCCATAAGAGGCCTTGAAACCAGTGGAACTAATGCTGTTAAGATTGAAAGGCTTCATGGAATCTACCCATCGAAGTATTTCTCTCCCTGATCTGGACCGACTGTCAATTGGTGAGTCAATGACCTTTATTACTAATCCAATTGAGGAGTTAACTGAAATGGTGAATTCATTTGGTGATATTATGCCATCTATGACTCAAGGATTAAGGTTACGACTGAACACTACTTAAATCGAATCAATGATCTCTTAACCCTCGACTGACATTGTGGGGTCTTAAAAGATACCAGTGACTTTGTACAACCCTCGTGCCATCGCCGTTCACTGTAGCTGTTACTTAGTGCAACATCAACTGCTATCTGGAGTTGTAGCGTTTAGTAAATATTGGTTTTCTCAGGAACTTGATTTAAATTTTGTGTGGTGCCGTTTACGACCCCACAACGGCGTTTATGTTACAAAGTTTGTCGTGACTTAAAATTTTGTAAGTGTTCATATTTCATTCAAAGTGCGTGTTTGATACTTTTTCTTCGTGTAAGCCTTGCTATGGCTTCCACATCTCACCCTGGCATGTCAGTGTGTGATCCTAAGATGGCAGTGCTTTAGAGGAAGATGCCGAAGGATGTGATGACAGCCATATCTCAGATGAAAATGATCCAAATAACAATTCCGAGCACGGCACGGATTTGGAACAAGAAGAAGGTGAGGAAGACAAAAAGAGAAGTTACACGGGCAACCTAGACGTCTATAACCAGCCGTCATCTTTCTCTAGTAGGAACAGACAGAAGTGACCAGCTACGGAACCCAACAGGCAAGTGAGATGTCAAAGTCAGAACATTATTGTCAAACTTCTGACCCTTAAGTGGTTGTGAAATTGATGTAAATGACTGTGAAATTCAAAAGTTTTATCAGTTTTGTGTACTATAATAGTTAGATGTATCTTTGAATTTGTTTGGAGCAATGAATATTTAAAATTAGTTTTCATTTAAGTTTATTTCATGGGAGTGCGATTTTCTTTTAAAATCAGTGACGATAAAACAATTATGCATTACCTAACAATATATAATCAGTAAAGCTATTAATTTCTCATTGTAGGTAATGCACAAGTTATAAGGAAATATAATTGACATGTATTTATTTTTGAAACTTAAATAAAGGGTGTTTGAGGTCATCAATTCTACGGTATCATTTTTGACCCCACAACGCCATTTACGCACCAAAGTTTTCACAATGCCATTCGAGGGTTAATGATGAATCTTGATCTTGACTGGCATCAAAAGAGTTCTGAGTTGTTAACTAATGCTATTGCCTTGTCTTGTGATATCAATGCTGTAGAGATGTATGTTGGAGTCCAAACTCTTACCCTTACCAATGCTGAAAACCAAGCAAGTAAGGTCGAGTCTGTTAATTTGTCAAACACTTGCCCTTCTGGAAATTTGTCACCCCAGAATGGAAGTAAATGTCAGGAATGAGTGCAACACAGCTCATTTGTCGTACCTCCACCTGTTTCCAAATTATTAAAAAATTTACCCTATTTTTCTGTCGATTCGATCGAAGAAACCATTCAACATTCAAGATTTTGGATTGAGCTGCTAGAAACAGCCAATGTCTTTGAGTTGACATCTGTTAATGTCTTCAGAGTCTGCTTCCCACATACCCACGGAATGTTAAAAGATGTGTTACGGGATGCTATTGTGGAACATGTCACTGTTGAATATTTTCATGACACTGATGCCCCCTGGACTGCTCAGCAGTTGTTAATACAAAGTTGTTGTTTCAGAAGACAATCACTTAATGAAAAGTTGTCTAATTACATCAAAGATGTCAAATATTATTGCAAGGTCGTCAGGTAATCTATCCCTGAACTAAATGTTGTCAATCATTTGATAAAGGGAATGTCCCCACAATATTGCTCATATATGTGCTTGACACCCAGACCTACCACCTTAAAGGAACATGAAACTGCTTGTGTTGAGGCAGAGAGTGTTCATTGTGAAGACTCGTGCTGTGTGGTGGATGTTCCTCCACCTATTGAATACAGCCCTAATTATTCCAAGGTTTCCCCTCCCTATGCAAAACCTATAAAGAAATGTTATGCATGTGGTTCTAGGGATCATCTTTGGGACAAATGTCCTAGTCTGAAACAGTCCTCTAACTCTAATCCTAAATCCAACCCTAATTTTGTTTGTTTCAACTGTGGATCCAAGCAACATGGTAAAAGTTCCTGCCCAAATCTTAACCATCCTCGTACTAATTTCTCCTCGAATCAACAAAATTTATGACTACCCGAAATTGATGAAACTGTATATTTCTCCCTGTTGCAAGATAATAATATGAATCAAGTTAACCCATTCGCATCCTATTTAAATACCGTAGTAGTTCACTGAGAAAACACATATAATCCGGCACTATGGCACACACTGTGAGGATGTGGGCCACGGTGAAGTCGGCATCACAAAAACACACTGAGGGGTCTTACCCCTTTAGGAGTTAAAAGTGCGTAGATCTTCAATGACATATCCCCAGCCTACACAAAACTATGGCCTCTCAGGAGGTCACGTTTTCTCTCCATAGACTTGCCCACCATCATGATTTGTATCACTTTCTGTGCCATCAGCACTACTACATGCATCACTCGAACTCAAACTAAGACCTTCGGGGTCTGTTTCATCATCACAAACATCAATGTCTTCATAATCACTCTGTAAAACACTATCTGTTAGCTTTCATATTCCATCTTCATCAACACCAACACATCTGCTTGATGCCATGACTGCAACTGACGTGAGAGAAATAATATGAACAAAGATTCTTTTATCTCTTGTTCCAGAGTGTGTAATAACCTAGAGCGTAGGAAATAACCGAAGCCACATGTCTAAATTTCAGCTCATAATGCATACAAGTGGCATCTGTGAGTTAGTAACTGAACTACATGTACTGATATACAGTAGTGCATCACCGCAAGCTGAGCTCGTCATTGGATTCATATGCCATGAATAACCTTTGTGAGCTTAGGGTTGATAAATGATGCGATTGGGTTAACTTACCTACTGATGTCTTATGTCATGTTGATTGTCAGTGCATTTCAGCCAATTTGTGTGCTACTTTACCTTTCATTAAGCTGAAATTAACAATGATTCCGTGTCGGCTCCTGTGGACACAGGGAGTGTATATTCCTTGGTCAGCACATCTTGGTACAAATTATATAAATCTCCTTGTAAACTTCCAGATCATCAATCTGTAATTATGAACTGTATTACTGCAACTGGATCTGCTGTATCTGTTATGAGGTCTATTGTAGGAAAAATCAGAATTCTGAATTCACTTGGAAATTTAAATTAATGGTGGTTAAGGATTTGTGTTGTAATATTATATAGGGTGCTGATTTCCTGTCAAATGTGGATTTCATAATTGATCTTCAGGAAAGATGATTATTTTTCAAGTTTTCTCCCAATTCTCAAATTGCATTGATTGGAAGGCACATTGTCACCTCCAGTTTAGTTTCTCCTATTGAGGCAAGTGATAATGTTGATTCATCTAAAATTAATTTAGATCATTTATCCAGTGACCAAGCTGTGCAAATTCGTGAATTATGTGTTATATTACCGGATGTCTTCAATGATAAACTTGGGTCGACTAATGTTCTAGAGTATACATTTGATGTATCTGATAACATACCTATCAGATCCCCTCCTTATTGCTTAGCTCATCCTGGAATGAAAATTCTGAAGGACATAATTCAAGAGATGCTCAAGAATGGTGTTATTCATCCATCAATCTCAGCCTGCTCCTCACCTATCTTTCTTGTACCTACAGCTAATGGTGGTTCCATCCAGTAGTTGACTGTAGAGTCTTGAACTGTAAGATTGCCCTTCAATCTGTTCCATTACCTGATATTCATTCCTATTTCTCTTTGTTCTATGGGGCAAAATTTTGGTATCTCTCTTGATTTAAATAGTGCGTATCTTCAAATTCGTCTCGCTGAAGAATCTCGTCACCCTACTGCCTTTGCAACTGACTGAAACCTGTATGAATTCTGCCATTTGCCATTTGGACTCTCTGCTGGTGAGGCTGCCCTTACGTGTCTTTTTGATTCGATCTTATCTGATATTAAATTTCAGTATGTGTACCATTATTTAGATGATCTTATAATTTACTCACAAACCTTCCAGGAGCATATCCTGCATATTCAGAAGGTACTTACTTACAAAAAGCTGGGCTAACTGTTAGAATAGCTAAGATGTCCTTTCTAGGCCACATTGTCTCTCCTGAGGGAGTAGCTATTGATAAAAGTCAAACACAAACAATTCATGACTTTCCTCCTTCAAGAAATCAGGAAGACATTGACCATTTCATTGGCATGGCTAATTTTTCACAAATTTGTGCCCAATTATGCTGATATTGCTGCATTAAAACACAAGAATGTTAAGTTTGTCTGGGACAAGCCTTAGAAAGAAGCTTTCAAAAATTTGAAATTTGCTCTGTCTAATGCTTCTATTCTGGTTATTTCTGATTTTTCAAAGCATTTTATTCTGCAAACAAATGCATCATGTTCCACCGTTACCAGAGTTCTCCTTCAGGAATCTGAATTAAGTAGACATCCCGTTGCTTACGCATCTCGTGCCTTGAACTAATTAGAATCTAAATACTCTGTATATGAGCTTGAATGTTTGGCAGTTATCTTTGCATTAGGTAAATTCTGGATGTATATTGAACATTCACCCTTTCTTCTGGGAACAGATAACATGGCTCTAAGTTGGGTTCTAAATCGTCCACGTCGAATTGGTCATTTAACTAGATGGGCAATATGCATTTCAGCCTTCAAGCTCAGAGTGGTTCACATCAAAGGCACCAATAATGTCACTGTTGACTGTCTGAGTCAAATGTTTGGAGACTCCCCTGTTGAAAGTAAAGATACCCTAATTTCTGATCTTCCAGAACCTTGTCATTGTGTGGTTGGCTGTGTAAATGGCATATTATCTTATTGTCCCTTGTTATATCAGGATATCAGTAAACATCAGAGTGAAGACTCCTAGTTAAAATCGATCGTCGATGAAATCAAATCAGGTAAAAATTTTAAAGCCTATTTAATCCGTAATGGTGTATTGTGCTGTAAGGCATGTAATGGCAAGAAGTGGAAAATTGTCTATCCTCAGCTTCTGATCCTGGCTGTCTTTCAATATCACCACAATTTGGCAGTTGGTGGACATCTTGGAGTCTTTAAAACTCGTTAGAAAATTAAGACATTCTTTATTTGGAAAGGAATGGATTTTCAAATTGATGAAATGATAAAATCAAGGAGTGTGTCATTAGTAAACCCTACATGAACAGCAAATTCGGAATCATCTCAAGCTACTAGACCCATGGAGAGGCGATTTGTAGATTTCATTGGACTGTTACCTCGTTTGAGGTGGGACTCCAGATTCATACTAGTGTGCGTAGATGGATATACCTGTTTTTCATGGACTTTCCCTACTTGTTCAGCTAACTCTCGTACTGTAGTCAATTGTTTGAATTCCATTTTTTGTTCCTTTGTCCTACCTAAGTTTTTGGTAACAGATAAGACTAAATATTTCTCTTGTAATTTATTCAGGAAATTGGATTTGTCTATTTCCCATGTTACCATGTCACCCTATCACCCTGCCCCATCCTATGCCGAGAGAGTGAATTGGAACCTTAAGTCTGCATTGATCGCCTTCAATCACAATGATCACCAGAACTGGGATTTGTCTTTGCACTGGTTAATCTTCACATTAAATTCTGCTGCCCATGAATCACATATGCAAACCCCTATGTCCCTCATGTTTGCCTTCACTCCATTTTCCCCTATATCTAACCTTCTGAAAATTGATGAACTTCTTCCTGAGAAAAAGGATCCTAAGGAGATTTGAAGAGTGTGGAAAAAAGCTAAAGAAAGGCTAAAGGTTTCATATGCTAAAGTTGAGAAACAGTATAATAAAGGTCGTCGACCTACCAATCTGGCTGTTGGTGATGAAGGACAAATACTTTAATACACCAATACTGGACAGCTCTATCTCAACAGCATTGAGTGGAGTGCGAACAGCGACGGTGGTGACATCTAGCGTGTTGGTGTGAACTGCATACTTGTCTACGCTACAGTCAAGACCAACGGGAGAGGAATGCACTACACTCATTCGAAATGTTTTTGTTAAAATAATAATAATAATAATAATAATAATAATAATAATAATGAAATTTTAATATATGAAATGCCTCCTTTATAAACCTCCAAATGAGCATTATGTTAGCCGTGCCTTTCTCTGTCTTAAAAATTATAAAGCAGAATTTGTTTGAGGATCCACCTAGCCTCTGGGGGGAATATTTAACAACTACTCTCTCCTCTTCTTTTTAGCCTTTTCTCAATTACCTAGTGCAGGATTTTGTATGGACTTAGCCTAGTTTTCCAGTCGGATGCCTTTCCTAACAGCAATCATATGTAGAGGGATATATACCGTACTCACTATCGCGTGCTTTTGTGGTTGTTTTCTGTATGATGTGTTGTATATACTTGAAGATGCGTATGAATACGAACACAAATCCGTAGCCCTCGATCTAGAGGAATTAACAGATATGATTAAAATCTCCGACTCAGCCGGGAATTGTACCAGCGCCCTCTGAACCGAAGGCCAGTACGCTGACCATTCCGTGGTGATGATTATTTTAAGAGAAAGTACAGCTGGCCAGCCATCCTCTATTAACACTAATCAGAAGGGAAATGGAAGAGGTCCAACACAGAATTCCTGCGGGACTATATTCCGGCACCTCGGCGTCTCCGTAAAAGTACCGTAAAAGTACTTAGTGGGACGTAAAAATACATTATTATTATTTTCTTACAGTAAAAAAGGTGACTGGATTCGAAACTCGTGTCCTTCAATTTTCAATTTCAAGACTACCACGATAACCATTACGCTACAGGCCCACAAGTTTCCGATTGTGAAATTTATGGTACTGTTTAACAATGTGGACCCTCAAGTTTGAGTACACTAGAGTTCCATATTTGTTAATATTATTGGTTTATTGGTTTTGATTGATTTTCTTAACCTCTTCAGTGGCACGCTCGAGAAATTCTCGGGTGGCGCACGCCTGCCCATAACGTCACCGCCCGAGAAATTCTCGTTTAGCTGCAGTGTTCATTTCGCTATCACCCAATAATTTCTCGGGTACTCTAATCGCTTTGGAAAGTGTTTTCAAGCATTCTCAACAGATGGCGGGAGGATTTCCAGCTGTATCAAGGTCTGTCTAAGGAGGTCAAGTCACGAATGCTACTTATGGAGCCGCCATATTGGGTCTTTAAGCTGGTGTAATCAAAGGCAAGTGCACTCGAATTTAGAGGATTTCGGTACCCTACATTGAAATAAAAACAAAATACCAACTATTTTTCATAAAGAAATTAACCGGACATCTACTGGTCATGTCCAGTATGATATGAATACATTCACAGCTATTTGAATAGAAAGATAATTAACAGAGCCTGATTTTTTTATTTTTTCATTAAAATTTTGTTTTTGTTTGTTTTAGAAACAAGAATCAACAGAAAAGCTCATGTTCTTCTCTTTTACTTCCTTACAAATGGTCTTACTGTATTTCTTATTAATATAATCTGTCAAATATGTAATCTTATTGACAGAAACATAGAAATCTGTACAGTACCTGCGTCATATTATCATTACCGGTACATGAAATACTGAACTTGAAGTACTGTATTTAAAGTACTAAAATACAGTTGTAATAAATTACCTTCAGCGTTTTCTTTATTAAGAAAGTAATTACCGATACTGCGTTTCTAAAAGGTTACTCCAGTATGTTGACAAACACTGAATGCCTCTTGAGTTGAGTGCATTCAATTATGTATGGTAACTGTTGTTATCCATTCATGTGGTATTTCTTTGGGTTCTATGGCAAAAATATTCTGCACATATGAAACAAGAGTGATGTTCTTAGCTACTCTTAACTAGTTTATTGATAACCCATGCAGCTATATAGTACAAAGTGGTGGTGGTGATTATTGTTTTAAGGGGAACTACAACTGGACAACCATTCTCTATAAACACTAATCAGAAGAAAACAAATGGAAGGGGTCCAACACTTCCAAAAATGAAGGAATCGGCAAAAGGAAGATGAAGGCCCCAAAGTGCGTGGAAAAGAAAAACTTTCTAGGTCTCGAATGCGCTAATGCCGTCGCGCTCGGAAAAGAATAAATGTTGACCAGGGGAGGTCGGATGGGCTAGAATATTGAAAGCAATGTCAAGACTCAGCTAAGGGCCTCGTAGTCACAACCCAAAATAGATTTCCCCCCTGTGGGTGGGAGCAATAGAATAACACCCACGGTATCACCTGCTTGTCGTAAGAGGCGACTGAAAGGGGCGTCAGGATCTGCTAACTAGCAAGCGGTGGGTTGGCGACCGCGGGGCTCTTAGCTGAGTCCTAATATTCATGCATATAATAATAATAATAATAATAATAATAATAATAATAATAATAATAATAATAATAATAATAATAATAATAATAATAATGGTTTAGAAAATTAAAGCCATTGGTAAACACGATTCCATAAAAAATTAAGTCACTATTAAGTTGAGTTAACCTAGGTTAGGCTATTTTAGGGATTGCATTAGGATATTATGTTAGACTACGGTATGTTAAATTACAGTAGTTGGTTAGAGCGAGTGAAGCGAGTGTTGTGATCTTTAAGTATTTGTCCAGAGCATTTAAGATTAATGAAATTTAGATGTAAATAATAACTCCAGAACAGTATAAGACTGCTATTATCAATAAAATTGTTGTAAAGATGGCACGCTGGACATAAATTGTTGGTTTGAAGTCACAGGCCTATTGTTTGTTGTGACTGTAATTGGTAAATGAACAAGAACAAGCATTTCAAATATTTGTGAAACATTTCTACGTTGCATGTAGGGATAGAAAGACACTGGCCGTAGTTTACATGAAAAGGAATGGAATGAAATGGCATGAATGGCGTCTGAGGACAAGTTCGGCTCGGCAGATGCAGGTTTTTTGATTTGACGTCCGTAGGCGACCAGCGCGTCGTGATGAGGGTGAAATGATGACGAAGACGACACATACACGCAGCCTATGTGCCAGCGAAACTGACCAATTATGGTTTAAAATGTTTGAACCTGCCGGGAATCGAACCCGGGACCCCTGCGACCAAAGGCCAGCACGCTAACCATTTAGTCATGGAGCCGGACACATGAAAATGAAATTTTCATAAACATCAATACTACTATTACACATTTCCTGTTACTTTTCTTGCTTGTTTTGAAAGACAATTCTCTTTCCTTGAGAGCTTTCCTATTATATGTCAAAGACTTGGTTGGATTAGGGACGCTGAAAATTGTTGGGATGGAATTCCACTGGAGTAGTTTCCGTCCATCTACCCTCTTTATTTCAAATTGCGATTCTTCAAAATCATGCTAGAAGAAAATACATAATAAGACCTATAAATTTAGTATAAAACATCGTTCATATAAATATACTATTATTCAGGAATAATACGAATGTACAACTTCACTAACCTCGCACAAGACGGAATTATCTGTAGGTTACCATTTGTCACGCCTACAATTTTGTACCCACTGAGCTCTCCTTTGCTTATCTCTCGGGAAGCGAAACACTCTCATTCCGTCAGTTGTCTTATTTTGACAATTTGGTACGGCGCAGTATCCCATTTTCCTTCAAAATACAAGTATTAACTCACATCATTACATCGGGCACGCCCACATAACAACGATATTTGAGACCCAATATGGCCGCCACCGCAAAGGATTGTGGTAGCGTGACCAGACCTCCCTAGACAGACCTTGTCTGTATTCACGAAGCGTCTGGTCTAAAATATGTCTTATCTTCTCTACTTTACATATACAACCTCTGGCCACAGTTCCCTCTTGGCAGTGCTCGTGTGCAGTTGAGTTGACAGTCGCTGTGAGGAGGTAGCGTGGACGGTATAGAGTAGTGATTCTACGAGTGTAATAAGTACGTTATGGGGGAGCAAAGTGGTGGTGAGGAGTCTCCTGATCCTTCAACCCTCCCAGTTGCTCGGGAAGAGACAGTTCAAATGGACCAGGATGAGGATGATAGTCTAAGTGAGAATAGTAGTACCGTGAGTACATCGATTCCACCCAATGAGGTAGTGCATAAAGAGACTGATGCTTCGATTTCGAAGACTGAGTCGCAGGAACTTTATCCTAGTACTCATTATGGACCTTTCATTATTTTTGTGGAGTCCACAGCAACAGGCAATGTCGGTAACATGCATCATATGACACTGGGTAGAATTTTCTATGAGAAAAATATTCCAGGCATAAAATCAGTGGCCCGCAAGGGACGAAATAGGGTACAAATAGAATTTGTATATGCCGTACAGGCAAATTCATTTTTGAAACACCCTATATTAGTTGAGCTTAAGTTACGGGCATATATACCTAGCTCTAATGTATTGCGGATAGGAGTTATCAGGGGAGTAGAGAAGACCTTGACCGAGGATGCTATATTAAAGCACTTAAAGTCTCCTGCTACTATAAAATCTGTAAAGCGTTTGTAACCGTCGAATTGTTAACGAAGAAGGCACACAGTATGTACCTACTGGATCTATAAAAGTGGTTTTTCGTGCGCAGAAACTTCCACAGTACGTGTCATTATATCAGGTGCATTTAGAGGTGGAGCCATATGTTTTTGCTCCCATCATCTGCAAAAAATGCCAACGGTACGGTCACGTTGATAAGCATTGCAGAGCAACAAGTCCCAGGTGTGGGAAATGTGCATTGCACCATACTACGGCGAACTGTACGGAAACTTTCTTGCAATGCGTGCATTGTCGCGGCTCCCATTCAACTGGCAATGTTGACTGTCCAACTCACCAACAGCAAGTCCACATTAAAAAGATCATGAGCCATCAGAACTTATCTTTCAAGGACGCTGTACAAAAAGTCCAACCTAGTGAATATAATCTAGTGGACACTTCCCAAAATTTTCCCCCTTTATCTGGGGAGGGGCAGACTCCTACACAGTCGAATCCCCGTAAGAGAAAATTCACACAAGTAATTTTAAAATCACCGAGGCCAGTACCAGCACCAGGATATGATAAGGAAGGTTATCAAAATTTGGTTCGAGAGATTCCCCGCATGGAAATGGCAGCTTCAAGAGTTACACCTGTTTACGACGGCGCAAGCCGTCGGATGGAGGCACCTTTGGACGAACCTGTTGCCACGAGTAGCGCCTCCATGGCGCAACCGCTTTCGTCATTTCATAGGCAAAGAGAATATCTTCAAAGTGGTCTTTATCAATCTATTCAGCAATTGGTACAATTATTGGGTGATCACCCCGCGTTAGCTCATAATGTATTCCAGTTAAGGGACAGGATTTGTAATTTTATTCAATTCTATGATCAGAATCACTCAATGGAACGCTAGAAGTCTCATGAACAAGCGTCATGAGCTATTTAAATTAATACAGGAAACAGTACCTCACTTTTTAGCTATACAAGAAACTTGGTTTCATCCAGAGACTCGCATTAAGTATCCTAATTACGAAGTTTTACGTAATGATGGACCCGGTTACGGTGGGGTTGCCTTTTTGGTCCACTCGTCCGTGACATATCGCATCCATTCGAATATTCAGGCCATACCCCATACATATGTTATAGGATTATATTATATGCATATTTTACTTGTGAATATCTACTGTCCTCCTGAATTTTCCATTACTGAGAGACAATGGAACCCATTCTTTCAGCAATTTACTACCGAACCATATGTTTTTATCTTTGGGGACTTTAATCTTCATCACACACTGTGGGGAGGAAATTTGGATACACTTCAAGGTACACAGTTCCTTAATGAAGTAAATAACCATGCTTTTGCTATTTTGAATGATGGCTCTCCTACGCGTTTGACTGCGCCTTCTGCCCCTCCTAGCGCAGTAGATTTAACATTATGTAAGCGAAATATGGTGTCTACCGCCACATGGCATACTTTGAGTGATACTTATTCCAGTGATCATTTCCCTATTGTTATTTCTTATGGTGTCGGCAGACCCTTTTCTCCACCGCACCACACATCTCAATATAACATGATTCGATCTTTGAGGAGATTTAAACCACAAATATATACCGCTTACATTGAGGATGCGTTACAAAAAATACCGGAAAATACTTTTTCATATCAAACTTTACTGCAGATTTTAACAGCTTATATTAACCTTCACCACCCCATCAGCGCTTCATCCCCTTTATCTTCTAGGAAACCTGTGCATGTTAAGTGGTGGGATGACGAATGTCATTTGCTGATTCAAACTCGTAAAGTACTCTTTCGACAATATAGGCAGCACGCAACACCTGCAAATTACTTCCGGCTCAAACGACACATGGCACAAACCCGCCGAATTTTCCAGCAAAAACGTCGTGTCGCTTGGAGGGACTTCATATCGTCCTTCACGCGTCAGGTTCCAATTGCAGACTTGTGGAATGCCATTAGGGCAATCACAAGAGTTACGCAGCACTACCCTGCCAAGACCATCCCAGGTAAAGTATTATCAGATTTTCTTGTTAGAGAGACGCCAGATTTTGTAGTGCCACAATATGTTCATTCCCAAGACCCACTAGACGCACGTTTTTTCGTATTGCTACAACCCTGCGACTATCAGGAATTAGAGGCAGTACTCCAATCATGCTCAAATTCTTCCCCAGGTCCAGATAATGTATCCTATCAAATGCTTCAATTATTACCTATTAGAGCAAAGAAGGCATTATTAAATAGGTATAATGATATTTTTCGCAATCACAGTACACCGGTTAGTTGGAATGAATTTTTCCTAATTCCCATTCTTAAAAATAAGCAGTTACCCACTGAGGTAAGTAATTATCGCGGTATAGTCCTCGGTTCGTGCATCCGTAAAGTCTTTCTAAAGATCCTACTTCGAAGAATCCTATGGGTATTAGAATACTATAACTTGACGCCTCGATATCAATATGCCTTTTTTAAGGGCCGCAGTACATCTGATGCATTTAATAGTTTTGTTATCGATTTACTATTAGCTCGTCATAGAAAACATAGTACCATAGCGGTTTTTCTTGATATTCAACGGGCTTATGATTCCGTACCTTTGAACATATTATGGGAAAAACTTGCAACTCTTAAGATTCCTGAGGGATTTATTATCATTCTCAGACAACTTCTGACTTATCGAACACTCCGATTTAAATCGACACCTTGTACACTCCAGCCCCGGCAGGTAAGTAATGGGTTGCCACAGGGCGATATTCTGAGTGGTATTCTTTTCGCTCTTTTTATGAAAGATTTTGAAACGGTCATTTTACGTCATGCTCGCCTACAGGCGTATGCTGATGATTTTTTGCTTTATTGTACACATGAAGATTTACAGCTCTGTAGACAACATATTAGTTTCACGCTTCATGAAGCTAGAACATGGTTAGAGGCCCATGGGTAAATCTTTCCATAGCGAAATGTCGAGCAATGATATTTACACATCACCGAACCTATGACCGATCGCCACTTGCTTTTGATCAGTATGAAATACCAGTGGTTAGTCACCATAAATATCTTGGGTTATTTATCGATCAAAAACTTACATGGAAACATCATTTTTTATATTTGCGTTCGAAGAGTGAACGGTATATTCAGGTCATACAGGCCGTAACCCGTAGGCAATGGGGGGCAGATCCCGTTGTGGTGCTATCTTTGTACAAAACCACTATTAGGACGATATTGGACTACGGATCACATATTTTTGACGTAGCTTCTTCTACTAACTTGAATATTCTTAACACTTGTCAATATAAAGCAATACGCTCCTGTATTGGAGCTTTAAAGTCCACACCTACCAATGCCCTTTTAGTTGAAGTCTGCGAAGCTCCCTTACAAGTACGTAGAAAAATACTTGCGACGAAATATTTACTTAAAAGATTTTTTTTTAACAAGTCATCCTTTAATTCCTTTCGGCGCCAGGGTTTACGCAGATTGCCTGTACTGTTTCATGCGTTTAATACATTGAAGTCGAAACAGTGTACCTTAATACACAGTGTTACTTTATTACCCTATACCTTACCCTATCCTGTTTCTTATTTTAAGCCTCAAATAATTAGGCCTATGCGTAATGGCTCTACTAATGTTCCTTGTCTGCAGGAGACCGAGATATGTCCTGTTAAAAGAGTGAAATTTTCTCATATTCCACGAAGCATAAACATTTTTACATATGGGGCAAAGAACATTAATGGAGTTGGTTCCGCTTATTATATACCTTTTCTAAATGTTAAGGAACCATATGGTTTGCCTCGTGACTGTTCGATTTTTACGGCGGAGCTATTCGCCCTACAGCAAGCTTTACTTTTTGTTCAGCGACAGGGATATACGCGAGCTACAATCTATGCGGATTCGCTGAGTGCATTACAATCTTTGGTTTCGTATGAGTTATCCTATAATTGGTATATTTACAATGTCAAGAGTCTCCTTTATATGCTGGACAACATCGGTATTTCCATAACTTTAGTATGGGTACCAGGTCATGTGGGTATCGACGGTAATGAAAAAGCAGATTGTTTTGCAAAACAAGCTTCTCGTCTTCCTGTTCCGAATACTAACAATATTGTTCCACCTTCTGATTATGTAGTTGTTATCCGACAGGAGGGGCGTCAAGACTGGCAGAATTTCTTTCGACAGACTGCACAAGTCAAAGGTAACTTCTATTATCATTTACAACCAACACTTTTAGTTAAACCTTGGTTTATACGAGGATCTTATACTAGACGACATATTATTAACATCATTCGGTTACGGTTTAATCATGCCCTTACACCACAATATAGATCACGTTTCCATTTAACGCAGGATACAAACTGTTTGTGTGGTACAGATATCCGTAATGGCGACTCCAACCACATTTTCTTTGAATGTTCTTTATATGCTAACCCCCGTAAAAAACTTCTGACTAACCTCAAGCGACTCAAGCAGGTTTTTCCTACCAGTGTTTCTTGTTTGCTCTGTAATCCTACAGTCGAGATTATTCGAGTGTTAAATTTGTTTCTAGATGAAGCCAATATCGTGTTATAATTCTGTCTGTAATGTAGGGTGAGAATTACTCATGCTTTTGAAGGTTCCATTTGAGTGATTCCTCATATCATTAGTGTATTACTTGTGAGTGCTATTTTGGATTCTTCGTGTGGGTGAAGCTTTAGACGCAGTGTGCTTGCAAGATTGGAAGTTTCCCGTATGACAACAGGCTACTCTAGCAAAATGGGGTTGTTATGTGATATAGTGAAGTGCAGTGTTTTGTGTTTTTCTACTTGCCAGCGCAAGCATCAATTATTGAACTGAAGTTTTCATTATACTAGTGTTTTTACATGAGTATAGGTGGGCCGGCGTAAGGTTGCACATGACAGCTGCGCACAAGTTTGGCCACACTGCAATGGCGCACGAAGCGATGTTGCCGCCGCAGCAACAGCTGATTGCATGACATGTGAGTTTTTAAAAACATGGAAGAAATGTTTTTAATATCATCGCGATGATACACAAAACAAATGAAATCTGCCGACAAAATTGAACTTTCAACTCACCGATTATTTATTACACAAAATGATACGAGATAAATATACTACGAAATTCTTATTATCGCGATGTTAGAAAATACTAAAGAAATCGGTCGACACGAATCTCACTATGAATACACCTAAATGTTAGAATAATATATACCGGTACTAACACAAAAGATTTCAAGTAAAATCTATACAATTTACGAAAATTCAGAATCCTTATTTTCATACCTGATTCATACACGTAGAGGCTCGATACCCTCCAGATCACTGCTATCACTACCGTCGCCTTCGTTGTCATTGTCATCATCGTCTAGGCAGATCATCAACTCCTGACAGTCACTGATGATGCCATGTATTGCCATTGTCGAGTTAATGAATGTTGCGACATGGCTAACTTTCTTCATCCACAAAGCCGCATCCATTCGAGCAATACTTTCCCGAAACAGTCCTTCCACTTCAGTAATTGTGAAGGACTTGTTATTAGTGCGTACCGGTACGTAATGTTTTACTTCACCCCATACCATACCAATTTATTGAGGTTGAAGTGACAGTGGTACGGCAACAAACTAATAACCTCGTGCCCTTGTTCCTTCGCTACCTCGTCGACTAATTTAGTCATACACATATGCGCTGGGATATTTCTTTACTGCAGCCATTCCACTAACAGTTCTTTACTGATGCTCGAAGGAGGGGTCTTGTTCATTATTACGGAGTGGTAAGGTACATTGTCCATAACAATGACAGAAGGGACTTTGAGCTGTAATCATCGTATGGTACCGTCTTTTCCTATTGCATCAGCCTGGAAATAATTAATTCCTGTTACAGGAGATAGCTTAATTCGTTTCTTCCCGAAGTGCTGTGAAATAAGTCCCTACTATCAGCCCCATTTCCGCTACTACTATGTAACCCAGTCCCTTTTTACTTCTATTTTTGGAGGCGGACACCTCTCTGAATAACAGTACGCTTTGAAAGCCCTGATGTTTGACGTATGCGTTCCACAATATGATCTGCAGGAACAGAGAGACGGCTGTACAAGCGTACGAATTTCCTCTCTCTCTCATAAAACTCGCGAGTTCTCCGCACTAATTCTAATGCCTGACTATTAAGGGACACACCGCCACGGCGCAAAGAATTATCACTTCGCGTTTCATGACTATGTTGTCGTTTCCGAGACATCGCACTGCATTCATTAAAATAAAACTTTACAATTATCTCACAATGAAAACAAAACTTTCATAAACGCGCGAATCACACCTGACCACGTGCTAGCGACGACAGACATAACGGCAACACTTCAATGCGGTAGTCAAGCTAGTTACAGATTGCACCACTATACTACCCATATTGCCAACAACAATCAACTGAAAATAGTTCGTATTTATTTTGTGGATCGCTTAAGCCTTATAACATTTATTAAATGCTCATATCTGTGCAAGCAAATAAAAGATTATAAGCACTATACGGGATTAAATACGAATTAACATGAATAAAATGCGTAACTGTATCTGACATATAAAAAGTAGTAGATTGGTGATTCTGATTGACGGGTGACGTTCTTCATTTCATTTTTGTAGTGGTGCCAACATGACTTACAACTGTCAAGTGCAACCTTGTGCCGGCCCACCTATAAGCGAGTATTGACTGGGTGAAATCACAGTCACGCAGTGACAGTGGTACGGTACACTACTCTACTTGTGCAAGTTAGAGGTGCAAGGTAGTGGTCATCTCTTGTGTGTTCGTTCGTGTGTGGTGCGGGAGTGCCAAGCAATGGAGACCGACAGTGGAGGAACGTCAGTGGTAAATGGGACTTCCTTACGAGTGGAGCGTGAAATCGTAGTACCTATGGAAGAAGAACCCATAACCAATTCATCCAGTACTACGACAAGACAGCAAGATTCTCAGTCCACTGCGTCTAACGTTCAGGGAAGTAATACCGAAGTGGTAGACCGGTCTAATTCTGATCAATCTAACAACCAAGCCGAGACGCCCCAAGTGGCTCCTACCCCGGAATATTACAATCGATTTCATCACGGACCTTTCGTTGTCTTTGTTGAATCCCTAAACGAGCAAAACATCGGCAATTTGCATCCTATGGCACTTGGTCGCCGTTTTTATGAAAGCAAACTCAATGTCAAGTCGATTCAACGTAAAGGACGTAATCGACTACAAGTTACCTTTCATACGGCTTCCCAAGCAAACGCATTTCTGAGTAATCCTATGCTTGAAACCCTCAAAATTAAAGCGTACATCCCATCCTCACAAGTGTTAAGAGTTGGCATTATTCGCGGCGTTGAAAAGGGTTTATCGAATGACGACATATTAAAGTACTTGGAATCCGAGGCACCCGTGAAAAGTGTGCAACGACTTAATCGCCGTGCCGTCCAAGATGGGGAAACCCAATACCTGCCTACGGGTTCAGTAAAAATTGTTTTCAGATCACAAGCATTACCCTCCCATGTCGCCTTATATAAGGTGTACATGGAAGTAGAACCCTACATCTTTTCACCGATTCGCTGCCGCAAATGTCAGCGATATGGCCACACCATTCGACAATGTCAAGCGAAAACTGCTCGTTGTGGGAAATGTGCTCAACAACATGAAACCCAAGCATGTACGGAGCAATTTACGCAATGTGCGTACTGTAAAAAAAAATCATGTCACAGGTTCATCAATTTGTCCAGAACATAAATATCAGGTCACCATTAAAAAATTAATGAGTACTGAGCACATATCCTTTCCCGAAGCTAAAGCCCGAATCGCTCTCCCCATTTATCATTCTGAGCAACAAGACCTTCAGTTTCCTCCTCTACCGTCAAATACCCCATCCCCTTCGACTCCCAATCCGCGTAAACGCAAATTCACCCAAGTAATCATGCAATCTCCCCCTCCTACACCTGAACCCGGTTTCGATCGTCAAGGATACATGGCCATTCTGCGAAACGAACCGTCAGTTCCAGTACATTCGATTCCATCCACGAGTGCCATGCAACAACCCCTGTCAATAGCATATCCCTCCAGTGCGCCCTCATCTGCTAGGCAGACACCCTCTGCAACCCCTCAAGATACACACTATCCTCCTTCTAAGGAACGCCTACAACAAGAAATCCAGCAATTGCTGGTAATGTTAATTCAAAGTATGGGTCACGAGCCTCAACTTCACCATGTCTTATACAAACTACGAGACTCTATCATGAATATCCTAGCATGATCACTTTACTTCAATGGAATTGTCGAAGTGCCGCCTCTAAAAGACATGAGTTACAAATTTTGTTGAATGAAACACGAGCTCATTTTATCTGTTTACAAGAAACGTGGTTTCAACCGCATATCTCTTTTCGTTTACGAGGTTATCAAGTTCTCCGACATGATGGTAACGGCTTTGATGGAGTTGCCACATGTGTACATACTTCCTTATCAGTTACTCAATTACCTTTACAATACATCATCCCGCACACTTATGCTGTAGGAATAGTACACCATAACACCTGCTTCATTAACATCTATTGCCCTCCCCACATTTATATCACTCAGAACCAATGGACGCATTTTATCCAACAATTTGACACATTTCCACATCTTTTTCTTCTCGGAGATTTTAATTGTCACCATACTGAATGGGGATGTAGGGTAGACACAATCAAAGGTTCCAACTTACTTACTATTTCAACTCATCAGAATTTGTTTCTCTTAAATGACGGCTCTCCGACCCGTTTGACTCCGCCTGGATCTCCACCTAGCGCAGTAGACCTCACTTTCTGCCGCACCACTATGGCCCCTGTTACCACCTGGCATACATTATCTGATACGCACACTAGTGATCATTTCCCCATTATCATCACCTATGGTGTTCACCCACCACATTCCCAATTTCTTCCACCCTCCTGTATAAGTAACGTCCGATCTTATAAAAACTTCAATGTCTCTACGTACCAATCATACCTCAATTATATCTTGCAGCAGAAACATAAGTCCCCTCTTTCCTTTTCCCTTTTACTCCCTTATTTAACCCAATATTTAAACATGTTTCATCCGTGTCGACCATTAAAAGTGACGACCCATCCACAGCAATACGAACTAAAATGGTGGGATAAAGAATGTCATGATCTTATTCACAAGCGCAAACAATTATTCAAACAATATCGCCTATCGATGACGCAGCAGCATTATTTTCAATTACGAAACCATATCGCGAAAACAAAACTCGTCTTTAATGCAAAAAAGCGAAAAGCTTGGCAAACTTTTATCTCTCAATTAACACCACAGCTCCCAGCAACGAAATTTTGGAACGCGATCCGCATGATCACGAGAACTTTCCAATACCATACCTCTTCTGCTTATCCGCGACAAGTTCTAGAAGATTTTTTATACACCCTTGCCCCTGTTACCGTAAATCCCCTCTTTCTACCCACCTCACAGAATAACTCTTGTTCTTTTCTTTCCCTTTTGAATCCAATTACATATAATGAATTACACTCTGTATTATGTACCGTCAATAGCTCATCACCAGGACCTGATGCAATTACTTATCAAATGCTCAAGGCCTTACCCCCCCCATGTTCAAATTTACTTACTCAAATATTATAATAGTATTTTAGAGACATTTCATGTACCAGCATCTTGGAACGAATTTTTCATCACCCCCATCCTGAAACCAACAAAACGACCTACTGAACCTGATAATTTCCGAGGCATAGTACTGGGATCGTGTATACGCAAAGTTTTTTGTAAAATCCTTATGAAACGCATGGCGTGGGTATTGGAATATCACTCGCTATTACCCAAGTACCAGTTTGCCTTTAGAAGGGGTATCAGTACACAAGACCCTATCATTATTTTCTTACTTGACATCTTACTAGCAAAATGGCGGAAACAATCCCTCGTAGCGGTGTTTTTGGATATTAAAGGTGCCTATGATACTGTATTACTGCATATCCTCTGGGAGAAATTATTTAGTGCTGGAATCCCTTTCCAATTCATTTCTATTTTAAATCAACTATTTACTAATCGCCGGTTAACTATTAAATCTCACCAACACACAATTGATAGCCGTTACACATCACAAGGTTTACCACAGGGATCAATACTCAGTGGAATTTTGTTTGCCCTTTACATGAAAGAGCTCGAATCTCTTGTGCTACCACACGCCCGTATTCTAGCTTACGCAGATGATTATGTTATTTATTGTGCTGACTCCCACATTGACTTTTGTAGAGACAAAATATCTCAGGTTCTAAGTTTAGTCTTTCAGTGGCTAACGGCCCATGGACTTTCACTTTCTATACCTAAATGTGCAGCAATGATCTTTACACATAAACGGACCTTTGATAAAACCCCTATTAACTTTGACACCTATAGCATTCCCTTGGTTTCACAACACTTATATTTAGGAATATATTTCGACCAAAAACTCACATGGCAACCTCATATACGACATCTGATTAGGAAATCTGATCGTTATATCACCATTTTACGAACGGTAACGAAACGTGCATGGGGTGCTGACCCTTTGTCAGCACTACAGCTATATCATGCAACCATTCGGTCCATACTTGATTATAGCGCCCATATTATTGATCTAACCTCTAAACATAGTTTATTAGCGTTGGACCGTCTCCAATTTTCAGCACTACGTATCAGTGTGGGTGCCCTTCGCACAACACCTACTAACGCTTTATTAGTCGAAACTACGGAAGAACCACTGTACATCCGCAGGATAAAACTCTCCAAAAAATTCCTACTTAAACATATTAGTAGAACGAACTCCCTTATTGTCCCTAAATTACAATTATTATATGAATATTATCAACAGCGTCCTCCTCCCAATCATCGGTATCCTGCCATATATATGGCTTATGCTGAAATCCACCATCTTACTGAGACTATATTTCGTACACCACGTATTAATACGTATTCATACCACTATGATATTCAAACATTCCGTCCTTCTATTATCATTGCCCCTTCTGATGCATCAATCCAATCTATGTCTGCAGCTTATCCCAAATTATATGCTCATAAGAAATTTAAAAGTCCCATAACTACACCAGATTACCACCTATTTACCGATGGGTCAAAATCCAATACTGGAGTCGGAGCAGCATTTTACGACCCCCAACTACTCATCAGCTTTAAATATCCGTTACCTAATAATTTAACTATTTTTACAGCAGAATTATATGCCATATACCAAGCCCTTGTATATGCTCAACAGTTACAATCCAAAAAAATAAATATATTCAGCGATTCCCAAAGTGTTTTACAAGCTCTGCATTCACTCGCCCCTCATACAAACACATACGCCTACGAAGTCAAGTCTCTCCTATTTCGACTTGAAACATCCGGTTTTGTTATAACGCTAATATGGATTAAAGGGCATAATCGGCATGTAGACAACGATATGGCGATATAGCAGCGAAAGACGCTAGTGCAGATACCGCGAATGTATTACAAATCAAAATTCCGATTCCCGACTTTTTTTCGAATATCAAAGCTGCAGCTCAACACACATGGTGCACACAATGGCGATTATCTGCTCATACGAAAGGACAATATTACTACCAACTTCAACCGAGTATTCCCACATTACCGCGGTTTGCAACTGGTACGTATACACGCCGTCACATTACTAATATCATCCGACTACGATTTAATCATGCCTTAACCCCAGTATATTTAACTCGATTTCACATTACGAATGACCCAACTTGTTCCTGTGGAGAATCTGAGTGCGATAGTGACCACCTGTTCTTTCATTGCCCCCAATATGCACATCACCAGACCATTTTGATGCAGAAATTACTTAAAGTTCAAGTATCTTTCCCTACACGACTTTCAGTTTTGTTGCACCAACCTTCGCCTACGATCATTACTATTTTAAATGAGTACCTTGATAACACTCGCATAAAATTGTAATCACGATTTAGTTTTGCAGTTGGTTTTGTTCCGACATGTTTGTGAGGTGGCACTTCTCAATGTCCCTGGTGAGTAGATACTGTTCCAAGGTTCTTATTATTTTCCGATCTCGTACAGCGTCACACGTTACTCCTATTCCAGCTTACTAAGTTCTTTGCGTTTTTGCTCAGTCCTGAATGTACTACCTCCATAACCCTCCTCATTCCCGATATAATCTTACTTCCTTAAGTGCATCTATCTTCGTGTGTTCATGCTACAATCGGACATTTGTGTTGTAAACGTGTGTTTTTGTGCTATAAGTGTAACATATTAATGACCTTGTGACTGGGAAAAAGTCTTTTGAATCCCAAATAAATATCCGCAAGACAAGACAAGACTGGGTGAAATGTCGTAGACACAGCCCATAAGCATCAGCAAGCAAGCAAGCAAAAGGGCGAGCGCGAAACGGAAGAGAAGTTTGTCTGAAGACAAAATAAGGAACTACATCAAAGATGAATCTCTAAATGACATTAGTATTTCTGATAGTAATTATAATGGTACTATTGATTCTTCAGATGATGACCTCAGTAATTGTAGTGAAAGTGAAGAAGATATTACGTCAGAAGCTAAGGTGATGGTAGATGTTGAATATACATTCGTTTGGAAAAAGTGTAAGCCTGGGGATAGTGCGCGACCTAATATTATTCCATTTACGGCAAATCCTGGTGTGAGGATTATCAGAGGTGAGTGTGATTGACTGTTTTGAACTGATTCTAACAGATGAAATTATAAATTTGACAGTGCCCGAAAAAATTCGTTGGCCCTATTCTAAAATTGCATTGAAAAACTTGTAAATAAATCTCCGCATGGAAGGGCACAGTTTTGGAAAAAATAAACTCTTACAAAATTTGGGAATTAATTGCGTTAGTGTTGCTGATGGGAATAATACAAAAGCCTGAAATAAGAATGTGTTGCTCACAGGACAGTATAGGTCCTACTCAAAACACCAATGTTTTATGATGTTTTATGAAACTATATCACAGGCCTACTGTAAAAAAAGTGTAAATAGAGTGTAAAGTAAGATTTTATTAACCTTGAATAATATGTGAATGTGTTCCCTTAATAATTGTTACTCATTCCTTGCTTCCAAAAAATAAATAATTTCCTCCGAAAAACCTCACTTTTCTGGCACAGGAGGTCTCCCAAAACCCGCCACCGAAGGGGTTAATATAAGGAGCATAGAACGTAACCTCAACACAGTTGGGAGGTCATTACTTTTTTTAATTGCGGTCCTTATCAGTTCCCTTGCCCATTTTCTTGCTGGGCAATTTGTTCAGCGCATAACACTTTTCTTGGAATATAACTGCAATGTAAGATTATTTAGTGACAAACACTGATACATTATAAACAACACGGCAGTGCGTCAAGAATCATACAGATAGCAATAGCTGTGTAGGTAGCAGCACTATCGACTTTCTCGCTGAAAACAGCAAGCTGTCCCGTATTGTCATATTAAAGTATTTGTGAAGTATTTGTTAAGACTCATTACCATAGTAATGCAGTGGATGAATTTACCTGCAAGCTGGCACCCAGATTTCATGGTCCTTGTACCATTCTTAAATTTTTGACCCCTGTTTCTGTTCTGGTGAATGACCCCCATTCCAAAAGAATTTGTAGAGTTCACCTCAGTCAGGTGAAGCCTGCTTACTGTGGTAATTAACGTTATATGTAAAGGTAAAACCCATGTTTACGGGTTAATATGTATTTCATTTAATGTAATTTCTTCCATTTGTATTGCCTTGAAGGCTAATCACTTCTATGTAAGTAAGAGAATGTAAAGTACTCTTTATCACAACTTGTGATATTTTAGATGTCAGTACCAGTAATGGTAATCCTTGGTAATTAAAGTAACAGTGCTGCATGCACAATTTGTCATGGAAAACTTAGAGATTGTATCGCATGTCCTGTAAGTGTATTACATTTACTAATGCCCCTTATACTCTTCTAAAACCTCCTCATTAAGGTTGCTTGTAACCTCATTGGTAATTAATTTACTCCCTAACATGGATTTTTAGAGATAGTATTCCTTGCCCGCATACATTTCAGTTCTTATCTTTTCTTCCTTCTCCGTTTTGGTTATGTTGATTATTATTTCCTTATATTGATACTGTAACTTGCCTCGTGTTGTTTACATGTGCTGTGTAAATCACCATTTGCTTTTCTTTCTTAAGTTTAGGATTTATTATTATTACATTGATATTTTTAACTTCTCTTGGATGCTAAAACTTTTCTTCCTTTTTTGCAGGGGTTACATAACCATCATAATATAAATGTGAATAATTCAAGATATTATTCTTTAATCTATTGGGACATTTTAACTATTGAAACCTTGACATTCTACATAAATATTTTAACACATATTATTAAAAGATATTATTCTTTAATCTATTGGGACATTTTAACTATTGAAACCTTGACATTCTACATAAATATTTTAACACATATTATTAATAGTAAGACTCAAAAAAGGGTAAAATTTTCTTTAATAATTGTAAGTAATTACATTGGGATTTATCGTAGTTCTAGTGGAGTGCTTCACGCGTTTAATTTCTTTCTTTGACCTTCCATTGTTGTGAACGCCCATTCATGTTGCTTGCTTGCGTAATTCTCAATTTGTTCCTTGACCCTGACCTTCCTTTCTTCTCACGTGGAGACACTGATTTGTTTTGTTTTTCTTGGGATTGTTGGTGTTGATGCTCAGTGTATGGACGGATTGCTGAGTTGGTACTTGGATAAATGTTAATTATTTCTCCATCCATATGATATTATTTTACCTGTTTACTGATCGTTCTCATTTAATATTTTGTGTTTTTGTTTTGTTTTTTGACCTGTGATTGATCCTTTCTTGGTCGGTTTTCGTGAGTTGATATTTTATTTTCAGGGTAGTCCTTATCCTCTTATTTTATTGTGTCGCTTCATTTGATCTACACTTAATGTTATGATTTTCCTCGTGTGTTTATCCTTCCACTGGGAACTACGATAAATTTTTACGTTGATTCACCCAAGATAATATTTTTCTTAGAGACTTAAATTTATGAAATCCCCATAATATACTGAAAACAAATTTTATTTAATTAAATTAAGTATGTTGGTGCACCAATTTTAATTTTGCTAAATCTTTTCATATCATTTTCAGTTACCAAATTTTAATTGTGTTAAATCAATTTTCTTTTGCCGGCCCTGTGGTGTAGGCGTAGCGTGCCTGCCTCTCGCCCGGAGACCCCGGGTTCGAATCCCGGCCAGGTCAGGGATTTTTCTCTTGGCCTGAGGGCTGGTTCAATGTCCACTCAGCCTACATGATTAGAATTGAGGAGCTATCTTACGGTGAGATGGCGGCCCCGGTCTCGAAAGCCAAGAATAACGGCCGAGAGGATGCGTCGTGCTGACCACACAGCGCCTCGTAATCTGCAGGCCTTCGGGCTGAGCAGCGGTCGCTGGGCAGGCCAGAGTCCTTTCAAGGGTGTTAAGTGCCATGGGGTTTGGTTTTGGGTTTTACATTTTCTTTTATTTACTGAATTATTCCTTATAATCCCTCCATTTTAAATTTCTTGTATAGACATTCCTAAATAAATTTTAATTTTAAAATGTAAATGTGTATCATTCAGTAGTTAACTCTGCATTATCCTGGTGATGCCATTCCTTCCTTTTTTTTATGGGGTGGGTTTTCAGCTCTCTTCCCGACGGACTCCTTTATTTCTGGGTAAGTTCATTTCTGTGTTTGGCACATGATCTCATATTTTGTTTGTTTTCCCTGTCCTGTCTTCCTTCTTGTTATCCCTATGGCGTTTGGTGAGCGTTGTGCCATGGCTGAAATGTGGGGTAACGTTGCATACCCAACAGAATAATTACACAAAGTTGCCTAGCATTTTGGTATTTCACAAAATAATTCCTATCATATTTATGGAGGGATGTGCTTTAAAACCTACAACCTGTTTCCTAGTCAGTGACCAGGTCAGAGATGGAATTAATGAAGCCCCCCATCTTGTGGCGAGGATAGGAATTGTGCCGGCTGCCGCACTCAACTAGGGCAATGATTAATGACTGACAGATGAAAAGAAATGATAGTGGAGAGTGTTGCCAGAATGAAAGATGACTGGGAAAACCGGAGTACCCAGAGAAAAACCTGTCCCGTCTCTGCTTTGTCCAGCACAAATCTCACATGGAGTGACCAGGATTTGAACCATGGAACCCAGCGGTAAGAGGCCGACATGCTGCCACCTAAGCCATGGAGGCTCAGGAGGGGTGTGCTTACAGATCCTTAAGTTGTTTGGTGATAGAAACTCCTTGAGCTTGTATTTCCCTCGACAACAAATTTGTCTCTACATTTTGTTTCTATGCTGGATTTCTGTTGTATGTCCCCATCCAACAGATGAACTACAATCAACAGTGTCATAAGCCCTTCATTAAGTCTGTATTTGTAGTGTAATGGTTTGTGTTATTAGCTGCTGTCCTTGGAGATCCAGGGTCGGTTCCTGGTAGTATCTAAGATTTAGGAATGGTAAGAGGCTTGGTACATGGTTAAAGTAGTACATGCAGTGCATCTGGTTAAGACGCAGCAGGTCGTTATGCTACTTAGGTTCCAAAATGGGTTTAAAAAAAAAAAGTAAATAAATGCAATGTAAATTTTAATCTTATACCAGTTGTATAATATTATTTGAAGTAATTCCACATACTGTATATGAGTTGACTATGTTTGTAAGTACAGGAGATATTATAAGTAGAATTTTGTAAACAATATAAATTTATTAAGGATGAGCTATGTGTTTAATAGAAAAAAATTGTTAGCATAAATTGTATAATATTGTAATCTAGGAAAATTTTCTTCTTCTCTTGTTAATTTAAATTTCAAAAATAGTGCTTGACAATAATGTATTTTAGTGTACCATGTGAACTGATCCTGATGGCTTAAAACCACTTCAAGACATGCCTACTGCCACTGATTCTTGTTCTTTAAAAGAGCTCTTTGCTTTCGCTCATTCTAAAAGAAAGCTAGTGGCTGAATACAGAGGTGGAGAAAGGACGGTTGGTGATTGGCGATGCAACAGACATAACCTGGAAAAGTATTCTTCTGGTAAGAGCTCAGAAAAATGCATGAGGAAGTCTGAATATGAAAAAATGAGTTAAGCATTATTTTTGTGGTTTAGTCAACAGAGGCAGAAGGGAAGTCCAATATCAGGACCAATTATACAACAAAAGGCATTGCTCTTTAGAAATGAATTTAAGGAAGGAGAGGATGATTTTAGTCTGAGTGTAAGCTGGTTATAGAGATGGAGAAACAGATTTGGTGTTCGACTACTTGAAATGTATGGGTAACAACTTTCTGGTGATTCCGAAGGTGCAAGCAAGTTCTGTAAACAGATTGAACACTTCACGAAAAGTGAAAATCTTAGTGCTGATCAGTTATATTTGCAGTGAAACAGGACTCAATTTAAAAATGTTGTCATTTAAGACACTTACTTCATGTGAAGAAATTCATGTTCCTGGTCACAAGAAAAGTAAAGAAAAAGCAGTTCTCGCTACGTCAAATGTATCTGGCAGTCATAAATTAAAGCTAGTCATCATAGGAGAGTCTACTAAAGCTTAGAGCTCTTAAAGACATTTCACTGTCAGCACTGCCTGTCTCTTACAGAAACCAAAAGAACTCATGGATGGATAGACAAGTATTTAAAATGTGGTTCTTTGAAGAATATGTGTCTGAAACTAAAATGTTTTGAGACAGAAGAGTCTGCCTATTAAAGCAGTTTTATTGCTGAACTATGTAGGATCACATCCAGATGAACAGGAACTAGTATGTGATGGAGTTTGTGATACAACAAATTTGATACAACCTATGGTTCAGGGCATTTTGGAATGTCAAAGAAAATAAAGGTATTGCCACAACCTGCTACATTCACTCCTGGAAGCAACAAAACATGAGGAATGCATCACGAACTACCTCAAACAGATAAAGTAAACTTGTGTCCTCGTCCTGAGGTGGTGTAGCTCTTTTCAGGCACACCCCCAGTGGAGGCGAGTTGCATGTACCATTTCAAGCACAAACCAGCCCTCCTGCCATTCTTAAATTTCTGGCATTACTGGGAATTGAACCAGGGCCTGCAAAGACAGCAGCTAATAACAATAACCATTACACTATGGAGGTGGACACTCAAACAGATAACCTTGATGGACGTAGTGTACTAGTTAGCAGAATCGCGGTACGAAGTGAAGCCAGAGACATTTCCAAAATCATGGAAGATTTTATGAAGTGCTTTGTCTGCTGGCAGTAACTCTGATGACAACAATGGTGATGACATACCAAACTTGTCAGATCTAATCTCACAGATACCTGGATGTAAAGATGTTAGTGAAATCAAAGTTAGAGAATGGATGAACGATGATGAATGGTATGAACTTACAGATGCATCAATCATTGAAAATGTTTAATGAACCAACAGAAGATAGCAGGGAAGAAGTTTTTGAAAAGACAGCATCAAAAAAGTCTCATAGCAATGAAGGCAGCACTATGTTTCATAGAACCACAACCAGAGGCAACTCCCACTGACACCCTGTTCTTCGAACAATGGCATGACACTGCTGCACAGAAAGGATGCAACATTCAGAAACAGAAGTCAATTAAGGACTTTTTCAAAAGTAACCTTAATCCATCCGTAACAATGTAAGAAATAAAAATACAGGCCCTTAGCTTCAATCGTTGTCAATTGTTTTCATGTTTCATGATTTTTCCCCTGCTGTTCAGTGTAGTCCGAGTTATTCCTAATTTGAGGTACGTTCATCCCACATTAACTTGAATTATCGAGACTCTGTTGTACGTATAAATACTTATGAGCTTAAGTAAGACTCCAGTTGTATCCTCCTCTTGTACAGGCTAAAAATTTGGGGTTGTGAAAGTAGACATGAGATGCAAATATCAAAATCAATAATTCAAATGTATTTTATTAATTTAAAATATTTGCTAAGATAATCACATTGAAAGTTACTGAAAGAAATGCATCAATAAGGAGCCAATTATCTAAAGAAATATTGTTCTTTCATCTATAAGTACCCATTGAAATATAATTTCTTTACTCTCTAGATACAGATGCAATGTAAAATATTTGCAAACAAATTGAGTTTTAATACTCTGAATGATATGTCATCTTTCTTTAATGCCTTATGTATTCCAGCTAATGAAAACATCCACATCCCTTATCAGAAGGAAATTATAATTTGCAATAATTTGATCTCTGCCAATGTGAGGGAGTAAATACAACTTAAATTTGACAGTGTCAGTAGTTACTGTATTTTGTTGTGTTCATCATTTTAATAGCAAAAGGGATTTCAATAAATACTTTATAACGATTCCATTATGGGAGGTTTTCTTGTTACTTAAATATTGCCATTTTACAATAATTTTTCTCCTATAGATTAAGTAATGGATCTTTGATTATTGAAAATGTTAATAACATTTATATAAAAATTAAATTGTGTATTCTCAAAGTACAGCAATTTCTATGAACTGACAACTTTTGGATATGAGAAAATTCTCAAACAATTGTGTGAAAATTAAAATGCCAAGATCCAGTGTCTAAAATAGAGTTAACTTTTTGCAGAATTTTCTTTAAAATAAAATCTACTTACGAATAGTTATAAGAGTATAACATACATTTGGTTCATGTGCGAGAAAATCCTTTCAATCCCAAACAAATTGTTACCTACCTCAGACTGACTATATGCAGTAGAACAGAATATATGATCACACAAATGAACTGCACAAGACAAGGCTTGTTTGTCAGCTATTGTCAGAATAGTGGTATTTGAAAATGAGATCTTGGCAATTGTGAAACAAATATTTATTTGTACAAAAGCAGACCAAGAAGTCCAGAAACAGGACTATCCTGCCTAATCTGGGATGTTTTACCTATAATGCTGAATACACCTCATTCTCTTGTTCAATCACTACCTGGAAGAACTGATGATGAGCTGAAGAAAATAATGGTTAGGAAGAGCATTGTCAGATATGTGATATTGTTAGTTGACAATATTTACGTTATTTATACACTGGTAATGCTTCCTTTACAGGAGCCTTTATGATTCCATCAACATTACCATTTTATTTGAATTTTTCACCTATAGATTAAGTAATGAAATCTTCAATTAATGAACATGGCAATAATATTCACATAGAAACATAATTCAGTATTTTGGAAAACTCAAAGTAGGACAACTGCTCTAAAATGGCAACTTTTGGAGGGACAAACTGAGATGGTGAGATTTTGGAAGTTTTAATATTTCACATGTTGAATATCAGCACAAATCACATACAGCTATGTAAGTGTTATTGTTATCCATTTTTTAATTCTGAATTTCAAAGATTTACTTTGATTCAAACTGGACAGAGTGAGTGGCTGTGTAGTTTGTGTCATGTAGCAGTCAGCTCACATTTGGAAGATAGTGGGTTTGAACCCCACTGTTGACAGCCCTGAAGTTAGTTTTCCGTGTTTTCCCATTTACACACCAGGAAAATGCTGTAGCTGTACCTTAGTCACTTGCTTCCCGCCCCAAGCCCTTTTCTAACCTATCATCGACATAAGACCTAAGCTGTGTCATTGCGACATGAAACGAATTGTAAAAAAACAAAAAGTTCAAACTTGGTACTGTACAACAGTTGTGAAGATTCTCAAATAATTGCTTGAAAACAAGAATGCCAAGATCTAGTTTCTAAAATAGAGGATTTACATTTTAGCACAAATATTTAAGTATAATATCCACTTTTTTCATGTGGGAGAAAATCCCTTCAACTGACAAACAAATTACTACCTACATTTTTTTGCAATTTGCTTTACAACGCACTGACACAGACATGTCTTATGGTGGTGATGGGATAGGAAAGGGCTAGGAGAGGGAAGGAAGCGGCCCTGGCCTTAGTTAAGGTTCAGCTCCAGCATTTGCGTGGTGTGAAAATGAGAAAGCATGGAAAACCAGCCTTAAGGCTGCTGACAGTGTGGTTTGAACACACTATCTCCCAAATGCAAGCTCTCAGTTGTGCGACCCTAACCACACGACCAACTAGCTTGGTAAATTACTATCTGCTCAGAGTGACTCTATGCAGTAGAACAGAATATGCAATCATGCGACTGAACTAATCAAGAACAAGAAATAACTGATTTGTTTGACAGCCATTGTCAGAGCAGGGATATTTGAAAATGAGGCCTCAGCAATTATGAAGCAATCCTTTATCTACACTCCAAGAGGACAAAATATCCAAACACAGGATTTTTGTGTGTAGTCTGTGATGCTTGTCAGTTTGCCTGTAGTTACCAAAATACAGGGTCTTTATTTATGGTTGGCAGGGGATTTATCGCTCGAACATGGCCACTGATGGCACGTCACTACCAGCCGCTGGCACGCATGGTTTTCGGCACTTTTGCAGTTGCTGAGAGCTGAGCTCCGAGATAGTAGGGTGTTCAATGAAGCTACTGCGTACTGTATGTCGTATTGTATAGTGTTTTATTGTGATTGTGTATAGTGCTGTAATGTATGTGAAATATTTGTTACGTGAACGTGTATATCTGCACAATACTTACATTAAGTGCAGAAAATCGTGCACTAGTACAAGACAAAAATTTTGAGCGAAATTTCCAGGGAGACCCATTCCTGTCAATCGGACAATAAAACAACTGGCCAAGAGATTCAAACCTACAGTTTCAGTAAACAATAAAAATAGATGTAAAGGTTGTTATCTCCTTACTGAAGCGTGTTTGGTACAGGGATCATAAGTAAAAATCTGTGGCCCCCTCGTAGGCCAGATTTAACGGCATGTGATTTTTATTTGTGGTGAATGTTAAAAAATGTAGTTTATGGGAACAACCCTCACACACTAGATGAACTTCAAGAAAATATGAGAGTTGCAATTGCATCCATCAGTGCTGAAGAACTTGGCAGAGTAACCGAAAACTTCATTAGGAGATGCCGATTATTTTGGCAGTGCATGGGGAACATTTTCAGCATAAACTGTAAAAATAGTGAGTAAAATACATAATGATTTTGAGCACCCTATTCTGCCATACATACGCATGCGTCGTAGCCGGCAACTGAACCGTCACTGGCGGCCAAGGTCGAGCAAGAAAGTCCCTGCCAAGCATAAATAAAGACCCTGTACTTACCAAAGCTATATGTTTTACACGACCAAGTTTCCTGGTTCAACCTGTCCCCATGACACTAATAGGAATGGAACAAGAGAAAGTTAAACATAAAACAAAGTACATGGTTTATATTTTTAAATTACCCACTCATTTATTAAAAACTGAAGTATGCACTGGAAAGTTACAATTGTATCATTGTGCAGATAGAAATACTTTTGTGCCTGTAATCTACCAAGTTGCCAAACGCTAAAATATATTCTTCACCCAGCAGCACCTCTTCACTTGTGGAGGGCACCGATTGGCATATCACTGGAACCTGAAAGGAAATGTACATTAATAGCGTAAAGTTATTTCCCATACTCTGGCAATACTAACCATATGCAAAGTCTGAAATGTAAACCTTAATGTATGAAGAGCTGATACAATCCTTAGGTGCAATGGAAGATCATTAAAGAGAAGATATTCAGGAATGAAGGGGTTAAAACCCATGATGAGAGGGTAATCATAGGTGGGAGTTCCAATAGCAAACGTAAAATCATTCTGACAGTTATCACTGAAACAATACAAACTTGCTCATCTCCTTCAATTAGGTGTCCTCATACAATGCATATGAGTGTTGAGGTGAGCCAACTGATCACACATATTTTAAAGAATTAAGTTTTCAACAAGGGTCCATAACAATTTATTGCTCCCTACCAGGGAAAACAAGAAAGCTGAAAGAAGATAATTATTATGATTATTGATTTCTTTATGGAGTTTGACTTCAAGGCAATTGGTACAACAGGATGAATAGCTACAATGGGTTCACATTTAACATTGAGCAAGAAGACGATCAGTTAAAAAGGAGGACAGATAGGAGGTAATGTAAGATACAGTGTGGGTCCCTGTCAGCAGCATACGTTTCACTGGCTGTTAGCTGTGGGTAGTGAAAAGATGTATTTGCTGCTTCACCTGAAAAAAAAAAAAACACACACACTTATTAATAAGTAACAAATGTATATTTCTATTGTCAAAAATAAAAACCATTTACACTATAAAGATGATGTGAAGGAGTGGCTTATGAGCAAGGTAATCCCTTGCCAGAGGCCATGTTTCAACGAAGTGGTTCAGACATCAGAGTTATCTTATCACAGATGTTGAACCACTCACAGAATTTCTTCACCAAGGATTATCTTCCCTGCCTGTGTGCATGTATTCCTTCTATATTGCCATATTTCTTGAATTTTGAGAGGGTAGAGAATACACATGATTTGGCTGCATGGCGAAGGTTCTCCAACCTACATTTGAGTTGGTTCAGCCTTCCACACTGTAAAGCAGCACAGGTAAATAAACACTTCACAACTCCCCAGCAAGTTTGAAATTGGAGATAAAAGTTGCACATAAGGAATGCTCTTCTTGCAATGTTAGTGCTGGTTTCAATTTCTATATCTGAATCCCATTTTTGCATTAGCCAGCACCCTATGCTCTTGATAGTAACAAGCATCGGCAGTTATATACCCTCTTCCAGGGGACAGAGGAAGGTGTAATTCCCACCATTACCCATATCCTCCTGTTAGCCTAGAAAGCAGACTTTCTCAATGGAGTCTTTAGTTCTGAGTAGTAGAAGTGCAAAAACCAAGCCAGAGAGATCCTGCGCCAGAATGCACAACTACAATTGGTCCCTTCAGTCAGTGGTCCGTGGTGATTTAATCCAGCATTGGTAATGTTTCCTGGTATGGCATGGTTTCATTTGGACAAGTGGTTAAATGCATAATAAAATCAGTATTGGTCCTGGGAAAACCATGATTAATTCATGACACTACACTTTACCAATATTGGTGTTCGATGTGTCATTAATATGACCGTATATTTTCAAAAGTCCATGAACTCTGACCATTTAATTGAGTTGATCCTCAATTTTCTTTCCAATGTATAATGATTTTGGGGAATAACTAATTTAGCACAGGATTATGGTTAGCCCATGGTTTATAATAATATAAGAAATTTATTTTAACTCAACCTATTCAATACAGTATAAGACATTAACGTATTAGTTAAACATCATTAAAAATTGTTGAGACATGTTTCGTCCCTTCTGTGGGGCATCATCAGTCATATCAAATACCTCAAAATTCTACCAGACGTCTGGTTGGAAATGATAAAAATATGTTACCTGAGTGAATACATTAAAAAACATTTACAAGATCTTATCATTAACAAAATATCAAAATTAACTTGTAATTAGACCATGGTCCCAAATAATGCACCGCAAATTTTATTTGTGGTGTAGTTTAAGAGATAAGGTATATATAAGTAACTCACACACAATAGAATATTTACGTCCCACTAACAGCTCTCAAGATTTTTAGAGATGCTGGAAGTTTGACCCACATCTGTTTTTGATGTTCCCTGTATTTTTAATTCTCTTTGTCTACTTTCTGATACAACATTTGTGCTATACTTCTCCAGTCAGTGGCAATAAAATGTTATTTTCACACCAGGCAAATGCTGGGGCTGTACCTTAATTAAGGCCACGGCCGCTTCCAACTCCTAGGCCTTTCCTATCCCATCGTCGCCATAAGACCTATCTGTCGGTGCGACGGAAAGCCCATAGCAAAAAAAAAATTTAAAAAATAAAATGTTACAACAAAAGAATTATTGCATAGAGTCTTGCTCTGTCTCTGAATCACAAAGGATGCATTGTCTTTATGCTTAACTGTGTGTTTCCACTTATAAAATCCCCATTCTTGCTGGCAAATTGTATGCAGTACTTAAAAAGGCATGATGCAGTTTATAGTGGATTATATTCACCTCCAGAACGAATAAGAAATGTGTCATTTTAAAGTGAAGCCTGTGTGGAAAGATTTGTCACAAAATTGACAGCTAAATGGATTATTAACTGGCAGGTTTATTATAGATTCTCATGGACTCTATTCCAGGATGAATTTTAGACATATGTCATTTTAAATTGTATATTCTGGGAAAGGTTTTATCACAAATTCGGCAGCTACCTAATGAGAGGAAGCATTTTGCTCATGGAATTTTACCTCTAAATACAAAAGTAAAAATAGCCATGCACAGACACCAAGGAATGCTGTAAGAAATGCTACTTACCAACCTAGCCTCACTGTACAGAATACAAATACACTTGTTGGTCATATGTGTGTTGTATATCAGATATTTTTCACAACAAGTAGGTTGCGGTAGCGGTACACGAGAAGATTCAACTTTGTAGTGGCGTTGGTAGATGGACACACCTGAAGCCAGCATCCTGTCGAGATCTGCGGTGATAGGCAGTAGAATTCTCACCATGTGCATTGGGGCTGTTGCATTCCGGATTCGGTAGGCTTTATGGGCTGGAATACCTTCAGAGTTCAGTTCGGTGACGATTTCCTCCTCGATTATAGTTAGATCTATATCACAAACCACACAGCTGAAGAGACTATGTCTGGGTGGCAGAGGGGATGACTTGAGCACTGGTTGTGACAGAAGCCTGAAGGGAGCAGTGGAATCAGTTGACCTGCTTCAATTGACAGAGTGAGTTTTTGGGTGGCGAGGTCTCCATTCAATTTGATGATAACGCCATTGGTGGTTGAACATATGTCTGCAATCTCTTCTTGGCGCATATTAAACTTAAGGAGGTTGCGTGGGGATCGGAATTGCCGAGTTGGATTTTCAAGAAGATAGACGTGGGTACCAGTAGGTGGGGTCTGAAGATAGTGTGAATTGTTGAGAGAATGGAAGTGAGTCACTGGTGGGAGGAAGAGGAGGTTTAGGTACAGTTTCTGTAGGAATACGTGGAGATTGACCTGACAAGTATCTGTCTTGTTGACCACCAAGTGCCGGGTTGGTTGTGCATCTTCTGGAGGGGTGGTTGGGGTGGACCTTTTATACAGACGGCTGTTGGTGTCCCACGATGGAGATGGTACTTCTGGTATAAATCTCGCCTGGTTGTTGGGATCAGCGAAGGGGGACATGATGGCAGCATGGTAGGCTACGGTGGCGGAGCTGAGGGTGGCTGATACAACAGAAGTCGTCGATGTAGTGGTGGTACAGGTCTCACTGGTAGTGGCAACTGCATAATGATACACGACGATCCAGTTTGCTGCTCTGTGATATTTGGTGGAGAAGGCAGAAACATAGACTGTCCTCTTGGTGAGCTGGGAGCAGGAAATAGGTCTCCCTGAAGTAGGAATACCAGTCCTGAGGTGAAACTTCAATTCAAGCAACACTCAGTCCACTTATCTATACACTTTTTAAGCGACTATAAATTGCCGTGTTAGAGTTTGGTATGTGGATGTCGAAAGACGTGAAGACTTATGCAGTGGTATAAACTGTCGTTAGAATTGCTCCAGTCGACGAAGAATCTCATGGAGGCAACTGCGTAGGCTACTTGGAACCACCGGCAGTGCCAATGTACTATGAGAGACTTTGTCTCATTTTCAAAAATTGAGCCTGCCTGGCCATCAGATGATAGAGGTGTTGATTCCTATAGGGAACCTGAAATATTTGTCCTGAATGAGTAAATTTATAATACCAATATAGTTGGTCTGTTATTGGACATTATAAATTTTCCAGCTAACTCATTCCTGGTTGCCAGTGTTTCGCCCCAGTGTGCCAAGCTGGGCTCGTCAGTTGGTAAATAGCACACCTTCCAAGATGCATGGCTAGTGCATATCGTGGAGGCTACTACTACTACTAAAATGTTTTCATTCCTCCCCTGAAGGGGTAGGTGGGCCTCTTAGATGGTGACGCCATCTCTCAGGGGAGATTTGTTATGGTGAAGGAGATGCTCGGAGAAGGTGAGGGGGTTAGTGGCCTCCTATACTAGGAACTGTCCCAGCATTCGCCTTAGTGCAGGAGAATGGAAAACCACAGAAAACCGTTCTCAGGACAGCCAACGGTTGGGGCCAGCCGTGAGGTCCAGTCCTGTCCCGTCTCCCGAATGCAGATGCGTAGAGCCATGGTAGAGCCGTGGCTACCCCTCCTCTACTCAGTTGACTGGTCAGAGTCAGAGCTGTTGGACCACGGGCCAGCCATGGCCACTTATGGGCCGAGACCCACTCTGCATCTACCAACCTCGTGGAGGCGAAGCGAAGCATGCTATTTCGATTATTACCCTATTGTTGGAAAAGACTTGTGAATTTATATAGAGGGTGGCTATGTATTGTATATACCAGGAATGGTAAGGAGAGTCTTAGAGAAAGTCTGGCGCAGGGGCAAACAGCAACAACAAGGAGGATCCCATGAGGGAGACCGGCATCCCCCACCGGATAGGCAACTCCTACTAGACCACATTTATTGACAGAAAAAAAACAAGATATAGAGACAAATACATACAGGCTTGAATGACACAAAAAATTCTTCTTTGGTATTCAGTGTTCATAGAATTTCTATTCGCACACACTAAAAACTTAAAAGTTCATCTTGATGTTGAAAAAGAACAACACAAACTATTCTTCTGTATGTTCATCGCACTCGGTAATGAGTCCGAGTAAGCATTTAAATTTTCACAAGAAAATATGAGAAACTTGAAATCAAAAAATTGCACAGAATAAAACATAAAAGAATATAACAAATAAAGAAAATAAATACAGGTAAATGGTGTGCATAAATCGCAACTTATATACAGCACGTTTGAGAGAGATAGTTTGGAGAGTCAGTTGTACTAAGAAATATACATGCAATGATGAAAAGAGAAACACAAGCGATTGGTGTACGCAAAACAGAGATTATACACAGCACTCCTGAGGGAAATAGTTTGTAAAGTCAGCTGTATGAAGAAATAAATATGTGAATTATGAAAAGAAAGTAAAATAATAAAAAATACACCTCACTGCACTTGAACGTGTTGTAGAAGGTGCTTGTGGTGCTGTTGCCTACATGTGGCAGAGACAGGCGTGACCCATGGCCAGGAGCAATGAACTAAAACTTAGCTTAAAGAGGATAGCCTGTTATTATGTGGGTCGCAGGGTTTGAGCGTTATTTAAAATTGAAGTGGTGAGAGGATATAGGGTGAGTGCCTCTTTAATGATGGGATTATTATGTTGGTGACCGGTAGTAAGATATTTATAAGATATTTATACTTATAACTGTTTTTCTGGACATCGAGAAAGCATATGACCATGTACCTTGCAGGCATATATGGGAATGTTTGAGACATAAGAAAGTGCCCGATGACATCATAGCATGAGTACAATGATTATATGATGTAACCAAGTATTGTGTCCAGGTCCAGGATAAAGGTCAGGATGGTTTGAAATGAAGATTGGAGTCCAGCAAGGAAGTTGTCTTTCACCACTTCTCTTCATAATCATAATGGATGAAGTTTTAAAGCAGTTAAAAGAAAGGATCCAACAACTAATGCCCTGGTTTTTGGTGATGATGTAATGGTATGGGCTGAGACAGAAGCAGAATTACAAACTAGACTAGATCTCTGCCATGAAGCTTTTACAACCTTAGGTCTCAATATCAGCAAATCGAGGACAGTTGGCTTGGTGATGAGTAGAAACTCTCCAACTGTTCATCTAAGAATTGAAGATGAGGAGCCCATTCCATTCAGGGTATACACTCAAGGGCTTTCAAAATCACAAATTTTGCTGCTGATGTGTAAGTACCACTCTTCAGCATTTCCTCAGGTGATATCAATTGGCAGTTACCATTCCTCAGCACTTGGTATGTGGCTCGATTGGAATTCGCACAGCAGCATCTACATGCAGAAATATTTCTAGAATGAACAGAAGTAATTTTCTAATTATTTATACTATACACATGTGAGTTACCAGTACACAAGCAATTTCATTTTGTCTGCAAGCTACTTACATACAGCAGCAAATCGCACCAGTGTTCAATGTCTATTATTTTACCATTGGCTCACTGGAAATCGTCGCTTGGGAGATCATTCCATTCTACGGAGAAGTTGAAGGGCAGAGGCGTATAACCCATGGAAGAGAAAAAGATTTTTTACTTAATTAGATGAACCACAGATCTACAGATCTTAGCAAATGAAAAAGGCATGAAACTCTGAAGATTAAAAGAAAAGGTTTAACAAATAAAAAGTTTTTTTTTTGACGTTACTTACTGAGTAATGTTAGATGAACATGCTCTTTGTACAAGACTGTTGCACTGAACCACCTTTCTTCTAACTGGTACGAGAAGTAAGAGAATAAACATCTAGCCCATTCCATCGAGGGTTTACACTCGAGGGCTTTTGGCACCACACACACTGGATCTATCTGGAGACGCTCCAAACAGAGAATCTGGCACGCCCGTGCCCCACAGGATAAATAAACTGGGGATCTCACAAAATATCTAATACAGCTGAATGGTATCAAGGAATCAGCACCAAAAAGGTTATTCCACAGAGGAAAGCACAACACCAGCCCATTCCGGAGGGTGTACACTCCAGGCTGACAACTCCACACACTTCTCTGCTCACTAGCAAGAAACAAAGATAAAGTAACACAACCCCTACCCATAGGGGTATACACTCTGGGGCACCACGCATCATATTCTTTACATATTATTGGTAAGACTGGAACAGATGTGGAACACAAGCCCATTCCACAGACAGTAATCACTTTAGGGCTCACAACAAAACACTTTATATGAATGGCAGAGCTTCATGAAAGCAAGTGCCAACAAAAAAAGAAGAAGCCTTTCCACGAAGGAAGGCAAAGGACAATCCAATTACACTGGTATACACTGAATACACTGCAGGCGACCACATTATGCACTTTGCTGCTCACTTATCAGAAGGAACTGAAAACACAACCTAAGCCCATTCCGTGGAGGGTGTACACTCCAGGGCTACACACATCACATAAATTGCGCATGGCAGGCAAAACACAGAAATACACACAACACAAGCCCCTTCCATATAGGGTAAATTTTCCAGGGGTGCCAATAACATATCCACTAAACATCACTGGTTAAATACCAGAGGAAGCAAACCACAAGCCCATTCCATTGAGGGTATACACTCAAAGGCTTTCAAAATCACTGATTTTGCTGCTGATGTGTAAGTAACACTCTTCAGCATTTCCTCAGGTGATATCAATTGGCAGATACCATTCCTCAGCACTTGGTATGTGGCTTGATTGGAATTCGCACAGCAGCGTCTTTATGTAGAATTGTTTCTAGAACAAACAGAAGAAATTTTATGATTTTTTATACTACACACATGTTGGTTACCAGTACACAAGCATTTTCATTTTATCTCCAAGCTACTTACATACAGCAGCAGATCGCACCAGTGCTCAATGTCTATTATTTTACCATTGGCTCACTGGAAATCGTAGCCTGGGAAGTCATTCCATGCTACGGAGAAGTTGAAGTGCGGAGGCATATAAAACATGGAAGGGAAAAAGATTTTTTACTTAATTAGTTGAACCACAGATCTACTGATCTCAGCAAATGAAAAAGGCATAAAACTCTGAAGATTAAAGAATAAGGTTTAACAAATGAAAATAATGCAATTTTTGAAGTTACTTACTGAGTTATGTTAGATGAACATCCTCTCTGTACAAGACTGTTGCACTGAATCACCTTTCATCTAACTGGTACAAGAAGTAAGAGAATAAACATCTAGCCCATTCCATCGAGGGTGTACACTCGAGGGCTACTGGCACCACACACACTGGATCTACCTGGGGTCGCTCCGAACAGACAATCTGGCACGCCCGTGCCCCACAGGATAAATACACTGGGGATCTCACAAAACACCTAATACAGCTGAATGGTATCAAGGAATCAGCACCAAAATGTTTATTCCACAGAGGAAAGCACAACACCAGCCCATTCCGGAGGGTGTACACTCCAGGCTGACAACTTCACACACTTCACTGCTCACTAACAAGAAACAAAGATAAACTAACACAACCCCTACCCATAGGGGTATACACTCTGGGGCACCACGCATCATATTCTTTGCAGATTATTTGTAAGACTGGAACAGAAGTGGAACACAAGCCCATTTCACAGGCGGTAATTACTTTAGGGCTCACAACAAAACACTTTTTATGGATGAAGAGCTTCATGAAAGCAAGTGCCAACAAAAAAAGTAGAAGCCTTTCCACGAAGCAAGGCAAAGGACAAACCAATTACAATTGGTATACACTGAATACACTGCAGGCAACAACATCAAGCACTTTGCTGCTCAGTTATCAGAAAACACTGAAAACACAACCTAAGCCCATTCCTTGGAGGGTGTACAGTCCAGGGCTACACACATCACATAAGTTGCGCATGGCAGGCAAAACACAGAAATACACACAACACAAGCCCCTTCCTTATAGGGTAAATATTCTAGGGATCCCAATAACATATCCACTAAACATCACAGGTTAAATACCAAAGGAAGAACACCACAAGCCCATTCCATTGAGGGTATACACTCAAGGGCTTTCAAAATCACAAATTTTGCTGCTGATGTGTAAGTAACACTCTTCAGCAATTCCTCAGGTGATATCAATTGGCAGATACCATTCCTCAGCACTTCGTGTGTGGCTCGATTGGAATACGCACAGCAGCATCTACATGTAGAAATACTTCTAGAATGAACAGAAGAAATTTTTTGATTATTAATACTATACACATCTGAGTTACCAGTACACAAGCAATTTCATTTTGTCTGCAAGCTACTTACATACAGCAGCAAATCGCAACAGTGTTCAATGTCTATTATTTTACCATTGGCTCACTGGAAATCGTCGCTTGGGAGATCATTCCATTCTACGGAGAAGTTGAAGGGCAGAGGAGTATAACCCATGGAAGAGAAAAAGATTTTTTACTTAATTAGTTGAACCACAGATCTACAGATCTTAGCAAATGAACAAGGCATGAAACTCTGAAGATTAAAAGAAAAGGTTTAACAAATAAAAAGTTATGTTTTTTGACGTTACTTACTGAGTAATGTTAGATGAACATGCTTTTTGTAAAAGACTGTTGCACTGAACCACCTTTCTTCTAACTGGTACAAGAAGTAAGAAGGTAAACATCTAGCCCATTCCATCGAGGGTTTACACTCGAGGGCTTTTGGCACCACACACACTGGATCTACCTGGGGTCGCTCCAAACAGAGAATCTGACACGCCCTTGCCCCACAGGATAAATACACTGGGGATCTCACAAAACACCTAATACAGCTGAATGGTATCAAGGAATCAGCACCAAAATGTTTATTCCACAGAGGAAAGCACAACACCAGCCCATTCCGGAGGGTGTACACTCGAGGCTGACAACTTCACACACTTCACTGCTCACTAACAAGAAACAAAGATAAACTAACACAACCCCTACCCATAGGGGTATACACTCTGGGGCATCACGCACCATATTCTTTGCAGATTATTGGTAAGACTGGAACAGAAGTGGAAGACAAGCCCATTCCACAGACGGTAATTACTTTTGGGCTCAAAACAAAACAGTTTTTATGGATGGCAGAGCTTCATGAAAGCAAGTGCCAACAAAAAAAGAAGAAGCCTTTCCACGAAGGAAGGCAAAGGACAAACCAATTAAACTTGGTATACACTCAATACACTGCAGGTGACCACATTATGCACTTTGCTGCTCACTTATCAGAGAGAACTGGAAACACAACCTAAGCCCATTCCGTGGAGGGTGTACACTCCAGGGCTACACACATCACATTAATTGCGCATGGGAGGCAAAACACAGAAATACACACAGCACAAGCCCCTTCCATATAGGGTAAATATTTCAGGGGTGCCAATAACATATCCACTAAACATCACTGGTTAAATACCAGAGGAAGCAAACTACAAGCCCATTCCATTGAGGGTATACACTCAACGGCTTTCAAAATCACAAATTTTGCTGCTGATGTGTAAGTAACACTCTTCAGCATTTCCTCAGGTAATATCAATTGGCAGATACAATTCCTCGGCACTTGGAATGTGGCTTGATTGGAATTAACACAGCAGCGCCTTAATGTAGAAATGTTTCTAGAACAAACAGAAGAAATTTTATGATTTTTTATACTACACACATGTTGGTTACCAGTACACAAGCAATTTCATTTTGTCTGCAAGCTACTTACATACAGCAGCAAATCGCACCAGTGTTCAATGTCTATTATTTTACCATTGGCTCACTGGAAATCGTCGCTTGGGAGATCATTCCATGCTACGGAGAAGTTGAAGTGCGGAGGCATATAACCCATGGAAGAGAACAAGATTTTTTACTTAATTAGTTGAACCACAGATCTACAGATCTCAGCAAATGAAAAAGGCATAAAACTCTGAAGCTTAAAGAATAAGGTTTAACAAATGAAAAAAATGCAATTTTTTGAAGTTACTTACTGAGTTACGTTAGATGAACATCCTCTCTGTACAAGACTGTTGCACTGAATCACCTTTCATCTAACTGGTACAAGAAGTAAGAGAATAAACATGTAGCCCATTCCATCGAGGGTGTACACTCGAGGGCTACTGCACCATACACACTGGATCTATCTGGGGTCGCTCCAAACAGAGAATCTGGCACGCCCGTGCCCCACAGGATAAATAAACTGGGGATCTCACAAAATATCTAATACAGCTGAATGGTATCAAGGAATCAGCACCAAAAAGTTTATTCCACAGCGGAAAGCACAACACCAGCCCATTCCGGAGGGTGTACACTCCAGGCTGACAACTTCACACACTTCTCTGCTCACTAGCAAGAAACAAAGATAAAGTAACACAACCCCTACCCATAGGGGTATACACTCTGGGGCACCACGCATCATATTCTTTACATATTATTGGTAAGACTGGAACAGATGTGGAACACAAGCCCATTCCACAGACGGTAATCACTTTAGGGCTCACAAGAAAACACTTTGTATGAATGGCAGAGCTTCATGAAAGCAAGTGCCAACAAAAAAAGATGAAGCCTTTCCACGAAGGAAGGCAAAGGACAATCCAATTACACTGGTATACACTGAATACACTGCAGGCGACCACATTATGCACTTTGCTGCTCACTTATCAGTAGGAACTGAAAACACAACCTAAGCCCATTCCGTGGAGGGTGTACACTCCAGGGCTACACACATCACATAAATTGCGCATGGCAGGCAAAACACAGAAATACACACAACACAAGCCCCTTCCATATAGGGTAAATTTTCCAGGGGTGCCAATAACATATCCACTAAACATCACTGGTTAAATACCAGAGGAAGCAAACCACAAGCCCATTCCATTGAGGGTATACACTCAAAGGCTTTCAAAATCACTGATTTTGCTGCTGATGTGTAAGTAACACTCTTCAGCATTTCCTCAGGTGATATCAATTGGCAGATACCATTCCTCAGCACTTGGTATGTGGCTTGATTGGAATTCGCACAGCAGCGTCTTTATGTAGAATTGTTTCTAGAACAGACAGAAGAAATTTTATGATTTTTTTAATACTACACACATGTTGGTTACCAGTACACAAGCATTTTCATTTTACCTCCAAGCTACTTACATACAGCAGCAGATCGAACCAGTGCTCAATGTCTATTATTTTACCATTGGCTCACTGGAAATCATAGCCTGGGAAGTCATTCCATGCTACGGAGAAGTTGAAGTGCGGAGGCATATAAAACATGGAAGGGAAAAAGATTTTTTACTTAATTAGTTGAACCACAGATCTACTGATCTCAGCAAATGAAAAAGGCATAAAACTCTGAAGATTAAAGAATAAGGTTTAACAAATGAAAAAATGCAATTTTTTGAAGTTACTTACTGAGTTATGTTAGATGAACATCCTCTCTGTACAAGACTGTTGCACTGAATCACCTTTCATCTAACTGGTACAAGAAGTAAGAGAATAAACATCTAGCCCATTCCATCGAGGGTGTACACTCGAGGGCTACTGGCACCACACACACTGGATCTACCTGGGGTCGCTCCAAACAGAGAATCTGGCACGCCTATGCGCTACTGGATAAATACACTAGGGACCTCGACAATACACCTAATACAGCTGAATGGTATCAAGGAATCAGCACCAAAATATTTATTCCACAGACGAAAGCACAACACCAGCCCATTCCGGAGGGTGTACACTCCAGGCTGACAACTTCACACACTTCACTGCTCACTAACAAGAAACAAAGATAAACTAACACAACCCCTACCCATAGGGGTATACACTCTGGGGCACCACGCATCATATTCTTTGCAGATTATTTGTAAGACTGGAACAGAAGTGGAACACAAGCCCATTTCACAGACGGTAATTACTTTAGGGCTCACAACAAAACACTTTTTATGGATGAAGAGCTTCATGAAAGCAAGTGCCAACAAAAAAAGTAGAAGCCTTTCCACGAAGGAAGGCAAAGGACAAACCAATTACAATTGGTATACACTGAATACACTGCAGGCAACAACATCAAGCACTTTGCTGCTCACTTATCAGAAAACACTGAAAATGCAACCTAAGCCCATTCCTTGGAGGGTGTACACTCCAGGGCACCACACATCACATAAATTGCGCATGGCAGGCAAAACACAGAAATACACACAACACAAGCCCCTTCCATATAGGGTAAATATTCTAGGGATGCCAATAACATATCCACTAAACATCACTGGTTAAATACCAAAGGAAGAACACCACAAGCCCATTCCATTGAGGGTATACACTCAAGGGCTTTCAAAATCACAAATTTTGCTGCTGATGTGTAAGTAACACTCTTCAGCAATTCCTCAGGTGATATCAATTGGCAGATACCATTCCTCAGCACTTCGTTTGTGGCTCGATTGGAATACGCACATCAGCATCTACATGTAGAAATATTTCTAGAATGAACAGAAGAAATTTTTTGATTATTAATACTATACACATGTGAGTTACCAGTACACAAGCAATTTCATTTTGTCTGCAAGCTACTTACATACAGCAGCAAATCGCACCAGTGTTCAATGTATATTATTTTACCATTGGCTCACTGGAAATCGTCGCTTGGGAGATCATTCCATTCTACGGAGAAGTTGAAGGGCAGAGGCGTATAACCCATGGAAGAGAAAAAGATTTTTTACTTAATTAGTTGAACCACAGATCTACAGATCTTAACAAATGAACAAGGCATGAAACTCTGAAGATTAAAAGAAAAGGTTTAACAAATAAAATTTTTTTTTGACGTTACTTACTGAGTAATATTAGATGAACATGCTTTTTGTAAAAGACTGTTGCACTGAACCACCTTTCTTCTAACTGGTACAAGAAGTAAGAAAGTAAACATCTAGCCCATTCCATCGAGGGTTTACACTCGAGGGCTTTTGGCACCACACACACTGGATCTATCTGGAGACGCTCCAAACAGAGAATCTGGCACGCCCGTGCCCCACAGGATAAATACACTGGGGATCTCACAAAACACCTAATACAGCTGAATGGTATCAAGGAATCAGCACCAAAATGTTTATTCCACAGAGGAAAGCACAACACCAGCCCATTCCGGAGGGTGTACACTCGAGGCTGACAACTTCACACACTTCACTGCTCACTAACAAGAAACAAAGATAAACTAACACAACCCCTACCCATAGGGGTATACACTCTGGGGCACCACACATCATATTCATTGCAGATTATTGGTAAGACTGGAACAGAAGTGGAACACAGGCCCATTCCACAGACGGTAATTACTTTAGGGCTCAAAACAAAACAGTTTTTATGGATGGCAGAGCTTCATGAAAGCAAGTGCCAACAAAAAAAGAAGAAGCCTTTCCACGAAGGAAGGCAAAGGACAAACTAATTAAACTTGGTATACACTCAATACACTGCAGGCGACCACATGATGCACTTTGCTGCTCACTTATCAGAGAGAACTGAAAACACAACCTAAGCCCATTCCGTGGAGGGTGTACACTGCAGGGCTACACACATCACATTAATTGCGCATGGCAGGCAAAACACAGAAATACACACAGCACAAGCCCCTTCCATATAGGGTAAATATTTCAGGGGTGCCAATAACATATCCACTAAACATCACTGGTTAAATACCAGAGGAAGCAAACTACAAGCCCATTCCATTGAGAGTATACACTCAACGGCTTTCAAAATCACAAATTTTGCTGCTGATGTGTAAGTAACACTCTTCAGCATTTCCTCAGGTAATATCAATTGGCAGATACCATTCCTCAGCACTTCGTTTGTGGCTCGATTGGAATACGCACAGCAGCATCTACATGTAGAAATATTTCTAGAATGAACAGAAGTAACTTTATAATTATTTATACTATACACATGTGAGTTACCAGTACACAAGCAATTTCATTTTGTCTGCAAGCTACTTACATAGAGCAGCAAATCGCACCAGTGTTCAATGTCTATTATTTTACCATTGGCTCACTGGAAATCGTCGCTTGGGAGATCGTTCCATTCTACGGAGAAGATGTAGGGCAGAGGCGTATAACCCATGGAAGAGAAAAAGATTTTTTACTTAATTAGTTGACCCACAGATTTACAGATCTTAGCAAATGAAAAAGGCATGAAACTCTGAAGATTAAAAGAAAAGGTTTAACAAATAAAAAGTTATGTTTTTTGACGTTACTTACTGAGTAATGTTACATGAACATGCTCTTTGTACAAGACTGTTGCACTGAACCACCTTTCTTCTAACTGGTACAAGAAGTAAGAGAATAAACATCTAGCCCATTCCATCGTGGGTTTACACTCGAGGGCTTTTGGCACCACACACACTGGATCCGTCTGGAGACGCTCCAAACAGAGAATCTGGCACGCCCGTGCCCCACAGGATAAATACACTGGGGATCTCACAAAACATCTAATACGGGTGAATGGTATCAAGGAATCAGCACAAAAAAGTTTATTCCACAGAGGAAAGCACAACACCAGCCCATTCCGGAGGGTGTACACTCCAGGCTGACAACTTCACACACTTCTCTGCTCACTATCAAGAAACAAAGATAAAGTAACACAACCCCTACCCATAGGGGTATACACTCTGGGGCACCACGCATCATATTCTTTACATATTATTGGTAAGACTGGAACAGATGTAGAACACAAGCCCATTCCACAGACGGTAATCACTTTAGGGCTCACAACAAAACACTTTATATGAATGGCAGAGCTTCATGAAAGCAAGTGCCAACAAAAAAAGATGAAGCCTTTCCATGAAGGAAGGCAAAGGACAATCCAATTACACTGGTATACACTGAATACACTGCAGGCGACCACATTATGCACTTTGCTGCTCACTTATCAGAAGGAACTGAAAACACAACCTAAGCCCATTCCGTGGAGGGTGTACACTCCAGGGCTACACACATCACATTAATTGCGCATGGCAGGCAAAACACAGAAATACACACAACACAAGCCCCTTCCATATAGGGTAAATATTCTAGGGATGCCAATAACATATCCACTAAACATCACTGGTTAAATACCAAAGGAAGCACACCACAAGCCCATTCCTTTGAGGGTATACACTCAAGGGCTTACAAAATCACAAATTTTGCTGCTGATGTGTAAGTAACACTCTTCAGCATTTCCTCAGGTGATATCAATTGGCAGTTACCATTCCTCAGCACTTGGCATGTGGCTCGATTGCAATTCGCACAGCAGCATCTACATGTAGAAATATTTCTAGAATGAACAGAAGTAACTTTATAATTATTTATACTATACACATGTGAGTTACCAGTACACAAGCAATTTCATTTTGTCTGCAAGCTACTTACATAGAGCAGCAAATCGCACCAGTGCTCAATGTCTATTTTTTTACCATTGGCTCACTGGAAATCGTAGCCTGGGAAGTCATTCCATGCTACGGAGAAGTTGAAGTGCGGAGGCATATAAAACATGGAAGAGAAAAAGATTTTTTACTTAATTAGTTGAACCACAGATCTACTGATCTCAGCAAATGAAAAAGGCATAAAACACTGAAGATTAAAGAATAAGGTTTAACAAATTAAAAAATGCAATTTTTTGAAGTTACTTACTGAGTTATTTTAGATGAACATCCTCTCTGCACAAGACTGTTGCACTGATACACCTTTCATCTAACTGGTACAAGAAGTAAGAGAATATACATCTAGCCCATTCCATCGAGGGTGTACACTCGAGGGCTACTGGCACCACACACACTGGATCTGTCAGGGTTTGCTCCAAACAGAGAATCTGGCACGCCTATGCGCTACTGGATAAATACACTAGGGACCTCGACGATACACCTAATACAGCTGAATGGTATCGAGGAATCAGCACCAAAATGTTTATTCCACAGAGGAAAGCACAACACCAGCCCTTTCCGGAGGGTGTACACTCCAGGCTGACAACTTCACACACTTCACTCCTCACTAACAAGAAACAAAGATAAACTAACACAACCCCTACCCATAGGGGTATACACTCTGGGGCACCACGCATCATATTCTTTGCAGATTATTTGTAAGACTGGAAGAGAAGTGGAACACAAGGCCATTCCACAGACGGTAATTACTTTAGGGCTCACAACAAAAGACTTTTTATGGCTGGCAGAGCTTCATGAAAGCAAGTGCCAACAAAAAAAGTAGAAGCCTTTCCACGGAGGAAGGCAAAGGACAAACCAGTTACACTTGGTATACACTGAATACACTGCAGGCAACAACATCAAGCACTTTGCTGCTCACTTATCAGAAAACACTGAAAACACAACCTAAGCCCATTCCTTGGAGGGTGTACACTCCAGGGCTACACACATCACTTTAATTGCGCATGGCAGGCAAAACACAGAAATACACACAACACAAGCCCCTTCTATATAGGGTAAATATTCTAGGGATGCCAATAACATATCCACTAAACATCACTGGTTAAATACCAAAGGAAGCACACCACAAGCCCATTCCATTGAGCGTATACACTCAAGGGCTTTCAAAATCACAAATTTTGCTGCTGATGTGTAAGTAACACTCTTCAGCATTTCCTCAGGTGATATCAATTGGCAGTTACCATTCCTCAGCACTTGGTATGTGGCTCGATTGGAATTCGCACAGCAGCATCTACATGTAGAAATATTTCTGGAATGAACAGAAGTATTTTTATTTTTATTTATACTATACACATGTGAGTTACCAGTACAAAAACAAATTTCATTTTGTCTGCAAGTTACTTACATACAGCAGCAAATCGCACCAGTGTTCAATGTCTATTATTTTACCATTGGCTCACTGGAAATCGTCGCTTGGGAGATCATTCCATTCTACGGAGAAGATGTAGGGCAGAGGCGTATAACCCATGGAAGAGAAAAAGATTTTTTACTTAATTAGTTGAACCACAGATCTACAGATCTTAGCAAATGAAAAAGGCATGAAACTCTGAAGATTAAAAGAAAAGGTTTAACAAATAAAAAGTTAATTTTTTTTGACGTTACTTACTGAGTAATGTTAGATGAACATGCTCTTTGTACAAGACTGTTGCACTGAACCACCTTTCTTCTAACTGGTAGGAGAAGTAAGAGAATAAACATCTAGCCCATTCCATCGAGGGTTTACACTCGAGGGCTTTTGGCACCACACACACTGGATCTATCTGGAGACGCTCCAAACAGAGAATCTGGCACGCCCGTGCCCCACAGGATAAATACACTGGGGATCTCACAAAACATCTAATACAGCTGAATGGTATCAAGGAATCAGCACCAAAAGTTTATTCCACAGAAGAAAGCACAACACCAGCCCATTCTGGAGGGTGTACACTCCAGGCTGACAACTTCACACACTTCTCTGCTCACTAGCAAGAAACAAAGATAAAGTAACACAACCCCTACCCATAGGGGTATACACTCTGGGGCACCACGCATCATATTCTTTACATATTATTGGTAAGACTGGAACAGATGTGGAACACAAGCCCATTCCACGGACGGTAATCACTTTAGGGCTCACAACAAAACACTTTATATGAATGGCAGAGCTTCATGAAAGCAAGTGCCAACAAAAAAAGAAGAAGCCTTTCCATGAAGGAAGGCAAAGGAAAATCCAATTACACTGGTATACACTGAATACACTGCAGGCGACCACATTATGCACTTTGCTGCTCACTTATCAGAAGGAACTGAAAACACAACCTAAGCCCATTCCGTGGAGGGTGTACACTCCAGGGCTACACACATCACATAAATTGCGCATGGCAGGCAAAACACAGAAATAGACACAACACAAGCCCCTTCCATATAGGGTAAATATTCCAGGGGTGCCAATAACATATCCACTCAAAATCACTGGTTAAATACCAGAGAAAGCAAACCACAAGCCCATTCCATTGAGGGTATACACTCAAAGGCTTTCAAAATCACAAATTTTGCTGCTGATGTGTAAGTACCACTCTTCAGCATTTCCTCAGGTGATATCAATTGGCAGTTACCATTCCTCAGCACTTGGTATGTGGCTTGATTGGAATTCGCACAGCAGCGTCTTTATGTAGAATTGTTTCTAGAACAAACAGAAGAAATTTTATGATTTTTTTATACTACACACATGTTGGTTACCAGTACACATGCATTTTCATTTTATCTCCAAGCTACTTACATACAGCAGCAGATCACACCAGTGCTCAATGTCTATTATTTTACAATCTGCTCACTGGAAATCGTAGCCTGGGAAGTCATTCCATGCTACGGAGAAGTTGAAGTGCGGAGGCATATAAAACATGGAAGAGAAAAAGATTTTTTACTTAATTAGTTGAACCACAGATCTACAGATCTCAGCAAATGAAAAAGGCATAAAACTCTGAAGATTAAAGAATAAGGTTTAACAAATGAAAAAATGCAATTTTTTGAAGTTACTTACTGAGTTAAGTTAGATGAACATCCTCTCTGTACAAGACTGTTGCACTGAATCACCTTTCAACTAACTGGTACAAGAAGTAAGAGAATAAACATCTAGCCCATTCCATCGAGGGTGTACACTCGAAGGCTACTGGATCTGTCTGGGGTCGCTCCAAACAGAGAATCTGGCACGCCTATGCGCTACTGGATAAATACACTAGGGACCTCGACAATACACCTAATACAGCAGAATGGTATTGAGGAATCAGCACCAAAATGTTTATGCCACAGAGGAAAGCACAACACAAGCCCTTTCCGGAGGGTGTACACTCCAGGCTGACAACTTCACACACATCACTGCTCACTAACAAGAAACAAAGATAAACTAACACAACCCCTACCCATAGGGGTATACACTCTGGGGCACCACGCATCATATTCTTTGCAGATTATTTGTAAGACTGGAACAGAAGTGGAACACAAGCCCATTCCACAGACGGTAATTACTTTAGGGCTCACAACAAAACACTTTTTATGGATGGCAGAGCTTCATGAAAGCAAGTGCCAACAAAAAGGAAGAAACCTTTCCACAAAGGAAGGCAAAGGACAAACCAATTACACTTGGAATACACTGAATACACCGCAGGCGACAACATCAAGCACTTTGCTGCTCACTTATCAGAAAACACTGAAAACACAACCTAAGCCCATTCCTTGGAGGGTGTACACTCCTGGGCTACACACATCACATAAATTGCGCATGGCAGGCAAAACACAGAAATAGACACAACACAAGCCCCTTCCATATAGGGTAAATATTCTAGGGATGCCAATAACATATCCACTAAACATCACTGGTTAAATACCAAAGGAACCACACCACAAGCTCATTCCTTTGAGGGTATACACTCAAGGGCTTTCAAAATCACAAATTTTGCTGCTGATGTGTAAGTAACACTCTTCAGCATTTCCTCAGGTGATATCAGTTGGCAGTTACCATTCCTCAGCAATTGGTATGGGGCTTGATTGGAATTCGCACAGCAGCGTCTTTATGTAGAATTGTTTCTAGAACAAACAGAAGAAATTTTATGATTTTTTATACTACAGACATGTTGGTTACCAGTACACAAGCATTTTCATTTTATCTCCAAGCTACTAACATACAGCAGCAGATCACACCAGTGCTCAAAATCTATTATTTTACCATTTGCGCACTGGAAATCGTAGCCTGGGAAATCATTCCATGCTACGGAGAAGTTGAAGCGCGGAGGCATATAAAACATGGAAGAGAAAAAGATTTTTTACTTAATTAGTTGAACCACAGATCTACTGATCTCAGCAAATGAAAAAGGCATAAAACTCTGAAGATTAAAGAATACGGTTTAACAAATGAAAAAAAAAACAATTTTTTGAAGTTACTTACTGAGTTATGTTAGATGAACATCCTCTCTGTACAAGACTGTTGCACTGAATCACCTTTCAACTAACTGGTACAAGAAGTAAGAGAATAAACATCTAGCCCATTCCATCGAGGGTGTACACTCGAGGGCTACTCGTACCACACACACTGGATCTATCTGGGGTCGCTCCAAACAGAGAATCTGGCACGCCTATGCGCTACTGTATAAATACATTAGGGACCTCGACAATACACCTAATATAGCTGAATTGTATCAAGGAATCAGCACCAAAATGTTTATTCCACAGAGGAAAGCACAACACCAGCCCTTTCCGGAGGGTGTACATTCCAGGCTGACAACTTCACACACTTCACTGCTCACTAACAAGAAACAAAGATAAACTAACACAACCCCTACCCATAGGGGTATACACTCTGGGGCACCACGCATCATATTCTTTGCAGATTGTTGGTAAGACTGGAACAGAAGTGGAACACAAGCCCATTCCACAGACGGTAATTACTTTAGGGCTCACAACAAAACACTTTTTATGGATGGCAGAGCTTCATGAAAGCAAGTGCCAACAAAAATAGAAGAAGCCTTTCCACGAAGCAAGGCAAAGGACAAACCAATTACACTTGGTATACACTGAATACACTGCAGGCAACAACATCAAGCACTTTGCTGCTCACTTATCAGAAAACACTGAAAACACAACCTAAGCCCATTCCTTGGAGGGTGTACACTCCTGGGCTACACACATCACATAAATTGCGCATGGCAGGCAAAACACAGAAATAGACACAACACAAGCCCCTTCCATATAGGGTAAATATTCTAGGGATGCCAATAACATATCCACTAAACATCACTGGTTAAATACCAAAGGAACCACACCACAAGCTCATTCCTTTGAGGGTATACACTCAAGGGCTTTCAAAATCACAAATTTTGCTGCTGATGTGTAAGTAACACTCTTCAGCATTTCCTCAGGTGATATCAATTGGCAGTTACCATTCCTCAGCACTTGGTATGTGGCTTGATTGGAATTCGCACAGCAGCGTCTTTATGTAGAATTGTTTCTAGAACAAACAGAAGAAATTTTATGATTTTTTATACTACACACATGTTGGTTACCAGTACACAAGCATTTTCATTTTATCTCCAAGCTACTTACATACAGCAGCAGATCGCACCAGTGCTCAATGTCTATTATTTTACCATTGGCTCACTGGAAATCGTAGCCTGGGAAGTCTTTCCATGCTATGGAGAAGTTGAAGTGCGGAGGCATATAAAACATGGAAGAGAAAAAGATTTTTTACTTTCTTAGTTGAACCACAGATCAACTGATCTCAGCAAATGAAAAAGGCATAAAACTCTGAAGATTAAAGAATAAGGTTTATCAAATGAAAAAAATGCAATTTTTTGTAGTTACTTACTGAGTTATGTTAGATGAACATCCCCTCTGTACAAGACTGTTGCACTGAATCACCTTTCATCTAACTGGTACAAGAAGTAAGAGAATAAACATCTAGCCCATTCCCTTGAGGGTTTACACTCGAGGGCTACTGGCACCACACACACTGGATCTATCTGGGGTCGCTCCAAACAGAGAATCTGGCACGCCTATGCGCTACTGGATAAATACACTAGGGAGCTCGACAATACACCTAATACAGCTGGATCGTATCAAGGAATCAGCACAAAAATGTTTTTTCCACAGAGGAAAGCACAACACCAGTCCATTTCGGAGGGTGTACACTCCAGGCTGACAACTTCACACACTTCACTGCTCACTAACAAGAAACAAAGATAAACTAACACAACCCCTACCCATAGGGGTATACACTCTGGGGCACCGCGCATCATATTCTTTGCAGATTGTTGGTAAGACTGGAACAGAAGTGGAACACAAGCCCATTCCACAGACGGTAATCACTTTAGGGCTCAAAACAAAACACTTTATATGAATGGCAGAGCTTCATGAAAGCAAGTGCCAACAAAAAAAGAAGAAGCCTTTCCATGAAGGAAGGCAAAGGACAATCCAATTACACTGGTATACACTGAATACACTGCAAGCGACCACATTATGCACTTTGCTGCTCACTTATCAGAAGGAACTGAAAACACAACCTAAGCCCATTCCGTGGAGGGTGTACACTCCAGGGCTACACACATCACATAAATTGCGCATGGCAGGCAAAACACAGAAATAGACACAACACAAGCCCCTTCCATATAGGGTAAATATTCCAGGGGTGCCAATAACATATCCACTAAACATCACTGGTTAAATACCATAGAAAGCAAACCACAAGCCCATTCCATTGAGGGTATAGACTCAAAGGCTTTCAAAATCACAAATTTTGCTGCTGATGTGTAAGTAACACTCTTCAGCATTTCCTCAGGTGATATCAATTGGCAGTTACCATTCCTCAGCACTTGGTATGTGGCTTGATTGGAATTCGCACAGCAGCGTCTTTATGTAGAATTGTTTCTAGAACAAACAGAAGAAATTTTATGATTTTTTATACTACACACATGTTGGTTACCAGTACACAAGCATTTTCATTTTACCTCCAAGCTACTTACATACAGCAGCAGATCGAACCAGTGCTCAATGTCTATTATTTTACCATTGGCTCACTGGAAATCATAGCCTGGGAAGTCATTCCATGCTACGGAGAAGTTGAAGTGCGGAGGCATATAAAACATGGAAGGGAAAAAGATTTTTTACTTAATTAGTTGAACCACAGATCTACTGATCTCAGCAAATGAAAAAGGCATAAAACTCTGAAGATTAAAGAATAAGGTTTAACAAATGAAAAAATGCAATTTTTTGAAGTTACTTACTGAGTTATGTTAGATGAACATCCTCTCTGTACAAGACTGTTGCACTGAATCACCTTTCATCTAACTGGTACAAGAAGTAAGAGAATAAACATCTAGCCCATTCCATCGAGGGTGTACACTCGAGGGCTACTGGCACCACACACACTGGATCTACCTGGGGTCGCTCCAAACAGAGAATCTGGCACGCCTATGCGCTACTGGATAAATACACTAGGGACCTCGACAATACACCTAATACAGCTGAATGGTATCAAGGAATCAGCACCAAAATATTTATTCCACAGACGAAAGCACAACACCAGCCCATTCCGGAGGGTGTACACTCCAGGCTGACAACTTCACACACTTCACTGCTCACTAACAAGAAACAAAGATAAACTAACACAACCCCTACCCATAGGGGTATACACTCTGGGGCACCACGCATCATATTCTTTGCAGATTATTTGTAAGACTGGAAGAGAAGTGGAACACAAGCCCATTTCACAGACGGTAATTACTTTAGGGCTCACAACAAAACACTTTTTATGGATGAAGAGCTTCATGAAAGCAAGTGCCAACAAAAAAAGTAGAAGCCTTTCCACGAAGGAAGGCAAAGGACAAACCAATTACAATTGGTATACACTGAATACACTGCAGGCAACAACATCAAGCACTTTGCTGCTCACTTATCAGAAAACACTGAAAATGCAACCTAAGCCCATTCCTTGGAGGGTGTACACTCCAGGGCACCACACATCACATAAATTGCGCATGGCAGGCAAAACACAGAAATACACACAACACAAGCCCCTTCCATATAGGGTAAATATTCTAGGGATGCCAATAACATATCCACTAAACATCACTGGTTAAATACCAAAGGAAGAACACCACAAGCCCATTCCATTGAGGGTATACACTCAAGGGCTTTCAAAATCACAAATTTTGCTGCTGATGTGTAAGTAACACTCTTCAGCATTTCCTCAGGTGATATCAATTGGCAGATACCATTCCTCAGCACTTCGTTTGTGGCTCGATTGGAATACGCACAGCAGCATCTACATGTAGAAATATTTCTAGAATGAACAGAAGAAATTTTTTGATTATTAATACTATACACATCTGAGTTACCAGTACACAAGCAATTTCATTTTGTCTGCAAGCTACTTACATACAGCAGCAAATCGCACCAGTGTTCAATGTATATTATTTTACCATTGGCTCACTGGAAATCGTCGCTTGGGAGATCATTCCATTCTACGGAGAAGTTGAAGGGCAGAGGCGTATAACCCATGGAAGAGAAAAAGATTTTTTACTTAATTAGTTGAACCACAGATCTACAGATCTTAACAAATGAACAAGGCATGACACTCTGAAGATTAAAAGAAAAGGTTTAACAAATAAAATTTTTTTTTGACGTTACTTACTGAGTAATATTAGATGAACATGCTTTTTGTAAAAGACTGTTGCACTGAACCACCTTTCTTCTAACTGGTACAAGAAGTAAGAAAGTAAACATCTAGCCCATTCCATCGAGGGTTTACACTCGAGGGCTTTTGGCACCACACACACTGGATCTATCTGGAGACGCTCCAAACAGAGAATCTGGCACGCCCGTGCCCCACAGGATAAATACACTGGGGATCTCACAAAACACCTAATACAGCTGAATGGTATCAAGGAATCAGCACCAAAATGTTTATTCCACAGAGGAAAGCACAACACCAGCCCATTCCGGAGGGTGTACACTCGAGGCTGACAACTTCACTGCTCACTAACAAGAAACAAAGATAAACTAACACAACCCCTACCCATAGGGGTATACACTCTGGGGCACCACACATCATATTCATTGCAGATTATTGGTAAGACTGGAACAGAAGTGGAACACAGGCCCATTCCACAGACGGTAATTACTTTAGGGCTCAAAACAAAACAGTTTTTATGGATGGCAGAGCTTCATGAAAGCAAGTGCCAACAAAAAAAGAAGAAGCCTTTCCACGAAGGAAGGCAAAGGACAAACTAATTAAACTTGGTATACACTCAATACACTGCAGGCGACCACATGATGCACTTTGCTGCTCACTTATCAGAGAGAACTGAAAACACAACCTAAGCCCATTCCGTGGAGGGTGTACACTGCAGGGCTACACACATCACATTAATTGCGCATGGCAGGCAAAACACAGAAATACACACAACACAAGCCCCTTCCATATAGGGTAAATATTTCAGGGGTGCCAATAACATATCCACTAAACATCACTGGTTAAATACCAGAGGAAGCAAACTACAAGCCCATTCCATTGAGAGTATACACTCAACGGCTTTCAAAATCACAAATTTTGCTGCTGATGTGTAAGTAACACTCTTCAGCATTTCCTCAGGTAATATCAATTGGCAGATACCATTCCTCAGCACTTCGTTTGTGGCTCGATTGGAATACGCACAGCAGCATCTACATGTAGAAATATTTCTAGAATGAACAGAAGTAACTTTATAATTATTTATACTATACACATGTGAGTTACCAGTACACAAGCAATTTCATTTTGTCTGCAAGCTACTTACATAGAGCAGCAAATCGCACCAGTGTTCAATGTCTATTATTTTACCATTGGCTCACTGGAAATCGTCGCTTGGGAGATCGTTCCATTCTACGGAGAAGATGTAGGGCAGAGGCGTATAACCCATGGAAGAGAAAAAGATTTTTTACTTAATTAGTTGACCCACAGATTTACAGATCTTAGCAAATGAAAAAGGCATGAAACTCTGAAGATTAAAAGAAAAGGTTTAACAAATAAAAAGTTATGTTTTTTGACGTTACTTACTGAGTAATGTTACATGAACATGCTCTTTGTACAAGACTGTTGCACTGAACCACCTTTCTTCTAACTGGTACAAGAAGTAAGAGAATAAACATCTAGCCCATTCCATCGTGGGTTTACACTCGAGGGCTTTTGGCACCACACACACTGGATCCGTCTGGAGACGCTCCAAACAGAGAATCTGGCACGCCCGTGCCCCACAGGATAAATACACTGGGGATCTCACAAAACATCTAATACGGGTGAATGGTATCAAGGAATCAGCACAAAAAAGTTTATTCCACAGAGGAAAGCACAACACCAGCCCATTCCGGAGGGTGTACACTCCAGGCTGACAACTTCACACACTTCTCTGCTCACTATCAAGAAACAAAGATAAAGTAACACAACCCCTACCCATAGGGGTATACACTCTGGGGCACCACGCATCATATTCTTTACATATTATTGGTAAGACTGGAACAGATGTAGAACACAAGCCCATTCCACAGACGGTAATCACTTTAGGGCTCACAACAAAACACTTTATATGAATGGCAGAGCTTCATGAAAGCAAGTGCCAACAAAAAAAGATGAAGCCTTTCCATGAAGGAAGGCAAAGGACAATCCAATTACACTGGTATACACTGAATACACTGCAGGCGACCACATTATGCACTTTGCTGCTCACTTATCAGAAGGAACTGAAAACACAACCTAAGCCCATTCCGTGGAGGGTGTACACTCCAGGGCTACACACATCACATTAATTGCGCATGGCAGGCAAAACACAGAAATACACACAACACAAGCCCCTTCCATATAGGGTAAATATTCTAGGGATGCCAATAACATATCCACTAAACATCACTGGTTAAATACCAAAGGAAGCACACCACAAGCCCATTCCTTTGAGGGTATACACTCAAGGGCTTACAAAATCACAAATTTTGCTGCTGATGTGTAAGTAACACTCTTCAGCATTTCCTCAGGTGATATCAATTGGCAGTTACCATTCCTCAGCACTTGGCATGTGGCTCGATTGCAATTCGCACAGCAGCATCTACATGTAGAAATATTTCTAGAATGAACAGAAGTAACTTTATAATTATTTATACTATACACATGTGAGTTACCAGTACACAAGCAATTTCATTTTGTCTGCAAGCTACTTACATAGAGCAGCAAATCGCACCAGTGCTCAATGTCTATTTTTTTACCATTGGCTCACTGGAAATCGTAGCCTGGGAAGTCATTCCATGCTACGGAGAAGTTGAAGTGCGGAGGCATATAAAACATGGAAGAGAAAAAGATTTTTTACTTAATTAGTTGAACCACAGATCTACTGATCTCAGCAAATGAAAAAGGCATAAAACACTGAAGATTAAAGAATAAGGTTTAACAAATTAAAAAATGCAATTTTTTGAAGTTACTTACTGAGTTATTTTAGATGAACATCCTCTCTGCACAAGACTGTTGCACTGATACACCTTTCATCTAACTGGTACAAGAAGTAAGAGAATATACATCTAGCCCATTCCATCGAGGGTGTACACTCGAGGGCTACTGGCACCACACACACTGGATCTGTCAGGGTTCGCTCCAAACAGAGAATCTGGCACGCCTATGCGCTACTGGATAAATACACTAGGGACCTCGACGATACACCTAATACAGCTGAATGGTATCGAGGAATCAGCACCAAAATGTTTATTCCACAGAGGAAAGCACAACACCAGCCCTTTCCGGAGGGTGTACACTCCAGGCTGACAACTTCACACACTTCACTCCTCACTAACAAGAAACAAAGATAAACTAACACAACCCCTACCCATAGGGGTATACACTCTGGGGCACCACGCATCATATTCTTTGCAGATTATTTGTAAGACTGGAAGAGAAGTGGAACACAAGGCCATTCCACAGACGGTAATTACTTTAGGGCTCACAACAAAAGACTTTTTATGGCTGGCAGAGCTTCATGAAAGCAAGTGCCAACAAAAAAAGTAGAAGCCTTTCCACGGAGGAAGGCAAAGGATAAACCAGTTACACTTGGTATACACTGAATACACTGCAGGCAACAACATCAAGCACTTTGCTGCTCACTTATCAGAAAACACTGAAAACACAACCTAAGCCCATTCCTTGGAGGGTGTACACTCCAGGGCTACACACATCACTTTAATTGCGCATGGCAGGCAAAACACAGAAATACACACAACACAAGCCCCTTCTATATAGGGTAAATATTCTAGGGATGCCAATAACATATCCACTAAACATCACTGGTTAAATACCAAAGGAAGCACACCACAAGCCCATTCCATTGAGCGTATACACTCAAGGGCTTTCAAAATCACAAATTTTGCTGCTGATGTGTAAGTAACACTCTTCAGCATTTCCTCAGGTGATATCAATTGGCAGTTACCATTCCTCTGCACTTGGTATGTGGCTCGATTGGAATTCGCACAGCAGCATCTACATGTAGAAATATTTCTGGAATGAACAGAAGTATTTTTATTTTTATTTATACTATACACATGTGAGTTACCAGTACAAAAACAAATTTCATTTTGTCTGCAAGTTACTTACATACAGCAGCAAATCGCACCAGTGTTCAATGTCTATTATTTTACCATTGGCTCACTGGAAATCGTCGCTTGGGAGATCATTCCATTCTACGGAGAAGATGTAGGGCAGAGGCGTATAACCCATGGAAGAGAAAAAGATTTTTTACTTAATTAGTTGAACCACAGATCTACAGATCTTAGCAAATGAAAAAGGCATGAAACTCTGAAGATTAAAAGAAAAGGTTTAACAAATAAAAAGTTAATTTTTTTTGACGTTACTTACTGAGTAATGTTAGATGAACATGCTCTTTGTACAAGACTGTTGCACTGAACCACCTTTCTTCTAACTGGTAGGAGAAGTAAGAGAATAAACATCTAGCCCATTCCATCGAGGGTTTACACTCGAGGGCTTTTGGCACCACACACACTGGATCTATCTGGAGACGCTCCAAACAGAGAATCTGGCACGCCCGTGCCCCACAGGATAAATACACTGGGGATCTCACAAAACATCTAATACAGCTGAATGGTATCAAGGAATCAGCACCAAAAGTTTATTCCACAGAAGAAAGCACAACACCAGCCCATTCTGGAGGGTGTACACTCCAGGCTGACAACTTCACACACTTCTCTGCTCACTAGCAAGAAACAAAGATAAAGTAACACAACCCCTACCCATAGGGGTATACACTCTGGGGCACCACGCATCATATTCTTTACATATTATTGGTAAGACTGGAACAGATGTGGAACACAAGCCCATTCCACGGACGGTAATCACTTTAGGGCTCACAACAAAACACTTTATATGAATGGCAGAGCTTCATGAAAGCAAGTGCCAACAAAAAAAGAAGAAGCCTTTCCATGAAGGAAGGCAAAGGAAAATCCAATTACACTGGTATACACTGAATACACTGCAGGCGACCACATTATGCACTTTGCTGCTCACTTATCAGAAGGAACTGAAAACACAACCTAAGCCCATTCCGTGGAGGGTGTACACACCAGGGCTACACACATCACATAAATAGCGCATGGCAGGCAAAACACAGAAATAGACACAACACAAGCCCCTTCCATATAGGGTAAATATTCCAGGGGTGCCAATAACATATCCGCTCAAAATCACTGGTTAAATACCAGAGAAAGCAAACCACAAGCCCATTCCATTGAGGGTATACACTCAAAGGCTTTCAAAATCACAAATTTTGCTGCTGATGTGTAAGTACCACTCTTCAGCATTTCCTCAGGTGATATCAATTGGCAGTTACCATTCCTCAGCACTTGGTATGTGGCTTGATTGGAATTCGCACAGCAGCGTCTTTATGTAGAATTGTTTCTAGAACAAACAGAAGAAATTTTATGATTTTTTTATACTACACACATGTTGGTTACCAGTACACATGCATTTTCATTTTATCTCCAAGCTACTTACATACAGCAGCAGATCACACCAGTGCTCAATGTCTATTATTTTACAATCTGCTCACTGGAAATCGTAGCCTGGGAAGTCATTCCATGCTACGGAGAAGTTGAAGTGCGGAGGCATATAAAACATGGAAGAGAAAAAGATTTTTTACTTAATTAGTTGAACCACAGATCTACAGATCTCAGCAAATGAAAAAGGCATAAAACTCTGAAGATTAAAGAATAAGGTTTAACAAATGAAAAAATGCAATTTTTTGAAGTTACTTACTGAGTTAAGTTAGATGAACATCCTCTCTGTACAAGACTGTTGCACTGAATCACCTTTCAACTAACTGGTACAAGAAGTAAGAGAATAAACATCTAGCCCATTCCATCGAGGGTGTACACTCGAAGGCTACTGGATCTGTCTGGGGTCGCTCCAAACAGAGAATCTGGCACGCCTATGCGCTACTGGATAAATACACTAGGGACCTCGACAATACACCTAATACAGCAGAATGGTATTGAGGAATCAGCACCAAAATGTTTATGCCACAGAGGAAAGCACAACACAAGCCCTTTCCGGAGGGTGTACACTCCAGGCTGACAACTTCACACACATCACTGCTCACTAACAAGAAACAAAGATAAACTAACACAACCCCTACCCATAGGGGTATACACTCTGGGGCACCACGCATCATATTCTTTGCAGATTATTTGTAAGACTGGAACAGAAGTGGAACACAAGCCCATTCCACAGACGGTAATTACTTTAGGGCTCACAACAAAACACTTTTTATGGATGGCAGAGCTTCATGAAAGCAAGTGCCAACAAAAAGGAAGAAACCTTTCCACAAAGGAAGGCAAAGGACAAACCAATTACACTTGGAATACACTGAATACACCGCAGGCGACAACATCAAGCACTTTGCTGCTCACTTATCAGAAAACACTGAAAACACAACCTAAGCCCATTCCTTGGAGGGTGTACACTCCTGGGCTACACACATCACATAAATTGCGCATGGCAGGCAAAACACAGAAATAGACACAACACAAGCCCCTTCCATATAGGGTAAATATTCTAGGGATGCCAATAACATATCCACTAAACATCACTGGTTAAATACCAAAGGAACCACACCACAAGCTCATTCCTTTGAGGGTATACACTCAAGGGCTTTCAAAATCACAAATTTTGCTGCTGATGTGTAAGTAACTCTCTTCAGCATTTCCTCAGGTGATATCAGTTGGCAGTTACCATTCCTCAGCAATTGGTATGGGGCTTGATTGGAATTCGCACAGCAGCGTCTTTATGTAGAATTGTTTCTAGAACAAACAGAAGAAATTTTATGATTTTTTATACTACAGACATGTTGGTTACCAGTACACAAGCATTTTCATTTTATCTCCAAGCTACTAACATACAGCAGCAGATCACACCAGTGCTCAAAATCTATTATTTTACCATTTGCGCACTGGAAATCGTAGCCTGGGAAATCATTCCATGCTACGGAGAAGTTGAAGCGCGGAGGCATATAAAACATGGAAGAGAAAAATATTTTTTACTTAATTAGTTGAACCACAGATCTACTGATCTCAGCAAATGAAAAAGGCATAAAACTCTGAAGATTAAAGAATACGGTTTAACAAATGAAAAAAAAAACAATTTTTTGAAGTTACTTACTGAGTTATGTTAGATGAACATCCTCTCTGTACAAGACTGTTGCACTGAATCACCTTTCAACTAACTGGTACAAGAAGTAAGAGAATATACATCTAGCCCATTCCATCGAGGGTGTACAGTCGAGGGCTACTCGTACCACACACACTGGATCTATCTGGGGTCGCTCCAAACAGAGAATCTGGCACGCCTATGCGCTACTGTATAAATACATTAGGGACCTCGACAATACACCTAATATAGCTGAATTGTATCAAGGAATCAGCACCAAAATGTTTATTCCACAGAGGAAAGCACAACACCAGCCCTTTCCGGAGGGTGTACATTCCAGGCTGACAACTTCACACACTTCACTGCTCACTAACAAGAAACAAAGATAAACTAACACAACCCCTACCCATAGGGGTATACACTCTGGAGCACCACGCATCATATTCTTTGCAGATTGTTGGTAAGACTGGAACAGAAGTGGAACACAAGCCCATTCCACAGACGGTAATTACTTTAGGGCTCACAACAAAACACTTTTTATGGATGGCAGAGCTTCATGAAAGCAAGTGCCAACAAAAATAGAAGAAGCCTTTCCACGAAGCAAGGCAAAGGACAAACCAATTACACTTGGTATACACTGAATACACTGCAGGCAACAACATCAAGCACTTTGCTGCTCACTTATCAGAAAACACTGAAAACACAACCTAAGCCCATTCCTTGGAGGGTGTACACTCCTGGGCTACACACATCACATAAATTGCGCATGGCAGGCAAAACACAGAAATAGACACAACACAAGCCCCTTCCATATAGGGTAAATATTCTAGGGATGCCAATAACATATCCACTAAACATCACTGGTTAAATACCAAAGGAACCACACCACAAGCTCATTCCTTTGAGGGTATACACTCAAGGGCTTTCAAAATCACAAATTTTGCTGCTGATGTGTAAGTAACACTCTTCAGCATTTCCTCAGGTGATATCAATTGGCAGTTACCATTCCTCAGCACTTGGTATGTGGCTTGATTGGAATTCGCACAGCAGCGTCTTTATGTAGAATTGTTTCTAGAACAAACAGAAGAAATTTTATGATTTTTTATACTACACACATGTTGGTTACCAGTACACAAGCATTTTCATTTTATCTCCAAGCTACTTACATACAGCAGCAGATCGCACCAGTGCTCAATGTCTATTATTTTACCATTGGCTCACTGGAAATCGTAGCCTGGGAAGTCTTTCCATGCTATGGAGAAGTTGAAGTGCGGAGGCATATAAAACATGGAAGAGAAAAAGATTTTTTACTTTCTTAGTTGAACCACAGATCAACTGATCTCAGCAAATGAAAAAGGCATAAAACTCTGAAGATTAAAGAATAAGGTTTATCAAATGAAAAAAATGCAATTTTTTGTAGTTACTTACTGAGTTATGTTAGATGAACATCCTCTCTGTACAAGACTGTTGCACTGAATCACCTTTCATCTAACTGGTACAAGAAGTAAGAGAATAAACATCTAGCCCATTCCCTTGACGGTTTACACTCGAGGGCTACTGGCACCACACACACTGGATCTATCTGGGGTCGCTCCAAACAGAGAATCTGGCACGCCTATGCGCTACTGGATAAATACACTAGGGAGCTCGACAATACACCTAATACAGCTGGATCGTATCAAGGAATCAGCACAAAAATGTTTTTTCCACAGAGGAAAGCACAACACCAGTCCATTTCGGAGGGTGTACACTCCAGGCTGACAACTTCACACACTTCACTGCTCACTAACAAGAAACAAAGATAAACTAACACAACCCCTACCCATAGGGGTATACACTCTGGGGCACCGCGCATCATATTCTTTGCAGATTGTTGGTAAGACTGGAACAGAAGTGGAACACAAGCCCATTCCACAGACGGTAATCACTTTAGGGCTCAAAACAAAACACTTTATATGAATGGCAGAGCTTCATGAAAGCAAGTGCCAACAAAAAAAGAAGAAGCCTTTCCATGAAGGAAGGCAAAGGACAATCCAATTACACTGGTATACACTGAATACACTGCAAGCGACCACATTATGCACTTTGCTGCTCACTTATCAGAAGGAACTGAAAACACAACCTAAGCCCATTCCGTGGAGGGTGTACACTCCAGGGCTACACACATCACATAAATTGCGCATGGCAGGCAAAACACAGAAATAGACACAACACAAGCCCCTTCCATATAGGGTAAATATTCCAGGGGTGCCAATAACATATCCACTAAACATCACTGGTTAAATACCAGAGAAAGCAAACCACAAGCCCATTCCATTGAGGGTATAGACTCAAAGGCTTTCAAAATCACAAATTTTGCTGCTGATGTGTAAGTAACACTCTTCAGCATTTCCTCAGGTGATATCAATTGGCAGTTACCATTCCTCAGCACTTGGTATGTGGCTTGATTGGAATTCGCACAGCAGCGTCTTTATGTAGAATTGTTTCTAGAACAAACAGAAGAAATTTTATGATTTTTTATACTACACACATGTTGGTTACCAGTACACAAGCATTTTCATTTTATCTCCAAGCTACTTACATACAGCAGCAGATCGCACCAGTGCTCAATGTCTATTATTTTACCATTGGCTCACTGGAAATCGTAGCCTCGGAAGTCTTTCCATGCTACGGAGAAGTTGAAGTGCGGAGGTATATAAAACATGGAAGAGAAAAAGATTTTTTACCTAATTAGTTGAACCACAGATCAACTGATCTCAGCAAATGAAAAAGGCATAAAACTCTGAAGATTAAAGAATAAGGTTTATCAAATGAAAAAAATGCAATTTTTTGCAGTTACTTACTGAGTTATGTTAGATGAACATCCTCTCTGTACAAGACTGTTGCACTGAATCACCTTTCATCTAACTGGTACAAGAAGTAAGAGAATAAACATCTAGCCCATTCCATCGAGGGTGTACACTCGAGGGCTACTGGCATCACACACACTGGATCTATCTGGGGTCGCTCCAAACAGCGAATCTGGCACGCCTATGCGCTACTGGATAAATACACTAGGGACCTCGACAATACACCTAATACAGCTGGATCGTATCAAGGAATCAGCACAAAAATGTTTTTTCCACAGAGGAAAGCACAACACCAGTCCATTCCGGAGGGTGTACATTCCAGGCTGACAACTTCACACACTTCACTGCTCACTAACAAGAAACAAAGATAAACTAACACAACCCCTACCCATAGGGGTAAACACTCCGGGGCACCGCGCATCATATTCTTTGCAGATTATTGGTAAGACTGGAACAGAAGTGGAACACAAGCCCATTCCACAGACGGTAATTACTTTAGGGCTCACAACAAAACACTTAATATGGATGGCAGAGCTTCATGAAAGCAAGTGCCAACAAAAAGAGAAGAAGCCTTTCCACAAAGGAAGGCAAAGGACAAACCAATTACACTTGGTATACACTGAATACACTGCAGGCGACCACATTATGCACTTTGCTGCTCACTTATCAGAAGGAACTGAAAACACAACCTAAGCCCATTCCGTGGAGGGTGTACACTCCAGGGCTACACACATCACATTAATTGCGCATGGCAGGTAAAACACAGAAATACACACAACACAAGCCCCTTCCATATAGGGTAAATATTCTAGGGATGCCAATAACATATCCACTAAACATCACTGGTTAAATACCAAAGGAACCTCACCACAAGCTCATTCCTTTGAGGGTATACACTCAAGGGCTTTCAAAATCACAAATTTTGCTGCTGATGTGTAAGTAACACTCTTCAGCATTTCCTCAGGTGATATCAATTGGCAGTTACCATTCCTCAGCACTTGGTATGTGGCTCGATTGCAATTCGCACAGCAGCATCTACATGTAGAAATATTTCTAGAATGAACAGAAGTAATTTTCTAATTATTTATACTATACACATGTGAGTTACCAGTACACAAGCAATTTCATTTTGTCTGCAAGCTACTTACATACAGCAGCAATTCGCACCAGTGTTCAATTTCTATTATTTTACCATTGGCTCACTGGAAATCTTCGCTTGGGAGATCATTCCATTCTACGGAGAAGTTGAAGGGCAGAGGCGTATAACCCATGGAAGAGAAAAAGATTTTTTACTTAATTAGTTGAACCACAGATCTACAGATCTTAGCAAATGAAAAAGGCATAAAACTCTGAAGATTAAAAGAAAAGGTTTAACAAATAAAAAGTTATGTTTTTTGACGTTACTTACTGAGTAATGTTAGATGAACATGCTCTTTCTACAAGACTGTTGCACTGAACCACCTTTCTTCTAACTGGTACAAGAAGTAAGAGAATAAACATCTAGCCCATTCCATCGAGGGTTTACACTCGAGGGCTTTTGGCACCACACACACTGGATCTATCTGGAGACGCTCCAAACAGAGAATCTGGCACGCCCGTGCCCCACAGGATAAATACACTGGGGATCTCACAAAACATCTAATACAGCTGAATGGTATCAAGGAATCAGCACCAAAAAGTTTATTCCACAGAGGAAAGCACAACACCAGCCCATTCCGGAGGGTGTACACTCCAGGCTGACAACTTCACACACTTCTCTGCTCACTAGCATGAAACAAAGGTAAATTAACACAACCCCTACCCATAGGGGTATACACTCTGGGGCACCACGCATCATATTCTTTACATATTATTGGTAAGACTGGAACAGATGTGGAACACAAGCCCATTCCACAGACGGTAATCACTTTAGGGCTCACAACAAGACACTTTATATGAATGGCAGAGCTTCATGAAAGCAAGTGTCAACAAAAAAAGATGAAGCCTTTCCACGAAGGAAGGCAAAGGACAATCCAATTACACTGGTATACACTGAATACACTGCAGGCGACCACATTATGCACTTTGCTGCTCACTTATCAGAAGGAACTGAAAACACAACCTAAGCCCATTCCGTGGAGGGTGTACACTCCAGGGCTACACACATCACATTAATTGCGCATGGCAGGCAAAACACAGAAATACACACAGCACAAGCCCCTTCCATATAGGGTAAATATTTCAGGGGTGCCAATAACATATCCACTAAACATCACTGGTTAAATACCAGAGGAAGCAAACTACAAGCCCATTCCATTCAGAGTATACACTCAACGGCTTTCAAAATCACAAATTTTGCTGCTGATGTGTAAGTAGCACTCTTCAGCATTTCCTCAGGTAATATCAATTGGCAGATACCATTCCTCAGCACTTGGTATGTGGCTTGATTGGAATTAACACAGCAGCGCCTTAATGTAGAAATATTTCTAGAACAAACAGAAGAAATTTTATGATTTTTTATAGTACACACATGTTGGTTGCCAGTACACAAGCATTTTCATTTTATCTCCAAGCTACTTACATACAGCAGCAGATCACACCAGTGCTCAATGTCTATTTTCTTACCATTGGCTCACTGGAAATCGTAGCCTGGGAAGTCATTCCATGCTACGGAGAAGTTGAAGTGCGGAGGCATATAAAACATGGAAGAGAAAAAGATTTTTACTTAATTAGTTGAACTACAGATCTACTGATCTCAGCAAATGAAAAAGGCATAAAACTCTGTAGATTAAAGAATAAGGTTTAACAAATGAAAAAAATGCAATTTTTTGAAGTTACTTACTGAGTTATGTTAGATGAACATCCTCTATGTACAAGACTGTTGCACTGAATCACCTTTCAACTAACTGGTACAAGAAGTAAGAGAATAAACATCTAGCCCATTCCATCGAGGCTGTACACTCGAGGGCTACTGGCACCACACACACTGGATCTATCTGGGGTCGCTCCAAACAGAGAATCTGGCACGCCTATGCGCTACTGGATAAATACACTAGGGACCTCGACAATACACCTAATACAGCTGAATGGTATCAAGGAATCAGCACCAAAATGTTTATTCCACAGAGGAAAGCACAACACCAGCCCATTACGGAGGGTGTACACTCCAGGCTGACAACTTCACACACTTCACTGCTCACTAACAAGAAACAAAGATAAACTAACACAACCCCTACCCATAGGGATATACACTCTGGGGCACCACGCATCACATTCTTTGCAGATTATTTGTAAGACTGGAACAGAAGTGGAACACAAGCCCATTCCACAGACGGTAATTACTTTAGGGCTCACAACAAAACACTTTTTATGGAGGGCAGAGCTTCATGAAAGCAAGTGCCAACAAAAAAAGTACAAGCCTTTCCACGAAGGAAGGCAAAGGACAAACCAATTACACTTGGTATACACTGAATACACTGCAGGCAACAACATCAGGCTCTTTGCTGCTCACTTATCACAAAACACTGAAAACACAACCTAAGCCCATTCCTTGGAGGGTGTACACTCCAGGGCTAAACACATCACATTAATTGCGCATGGCAGGCAAAACACAGAAATACACACAACACAAGCCCCTTCCATATAGGGTAAATATTCTAGGGATGCCAATAACATATCCACTAAACATCACTGGTTAAATACCAAAGGAAGCACACCACAAGCCCATTCCTTTGAGGGTATACACTCAAGGGCTTTCAAAATCACAAATTTTGCTGCTGATGTGGAAGTAACACTCTTCAGCATTTCCTCAGGTGATATCAATTGGCAGTTACCATTCCTCAGCACTTGGTATGTGGCTCGATTGCAATTCGCACAGCAGCATCTACATGTAGAAATATTTCTAGAATGAACAGAAGTAACTTTATAATTATTTATACTATACACATGTGAGTTACCAGTACACAAGCAATTTCATTTTGTCTGCAAGCTACTTACATAGAGCAGCAAATCGCACCAGTGTTCAATGTCTATTATTTTACCATTGGCTCACTGGCAATCGTCGCTTGGGAGATCGTTCCATTCTACGGAGAAGATGTAGGGCAGAGGCGTATAACCCATGGAAGAGAAAAAGGTTTTTTTACTTAATTAGTTGAACCACAGATTTACAGATCTTAGCAAATGAAAAAGGCATGAAACTCTGAAGATTAAAAGAAAAGGTTTAACAAATAAAAAGTTATGTTTTTTGACGTTACTTACTGAGTAATGTTAGATGAACATGCTCTTTGTACAAGACTGTTGCACTGAACCACCTTTCTTCTAACTGGTACAAGAAGTAAGAGAATAAACATCTAGCCCATTCCATCGTGGGTTTACACTCGAGGGCTTTTGGCACCACACACACTGGATCCATCTGGAGACGCTCCAAACAGAGAATCTGGCACGCCCGTGCCCCACAGGATAAATACACTGGGGATCTCACAAAACATCTAATACGGGTGAATGGTATCAAGGAATCAGCACAAAAAAGTTTATTCCACAGAGGAAAGCACAACACCAGCCCATTCCGGAGGGTGTACACTCCAGGCTGACAACTTCACACACTTCTCTGCTCACTATCAAGAAACAAAGATAAAGTAACACAACCCCTACCCATAGGGGTATACACTCTGGGGCACCACGCATCATATTCTTTACATATTATTGGTAAGACTGGAACAGATGTAGAACACAAGCCCATTCCACAGACGGTAATCACTTTAGGGCTCACAAGAAAACACTTTATATGAATGGCAGAGCTTCATGAAAGCAAGTGCCAACAAAAAAAGAAGAAGCCTTTCCATGAAGGAAGGCAAAGGACAATCCAATTACACTGGTATACACTGAATACACTGCAGGCGACCACATTATGCACCTTGCTGCTCACTTATCACAAGGAACTGAAAACACAACCTAAGCCCATTCCGTGGAGGGTGTACACTCCAGGGCTACACACATCACATAAATTGCGCATGGCAGGCAAAACACAGAAATACACACAACACAAGCCCCTTCCATATAGGGTAAATATTCTAGGTATGCCAATAACATATCCACTAAACATCACTGGTTAAATACCAAAGGAAGCACACCACAAGCCCATTCCTTTGAGGGTATACACTCAAGGGCTTACAAAATCACAAATTTTGCTGCTGATGTGTAAGTAACACTCTTCAGCATTTCCTCAGGTGATATCAATTGGCAGTTACCATTCCTCAGCACTTGGTATGTGGCTCGATTGCAATTCGCACAGCAGCATCTACATGTAGAAATATTTCTAGAATGAACAGAAGTAACTTTATAATTATTTATACTATACACATGTGAGTTACCAGTACACAAGCAATTTCATTTTGTCTGCAAGCTACTTACATAGAGCTGCAAATCGCACCAGTGCTCAATGTCTATTTTTTTACCATTGGCTCACTGGAAATCGTAGCCTGGGAAGTCATTCCATGCTACGGAGAAGTTGAAGTGCGGAGGCATATAAAACATGGAAGAGAAAAAGATTTTTTACTTAATTAGTTGAACCACAGATCTACTGATCTCAGCAAATGAAAAAGGCATAAAACACTGAAGATTAAAGAATAAGGTTTAACAAATTAAAAAATGCAATTTTTTGAAGTTACTTACTGAGTTATTTTAGATGAGCATCCTCTCTGCACAAGACTGTTGCACTGAATCACCTTTCATCTAACTGGTACAAGAAGTAAGAGAATATACATCTAGCCCATTCCATCGAGGGTGTACACTCGAGGGCTACTGGCACCACACACACTGGATCTATCTGGGGTCGCTCCAAACAGAGAATCTGGCACGCCTATGCGCTACTGGATAAATACATTAGGGACCCCGACAATACACCGAATACTGCTGAATTGTATCAAGGAATCAGCACCAAAATGTTTATTCCAGAGAGGAAAGCACAACACCAGCCCATTCCGGAGGGTGTACACTCCAGGCTGACGACTTCAGACACTTCACTGCTCACTAACAAGAAACAAAGATAAACTAACACAACCCCTACCCATAGGGGTATACACTCTGGGGCACCGCGCATCATATTCTTTGCAGATTGTTGGTAAGACTGGAACAGAAGTGGAACACAAGCCCATTCCACAGACGGTAATTACTTTAGGGCTCATAACAAAACACTTTTTATGGATGGCAGAGCTTCATGAAAGCAAGTGCCAACAAAAAAAGAAGAAGCCTTTCCACAGAGGGAGGAAAAGGACAAATCAATTACACTTGGTATACACTGAATACACTGCAGGCGACAACATCAAGCACGTTGCTGCTCACTTATCAGAAAGAACTGAAAACACAACCTAAGCACATTCCTTGGAGGGTGTACACTCCAGGGCTACACACATCACATTAATTGCGCATGGCAGGCAAAACACAGAAATACACACAACACAAGCCCCTTCCATATAGGGTAAATATTCTAGGGATGCCAATAACATATCCACTAAACATCACTGGTTAAATACCAAAGGAAGCACTCCACAAGCCCATTCCATAGAGGTTATACACTCAAGGGCTTTCAAAATCACAAATTTTGCTGCTGATGTGTAAGTAACAACACTCTTCAGCATTTCCTCAGGTGATATCAATTGGCAGTTACCATTCCTCAGCACTTGGTATGTGGCTTGATTGGAATTCGCACAGCAGCGTCTTTATGTAGAATTCTTTCTAGAACAAACAGAAGAAATTTTATGATTCTTTATACTACACACATGTTGGTTACCAGTACACAAGCATTTTCATTTTATCTCCAAGCTACTTACATACAGCAGCAGATCACACCAGTGCTCAATGTATATTTTTTTACCATTGGCTCACTGGAAATCGTAGCCTGGGAAATCATTCCATGCTACGGAGAAGTTGAAGTGCGGAGGCATATAAAACATGGAAGAGAAAAAGATTTTTACTTAATTAGTTGAACTACAGATCTACTGATCTCAGCAAATGAAAAAGGCATAAAACTCTGTAGATTAAAGAATAAGGTTTAACAAATGAAAAAAAACAATTTTTTGAAGTTACTTACTGAGTTATGTTAGATGAACATCCTCTCTGTACAAGACTGTTGCACTGAATCACCTTTCAACTAACTGGTACAAGAAGTAAGAGAATAAACATCTAGCCCATTCCATCGAGGGTGTACACTCGAGGGCTACTGGCACCACACACACTGGATCTATCTGGCGTCGCTCCAAACAGACAATCTGGCACGCATATGCGCTACTGGATAAATACACTAGGGACCTCGACAATACACCTAATACAGCTGAATGGTATCAAGGAATCAGCACCAAAATGTTTATTCCACAGAGGAAAGCACAACACCAGCCCATTCCGGAGGGTGTACACTCCAGGCTGACAACTTCACACACTTCACTGCTCACTAACAAGAAACAAAGATAAACTAACACAACCCCTACCCATAGGGGTATACACTCTGGGGCACCACGCATCATATTCTTTGCAGATTATTTGTAAGACTGGAACAGAAGTGGAACACAAGCCCATTCCACAGACGGTAATTACTTTAGGGCTCACAACAAAACACTTTTTATGGATGGCAGAGCTTCATGAAAGCAAGTGCCAAAAAAAAATGTACAAGCCTTTCCACGAAGGAAGGCAAAGGACAAACCAATTACACTTGGTATACACTGAATACACTGCAGGCAACAACATCAAGCTCTTTGCTGCTCACTTATCAGAAAACACTGAAAACACAACCTAAGCCCATTCCTTGGAGGGTGTACACTCCTGGGCTACACACATCACATTAATTGCGCATGGCAGGCAAAACACAGAAATAGACACAACACAAGCCCCTTCCATATAGGGTAAATATTCTAGGGATGCCAATAACATATCCACTAAACATCACTGGTTAAATACCAAAGGAAGCACACCACAAGCCCATTCCTTTGAGGGTATACACTCAAGGGCTTTCAAAATCACAAATTTTGCTGCTGATGTGTAAGTAACACTCTTCAGCATTTCCTCAGGTGATATCAATTGGCAGTTACCATTCCTCAGCACTTGGTATGTGGCTCGATTGCAATTCGCACAGCAGCATCTACATGTAGAAATATTTCTAGAATGAACAGAAGTAAGTTTATAATTATTTATACTATACACATGTGAGTTACCAGTACACAAGCAATTTCATTTTGTCTGCAAGCTACTTACATAGAGCAGCAAATCGCACCAGTGTTCAATGTCTATTATTTTACCATTGGCTCACTGGAAATCGTCGCTTGGGAGATCGTTCCATTCTACGGAGAAGTTGAAGGCCAGAGGCGTATAACCCATGGAAGAGAAAAATATTTTTTACTTAATTAGTTGAACCACAGATCTACAGATCTTAGCAAATGAAAAAGGCATGAAACTCTGAAGATTAAAAGAAAAAGTTTAACAAATAAAAAGTTATGTTTTTTGACGTTACTTACTGAGTAATGTTAGATGAACATACTCTTTGTACAAGACTGTTGCACTGAACCACCTTTCTTCTAACTGGTACAAGAAGTAAGAGAATAAACATCTAGCCCATTCCATCGTGGGTTTACACTCGAGGGCTTTTGGCACCACACACACTGGATCTATCTGGAGACGCTCCAAACAGAGAATCTGGCACGCCCGTGCCCCACAGGGTAAATACACTGGGGATCTCACAAAACATCTAATACGGGTGAATGTTATCAAGGAATCAGCACCAAAAAGTTTATTCCACAGAGGAAAGCACAACACCAGCCCATTCCGGAGGGTGTACACTCCAGGCTGACAACTTCACACACTTCTCTGCTCACTAGCAAGAAACAAATATAAAGTAACACAACCCCTACCCATAGGGGTATACACTCTGGGGCACCACGCATCATATTCTTTACATATTATTGGTAAGACTGGAACAGATGTGGAACACAAGCCCATTCCACAGACGGTAATCACTTTAGGGCTCACAACAAAACACTTTATATGAATGGCAGAGCTTCATGAAAGCAAGTGCCAACAGAAAAAGAAGAAGCCTTTCCATGAAGGAAGGCAAAGGACAATCCAATTACACTGGTATACACTGAATACACTGCAGGCGACCACATTATGCACTTTGCTGCTCACTTATCAGAAGGAACTGAAAACACAACCTAAGCCCATTCCGTGGAGGGTGTACACTCCAGGGCTACACACATCACATAAATTGCGCATGGCAGGCAAAACACAGAAATACACACAACACAAGCCCCATCCATATAGGGTAAATATTCCAGGGGTGCCAATAACATATCCACTAAACATCACTGGTTAAATACCAGAGGAAGCAAACCACAAGCCCATTCCATTGAGAGTATACACTCTAGGGCTTTCAAAATCACAAATTTTGCTGCTGATGTGTAAGTAACACTCTTCAGCATTTCCTCAGGTGATATCAATTGGCAGTTACAATTCCCCAGCACTTGGTATGTGGCTTGATTGGAATTCGCACAGCAGCGTCTTTATGAAGAATTGTTTCTAGAACAAACAGAAGAAATTTTATGATTTTTTATAGTACACACATGTTGGTTACCAGTACACATGCATTTTCATTTTATCTCCAAGCTACTTACATACAGCAGCAGATCACACCAGTGCTCAATGTCTATTATTTAGCATTTGCTCACTGGAAATCGTAGCCTGGGAAGTCATTCCATGCTACGGAGAAGTTGAAGTGCGGAGGCATATAAAACATGGAAGAGAAAAAGATTTTTTACTTAATTAGTTGAACCACAGATCTACAGATCTCAGCAAATGAAAAAGGCATAAAACTCTGAAGATTAAAGAATAAGGTTTAACAAATGAAAAAATGCAATTTTTTGAAGTTACTTACTGAGTTATGTTAGATGAACATCCTCTCTGTACAAGACTGTTGCACTGAATCACCTTTCAACTAACTGGTACAAGAAGTAAGAGAATAAACATCTAGCCCATTCCATCGAGGGTGTACACTCGAGGGCTACTGGCACCACACACACTGGATCTGTCTGGGGTCGCTCCAAACAGAGAATCTGGCACGCCTATGCGCTACTGGATAAATACATAGGGACCTCGACAATACACCTAATACAGCTGAATGGTATCGAGGAATCAGCACCAAAATGTTTATTCCACAGAGGAAAGCACAACACCAGCCCTTTCCGGAGGGTGTACACTCCAGGCTGACAACTTCACACACTTCACTCCTCACTAACAAGAAACAAGGATAAACTAACACAACCCCTACCCATAGGGGTATACACTCTGGGGCACCACGCATCATATTCTTTGCAGATTATTTGTAAGACTGGAAGAGAAGTGGAACACAAGGCCATTCCACAGACGGTAATTAGTTTAGGGCTCACAACAAAAGACTTTTTATGGCTGGCAGAGCTTCATGAAAGCAAGTGCCAACAAAAAAAGTAGAAGCCTTTCCACGGAGGAAGGCAAAGGACAAACCAGTTACACTTGGTATACACTGAATACACTGCAGGCAACAACATCAAGCACTTTGCTGCTCACTTATCAGAAAACACTGAAAACACAACCTAAGCCCATTCCTTGGAGGGTGTACACTCCAGGGCTACACACATCACTTTAATTGCGCATGGCAGGCAAAACACAGAAATACACACAACACAAGCCCCTTCTATATAGGGTAAATATTCTATGGATGCCAATAACATATCCACTAAACATCACTGGTTAAATACCAAAGGAAGCACACCACAAGCCCATTCCATTGAGCGTATACACTCAAGGGCTTTCAAAATCACAAATTTTGCTGCTGATGTGTAAGTAACACTCTTCAGCATTTCCTCAGGTGATATCAATTGGCAGTTACCATTCCTCAGCACTTGGTATGTGGCTCGATTGGAATTCGCACAGCAGCATCTACATGTAGAAATATTTCTGGAATGAACAGAAGTATTTTTATTTTTATTTATACTATACACATGTGAGTTACCAGTACAAAAACAAATTTCATTTTGTCTGCAAGTTACTTACATACAGCAGCAAATCGCACCAGTGTTCAATGTCTATTATTTTACCATTGGCTCACTGGAAATCGTCGCTTGGGAGATCATTCCATTCTACGGAGAAGATGTAGGGCAGAGGCGTATAACCCATGGAAGAGAAAAAGATTTTTTACTTAATTAGTTGAACCACAGATCTACAGATCTTAGCAAATGAAAAAGGCATGAAACTCTGAAGATTAAAAGAAAAGGTTTAACAAATAAAAAGGTAATTTTTTTTGACGTTACTTACTGAGTAATGTTAGATGAACATGCTCTTTGTACAAGACTGTTGCACTGAACCACCTTTCTTCTAACTGGTACGAGAAGTAAGAGAATAAACATCTAGCCCATTCCATCGAGGGTTTACACTCGAGGGCTTTTGGCACCACACACACTGGATCTATCTGGAGACGCTCCAAACAGAGAATCTGGCACGCCCGTGCCCCACAGGATAAATACACTGGGGATCTCACAAAACATCTAATACAGCTGAATGGTATCAAGGAATCAGCACCAAAAGTTTATTCCACAGAAGAAAGCACAACACCAGCCCATTCTGGAGGGTGTACACTCCAGGCTGACAACTTCACACACTTCTCTGCTCACTAGCAAGGAACAAAGATAAAGTAACACAACCCCTACCCATAGGGGTATACACGCTGGGGCACCACGCATCATATTCTTTACATATTATTGGTAAGACTGGAACAGATGTGGAACACAAGCCCATTCCACGGACGGTAATCACTTTAGGGCTCACAACAAAACAATTTATATGAATGGCAGAGCTTCATGAAAGCAAGTGCCAACAAAAAAAGAAGAAGCCTTTCCATGAAGGAAGGCAAAGGAAAATCCAATTACACTGGTATACACTGAATACACTGCAGGCGACCACATTATGCACTTTGCTGCTCACTTATCAGAAGGAACTGAAAACACAACCTAAGCCCATTCCGTGGAGGGTGTACACTCCAGGGCTACACACATCACATAAATTGCGCATGGCAGGCAAAACACAGAAATAGACACAACACAAGCCCCTTCCATATAGGGTAAATATTCCAGGGGTGCCAATAACATATCCACTCAACATCACTGGTTAAATACCAGAGAAAGCAAACCACAAGCCCATTCCATTGAGCGTATACACTCAAAGGCTTTCAAAATCACAAATTTTGCTGCTGATGTGTAAGTACCACTCTTCAGCATTTCCTCAGGTGATATCAATTGGCAGTTACCATTCCTCAGCACTTGGTATGTGGCTTGATTGGAATTCGCACAGCAGCGTCTTTATGTAGAATTGTTTCTAGAACAAACAGAAGAAATTTTATGATTTTTTATACTACACACATGTTGGTTACCAGTACACATGCATTTTCATTTTATCTCCAAGCTACTTACATACAGCAGCAGATCACACCAGTGCTCAATGTCTATTATTTTACATTTGCTCACTGGAAATCGTAGCCTGGGAAGTCATTCCATGCTACGGAGAAGTTGAAGTGCGGAGGCATATAAAACATGGAAGAGAGAAAGATTTTTTACTTAATTAGTTGAACCACAGATCTACAGATCTCAGCAAATGAAAAAGGCATAAAACTCTGAAGATTAAAGAATAAGGTTTAACAAATGAAAAAATGCAATTTTTTGAAGTTACTTACTGAGTTAAGTTAGATGAACATCCTCTCTGTACAAGACTTTTGCACTGAATCACCTTTCAACTAACTGGTACAAGAAGTAAGAGAATAAACATCTAGCCCATTCCATCGAGGGTGTACACTCGAAGGCTACTGGATCTGTCTGGGGTCGCTCCAAACAGAGAATCTGGCACGCCTATGCGCTACTGTATAAATACATTAGGGACCTCGACAATACACCTAATATAGCTGAATTGTATCAAGGAATCAGCACCAAAATGTTTATTCCACAGAGGAAAGCACAACACCAGCCCTTTCCGGAGGGTGTACATTCCAGGCTGACAAGTTCACACACTTCACTGCTCACTAACAAGAAACAAAGATAAACTAACACAACCCCTACCCATAGGGGTATACACTCTGGGGCACCACGCATCATATTCTTTGCAGATTGTTGGTAAGTCTGGAACAGAAGTGGAACACAAGCCCATTCCACAGACGGTAATTACTTTAGGGCTCACAACAAAACACTTTTTATGGATGGCAGGCTTCATGAAAGCAAGTGCCAACAAAAAAAGAAGAAGCCTTTCCACGAAGCAAGGCAAAGGACAAACCAATTACACTTGGTATACACTGAATACACTGCAGGCAACAACATCAAGCACTTTGCTGCTCACTTCTCAGAAAACACTGAAAACACAACCTAAGCCCATTCCTTGGAGGGTGTACACTCCTGGGCTACACACATCACATAAATTGCGCATGGCAGGCAAAACACAGAAATAGACACAACACAAGCCCCTTCCATATAGGGTAAATATTCTAGGGATGCCAATAACATATCCACTAAACATCACTGGTTAAATACCAGAGAAAGCAAACCACAAGCCCATTCCATTGAGGGTATAGACTCAAAGGCTTTCAAAATCACAAATTTTGCTGCTGATGTGTAAGTAACACTCTTCAGCATTTCCTCAGGTGATATCAATTGGCAGTTACCATTCCTCAGCACTTGGTATGTGGCTTGATTGGAATTCGCACAGCAGCGTCTTTATGTAGAATTGTTTCTAGAACAAACAGAAGAAATTTTATGATTTTTTATACTACACACATGTTGGTTACCAGTACACAAGCATTTTCATTTTATCTCCAAGCTACTTACATACAGCAGCAGATCGCACCAGTGCTCAATGTCTATTATTTTACCATTGGCTCACTGGAAATCGTAGCCTGGGAAGTCTTTCCATGCTACGGAGAAGTTGAAGTGCGGAGGCATATAAAACATGGAAGAGAAAAAGATTTTTTACTTAATTAGTTGAACCACAGATCAACTGATCTCAGCAAATGAAAAAGGCATAAAACTCTGAAGATTAAAGAATAAGGTTTATCAAATGAAAAAAATGCAATTTTTTTGCAGTTACTTACTGAGTTATGTTAGATGAACATCCTCTCTGTACAAGACTGTTGCACTGAATCACCTTTCATCTAACTGGTACAAGAAGTAAGAGAATAAACATCTAGCCCATTCCATCGAGGGTGTACACTCGAGGGCTACTGGCATCACACACACTGGATCTATCTGGGGTCGCTCCAAACAGAGAATCTGGCACGCCTATGCGCTACTGGATAAATACACTAGGGACCTCGACAATACACCTAATACAGCTGGATCGTATCAAGGAATCAGCACAAAAATGTTTTTTCCACAGAGGAAAGCACAACACCAGTCCATTCCGGAGGGTGTACACTCCAGGCTGACAACTTCACACACTTCACTGCTCACTAACAAGAAACAAAGATAAACTAACACAACCCCTACCCATAGGGGTATACACTCCGGGGCACCGCGCATCATATTCTTTGCAGATTATTGGTAAGACTGGAACAGAAGTGGAACACAAGCCCATTCCACAGACGGTAATTACTTTAGGGCTCACAACAAAACACTTAATATGGATGGCAGAGCTTCATGAAAGCAAGTGCCAACAAAAAGAGAAGAAGCCTTTCCACAAAGGAAGGCAAAGGACAAACCAATTACACTTGGTATACACTGAATACACTCCAGGCGACCACATTATGCACTTTGCTGCTCACTTATCAGAAGGAACTGAAAACACAACCTAAGCCCATTCCGTGGAGGGTGTACACTCCAGGGCTACACACATCACATTAATTGCGCATGGCAGGTAAAACACAGAAATACACACAACACAAGCCCCTTCCATATAGGGTAAATATTCTAGGGATGCCAATAACATATCCACTAAACATCACTGGTTAAATACCAAAGGAACCTCACCACAAGCTCATTCCTTTGAGGGTATACACTCAAGGGCTTTCAAAATCACAAATTTTGCTGCTGATGTGTAAGTAACACTCTTCAGCATTTCCTCAGGTGATATCAATTGGCAGTTACCATTCCTCAGCACTTGGTATGTGGCTCGATTGCAATTCGCACAGCAGCATCTACATGTAGAAATATTTCTAGAATGAACAGAAGTAATTTTCTAATTTTTTATACTATACACATGTGAGTTACCAGTACACAAACAATTTCATTTTGTCTGCAAGCTACTTACATACAGCAGCAATTCGCACCAGTGTTCAATTTCTATTATTTTACCATTGGCTCACTGGAAATCGTCGCTTGGGAGATCATTCCATTCTACGGAGAAGTTGAAGGGCAGAGGCGTATAACCCATGGAAGAGAAAATGATTTTTTACTTAATTAGTTGAACCACAGATCTACAGATCTTAGCAAATGAAAAAGGCATAAAACTCTGAAGATTAAAAGAAAAGGTTTAACAAATAAAAAGTTATGTTTTTTGACGTTACTTACTGAGTAATGTTAGATGAACATGCTCTTTGTACAAGACTGTTGCACTGAACCACCTTTCTTCTAACTGGTACAAGAAGTAAGAGAATAAACATCTAGCCCATTCCATCGAGGGTTTACACTCGAGGGCTTTTGGCACCACACACACTGGATCTATCTGGAGACGCTCCAAACAGAGAATCTGGCACGCCCGTGCCCCACAGGATAAATACACTGGGGATCTCACAAAACATCTAATGCAGCTGAATGGTATCAAGGAATCAGCACCAAAAAGTTTATTCCACAGAGGAAAGCACAACACCAGCCCATTCCGGAGGGTGTACACTCCAGGCTGACAACTTCACACACTTCTCTGCTCACTAGCATGAAACAAAGGTAAAGTAACACAACCCCTACCCATATGGGTATACACTCTGGGGCACCACGCATCATATTCTTTACATATTATTGGTAAGACTGGAACAGATGTGGAACACAAGCCCATTCCACAGACGGTAATCACTTTAGGGCTCACAACAAGACACTTTATATGAATGGCAGTGCTTCATGAAAGCAAGTGCCAACAAAAAAAGATGAAGCCTTTCCACGAAGGAAGGCAAAGGACAATCCAATTACACTGGTATACACTGAATACACTGCAGGCGACCACATTATGCACTTTGCTGCTCACTTATCAGAAGGAACTGAAAACACAACCTAAGCCCATTCCGTGGAGGGTGTACACTCCAAGGCTACACACATCACATAAATTGCGCATGGCAGGCAAACCACAGAAATACACACAACGCAAGCCCCATCCATATAGGGTAAATATTCCAGGGGTGCCAATAACATATCCACTAAACATCACTGGTTAAATACCAGAGGAAGCAAACCACAAGCCCATTCCATTGAGAGTATACACTCAAGGGCTTTCAAAATCACAAATTTTGCTGCTGATGTGTAGGAAACACTCTTCAGCATTTCCTCAGGTGATATCAATTGGCAGTTACCATTCCTCAGCACTTGGTATGTGGCTTGATTGGAATTCGCACAGCAGCGTCTTTATGTAGAATTCTTTCTAGAACAAACAGAAGAAATTTTATGATTTTTTATGCTACACACATGTTGATTACCAGTACACAAGCATTTTCATTTTATCTCCAAGCTTCTTACATAGAGCAGCAGATCACACCAGTGCTCAATGTCTATTATTTTACCATTTGCTCACTGGAAATCGTAGCCTGGGAAGTCATTCCATGCTACGGAGAAGTTGAAGTGCGGAGGCATATAAAACATGGAAGAGAAAAAGATTTTTTACTTAATTAGTTGAACCACAGATCTACTGATCTCAGCAAATGAGAAAGGCATAAAACTCTGAAGATTAAAGAATAAGGTTTAACAAATGAAAAAATGCAATTTTTTGAAGTTACTTACTGAGTTATGTTAGATGAACATCCTCTCTGTACAAGACTGTTGCACTGAATCACCTTTCAACTAACTGGTACATGAAGTAAGAGAATAAACATCTAGCCCATTCCATCGAGGGTGTACACTCGAAGGCTACTGGATCTGTCTGGGGTCGCTCCAAACAGAGAATCTGGCACGCCTATGCGCTACTGGATAAATACACTAGGGACCTCGACAATACACCTAATACAGCTGAATGGTATTGAGGAATCAGCACCAAAATGTTTATTCCACAGAGGAAAGCACAACACCAGCCCTTTCCGAGGGTGTACACTCCAGGCTGACAACTTCACACACATCACTGCTCACTAACAAGAAACAAAGATAAACTAACACAACCCCTACCCATAGGGGTATACACTCTGGGGCACCACGCATCATATTCTTTGCAGATTATTTGTAAGACTGGAACAGAAGTGGAACACAAGCCCATTCCACAGACGGTAATTACTTTAGGGCTCACAACAAAACACTTTTTATGGATGGCAGAGCTTCATGAAAGCAAGTGCAAACAAAAAGGAAGAAACCTTTCCACAAAGGAAGGCAAAGGACAAAAAAATTACACTTGGTATACACTGAATACACAGCAGGCGACAACATCAAGCACTTTGCTGCTCACTTATCAGAAAGAACTGAAAACACTACCTAAGCCCATTCCGTGGAGGGTGTACACTCCAGGGCTACACACATCACATTAATTGCGCATGGCAGGCAAAACACAGAAATACACACAACACAAGCCCCTTCCTTATAGGGTAAATATTCTAGGGGTGCCAATAACATATCCACTAAACATCACTGGTTAAATACCAAAGGAAGCACACCACAAGCCCATTCCTTTGAGGGTATACACTCAAGGGCTTTCAAAATCACAAATTTTGCTGCTGATGTGTAAGTAACACTCTTCAGCATTTCCTCAGGTGATACCAATTGGCAGTTACCATTCCTCAGCACTTGGTATGTGGCTTGATTGGAATTCGCACAGCAGCGTCTTTATGTAGAAATGTTTCTAGAACAAACAGAAGAAATTTTATGATTTTCTATATACTACACACATGTTGGTTACCAGTACACATGCATTTTCATTTTATCTCCAAGCTACTTACATACAGCAGCAGATCACACCAGTGCTCAATGTCTATAATTTTACCATTTGCTCACTGGAAATTGTAGCCTGGGAAGTCATTCCATGCTACGGAGAAGTTGAAGTGCGGAGGCATATAAAACATGGAAGAGAAAAAGATTTTTTACTTAATTAGTTGAACCACAGATCTACTGGTCTCAGCAAATGAAAAAGGCATAAAACTCTGAAGATTAAAGAATAAGGTTTAACAAATGAAAAAATGCAATTTTTTGAAGTTACTTACTGAGTTATGTTAGATGAACATCCTCTCTGTACAAGACTGTTGCACTGAATCACCTTTCAACAAACTGGTACAAGAAGTAAGAGAATAAACATCTAGCCCATTGCATCGAGGGTGTACACTCGAGGGCTACTGGCACCACACACACTGGATCTGTCTGGGGTCGCTCCAAACAGAGAATCTGGTACGCCTATGCGCTACTGGATAAATACACTAGGGACCTCGACAATACACCTAATACAGCTGAATGGTATCAAGGAATCAGCGCCAAAATGTTTATTCCACAGAGGAAAGCACAACACCAGCCCATTCCGGAGGGTGTACACTCCAGGCTGACAACTTCACACACTTCACTGCTCACAAACAAGAAACAAAGATAAACTAACAGAACCCCTACCCATAGGGGTATACACTCTGGGGCACCACGCATCACATTCTTTGCAGATTATTTGTAAGATTGGAAGAGAAGTGGAACACAAGCCCATTCCACAGACGGTAATTACTTTAGGGCTCACAACAAAACACTTTTTATGGATGGCAGAGCTTCATGAAAGCAAGTGCCAACAAAAAAAGTACAATCCTTTCCACGAAGCAAGGCAAAGGACAAACAAATTACACTTGGTATACACTGAATACACAGCAGGCAACAACATCAAGCACTTTGATGCACACTTATCAGAAAACACTGAAAACACAACCTAAGCCCATTCCTTGGAGGGTGTACACTCCTGGGCTACACACATCACATTAATTGCGCATGGCAGGCAAAACACAGAAATACACACAACACAAGCCCCTTCCATATAGGGTAAATATTCTAGGGGTGCCAATAACATATCCACTAAACATCACTGGTTAAATACCAAAGGAAGCACACCACAAGCCCATTCCTTTGAGGGTATACACTCAAGGGCTTTCAAAATCACAAATTTTGCTGCTGATGTGTAAGTAACACTCTTCAGCATTTCCTCAGGTGATATCAATTGGCAGTTACCATAGCTCAGCACTTGGTATGTGGCTCGATTGGAATTCGCACAGCAGCATCTACATGTAGAAATATTTCTAGAATGAACAGAAGTAACTTTATAATTATTTATACTATACACATGTGAGTTACCAGTACACAAGCAATTTCATTTTGTCTGCAAGCTACTTACATACAGCAGCAAATCGCACCAGTGTTCAATGTCCATTATTTTACCATTGGCTCACTGGAAATCGTCGCTTGGGAGATCATTCCATTCTACGGAGAAGTTGAAGGGCAGAGGCATATAACCCATGGAAGAGAAAAAGATTTTTTACTTAATTAGTTGAACCACAGTTCTACAGATCTTAGCAAAAGAAAAAGGCATGAAACTCTGAAGATTAAAAGAAAAGGTTTAACAAATAAAAAGTTATGTTTTTTGACGTTACTTACTGAGTAATATTAGATGAACATGCTCTTTGTACAAGACTGTTGCACTGAACCACCTTTCTTCTAACTGGTACAAGAAGTAAGAGAATAAACATCTAGCCCATTCCATCGAGGGTTTACACTCGAGGGCTTTTGGCACCACACACACTGGATCTATCTGGAGACGCTCCAAACAGAGAATCTGGCACGCCCGTGCCCCACAGGATAAATACACTGGGGATCTCACAAAACATCTAATACAGGTGAATGGTATCAAGGAATCAGCACAAAAAGTTTATTCCACAGAGGAAAGCACAACACCAGCCCATTCCGGAGGGTGTACACTCCAGGCTGACAACTTCACACACTTCTCTGCTCACTATCAAGAAACAAAGACAAAGTAACACAACCCCTACCCATAGGGGTATACACTCTGGGGCACCACGCATCATATTCTTTACATATTATTGGTATGACTGGAACAGATGTGGAACACAAGCCCATTCCACAGACGGTAATCACTCTAGGGCTCACAAGAAAACACTTTATATGAATGGCAGAGCTTCATGAAAGCAAGTGCCAACAAAAAAAGAAGAAGCCTTTCCATGAAGGAAGGCAAAGGACAATCCAATTACACCGGTATACACTGAATACACTGCAGGCGACCACATTATGCACTTTGCTGCTCACTTATCAGAAGGAACTGAAAACACAACCTAAGCCCATTCCATGGAGGGTGTACACTCCAGGGCTACACACATCACATAAATTGCGCATGGCAGGCAAAACACAGAAATACACACAACACAAGCCCCATCCATATAGGGTAAATATTCCAGGGGTGCCAATAACATATCCACTAAACATCACTGGTTAAATACCAGAGGAAGCAAACCACAAGCCCATTCCATTGAGAGTATACACTCAAGGGCTTTCAAAATCACAAATTTTGCTGCTGATGTGTAAGTAACACTCTTCAGCATTTCCTCAGGTGATATCAATTGGCAGTTACCATTCCTCAGCACTTGGTATGTGGCTCGATTGCAATTCGCACAGCAGCATCTACATGTAGAAATATTTCTAGAATGAACAGAAGTAACTTTATAATTATTTATACTATACACATGTGAGTTACCAGTACACAAGCAATTTCATTTTGTCTGCAAGCTACTTACATAGAGCAGCAAATCGCACCAGTGTTCAATGTCTATTATTTTACCATTGGCTCACTGGAAATTGTCGCTTGGGAGATCATTCCATTCTACGGAGAAGTTGAAGGGCAGCGGCGTATAACCCATGGAAGAGAAAAAGATTTTTTACTTAATTAGTTGAACCACAGATCTACAGATCTTAGCAAATGAAAAAGGCATGAAACTCTGAAGATTAAAAGAAAAGGTTTAACAAATAAAAAGTTATGTTTTTTGATGTTACTTACTGAGTAATGTTAGATGAACATGCTCTTTGTACAAGACTGTTGCACTGAACCACCTTTCTTCTAACTGGTACAAGAAGTAAGAGAATAAACATCTAGCCCATTCCATCGTGGGTTTACACTCGAGGGCTTTTGGCACCACACACACTGGATCTATCTGGAGACGCTCCAAACAGAGAATCTGGCACGTCCGTGCCCCACAGGGTAAATACACTGGGGATCTCACAAAACATTTAATACGGGTGAATGGTATCAAGGAATCAGCACCAAAAAGTTTATTCCGCAGAGGAAAGCACAACACCAGCCCATTCCGGAGGGTGTACACTCCAGGCTGAGAACTTCACACACTTCTCTGCTCACTAGCAAGAAACAAAGATAAAGTAACACAACCCCTACCCATAGGGGTATACACTCTGGGGCACCACGCATCATATTCTTTACATATTATTGGTAAGACTGGAACAGATGTGGAACACAAGCCCATTCCACAGACGGTAATCACTTTAGGGCTCACAACAAAACACTTTATATGAATGGCAGAGCTTCATGAAAGCAAGTGCCAACAGAAAAAGAAGAAGCCTTTCCATGAAGGAAGGCAAAGGAAAATCCAATTACACTGGTATACACTGAATACACTGCAGGCGACCACATTATGCACTTTGCTGCTCACTTATCAGAAGGAACTGAAAACACAACCTAAGCCCATTCCGTGGAGGGTGTACACTCCAGGGCTACACACATCACATAAATTGCGCATGGCAGGGAAAACACAGAAATACACACAACACAAGCCCCATCCACATAGGGTAAATATTCCAGGGGTGCCAATAACATATCCACTAAACATCACTGGTTAAATACCAGAGGAAGCAAACCACAAGCCCATTCCTTTGAGGGTATACACTCAAGGGCTTTCAAAATCACAAATTTTGCTGCTGATGTGTAAGTAACACTCTTCAGCATTTCCTCAGGTGATATCAATTGGCAGTTACCATTCCTCAGCACTTGGTATGTGGCTTGATTGGAATTCGCACAGCAGCGTCTTTATGTAGAATTGTTTCTAGAACAAACAGAAGAAATTTTATGATTTTTTATACTACACACATGTTGGTTACCAGTACACATGCATTTTCATTTTATCTCCAAGCTACTTACATACAGCAGCAGATCACACCAGTGCTCAATGTCTATTATTTAGCATTTGCTCACTGGAAATCGTAGCCTGGGAAGTCATTCCATGCTACGGAGAAGTTGAAGTGCGGAGGCATATAAAACATGGAAGAGAAAAAGATTTTTTACTTAATTAGTTGAACCACAGATCTACAGATCTCAGCAAATGAAAAAGGCATAAAACTCTGAAGATTAAAGAATAAGGTTTAACAAATGAAAAAATGCAATTTTTTGAAGTTACTTACTGAGTTATGTTAGATGAACATCCTCTCTGTACAAGACTGTTGCACTGAATCACCTTTCAACAAACTGGTACAAGAAGTAAGAGAATAAACATCTAGCCCATTGCATCGAGGGTGTACACTCGAGGGCTACTGGCACCACACACACTGGATCTGTCTGGGGTCGCTCCAAACAGAGAATCTGGTACGCCTATGCGCTACTGGATAAATACACTAGGGACCTCGACAATACACCTAATACAGCTGAATGGTATCAAGGAATCAGCGCCAAAATGTTTATTCCACAGAGGAAAGCACAACACCAGCCCATTCCGGAGGGTGTACACTCCAGGCTGACAACTTCACACACTTCACTGCTCACAAACAAGAAACAAAGATAAACTAACAGAACCCCTACCCATAGGGGTATACACTCTGGGGCACCACGCATCACATTCTTTGCAGATTATTTGTAAGATTGGAAGAGAAGTGGAACACAAGCCCATTCCACAGACGGTAATTACTTTACGGCTCACAACAAAACACTTTTTATGGATGGCAGAGCTTCATGAAAGCAAGTGCCAACAAAAAAAGTACAATCCTTTCCACGAAGCAAGGCAAAGGACAAACAAATTACACTTGGTATACACTGAATACACAGCAGGCAACAACATCAAGCACTTTGATGCACACTTATCAGTAAACACTGAAAACACAACCTAAGCCCATTCCTTGGAGGGTGTACACTCCTGGGCTACACACATCACATTAATTGCGCATGGCAGGCAAAACACAGAAATACACACAACACAAGCCCCTTCCATATAGGGTAAATATTCTAGGGGTGCCAATAACATATCCACTAAACATCACTGGCTAAATACCAAAGGAAGCACACCACAAGCCCATTCCTTTGAGGGTATACACTCAAGGGCTTTCAAAATCACAAATTTTGCTGCTGATGTGTAAGTAACACTCTTCAGCATTTCCTCAGGTGATATCAATTGGCAGTTACCATTCCTCAGCACTTGGTATGTGGCTCGATTGGAATTCGCACAGCAGCATCTACATGTAGAAATATTTCTAGAATGAACAGAAGTAACTTTATAATTATTTATACTATACACATGTGAGTTACCAGTACACAAGCAATTTCATTTTGTCTGCAAGCTACTTACATACAGCAGCAAATCGCACCAGTGTTCAATGTCTATTATTTTACCATTGGCTCACTGGAAATCGTCGCTTGGGAGATCATTCCATTCTACGGAGAAGATGTAGGCAGAGGCGTATAACCCATGGAAGAGAAAAAGATTTTTTACTTAATTAGTTGAACCACAGATCTACAGATCTTAGCAAATGAAAAAGGCATGAAACTCTGAAGATTAAAAGAAAAGGTTTAACAAATAAAAAGTTAATTTTTTTTGACGTTACTTACTGAGTAATGTTAGATGAACATGCTCTTTGTACAAGACTGTTGCACTGAACCACCTTTCTTCTAACTCGTAGGAGAAGTAAGAGAATAAACATCTAGCCCATTCCATCGAGGGTTTACACTCGAGGGCTTTTGGCACCACACACACTGGATCTATCTGGAGACGCTCCAAACAGAGAATCTGGCACGCCCGTGCCCCACAGGATAAATACACTGGGGATCTCACAAAACATCTAATACAGCTGAATGGTATCAAGGAATCAGCACCGAAAGTTTATTCCAAAGAAGAAAGCACAACACCAGCCCATTCCGGAGGGTGTACACTCCAGGCTGACAACTTCACACACTTCTCTGCTCACTAGCAAGAAACAAAGATAAAGTAACACAACCCCTACCCATAGGGGTATACACTCTGGGGCACCACGCATCATATTCTTTACATATTATTGGTAAGACTGGAACAGATGTGGAACACAAGCCCATTCCACGGACGGTAATCACTTTAGGGCTCACAACAAAACACTTTTTATGAATGGCAGAGCTCCATGAAAGCAAGTGCCAACAAAAAAAGAAGAAGCCTTTCCATGAAGGAAGGCAAAGGAAAATCCAATTACACTGGAATACACTGAATACACTGCAGGCGACCACATTATACACTTTGCTGCTCCCTTATCAGAAGGAACTGAAAACACAACCTAAGCCCATTCCGTGGAGGGTGTACACTCCAGGGCTGCACACATCGCATAAATTGCGCATGGCAGGCAAAACACAGAAATAGACACAACACAAGCCCCTTCCATATAGGGTAAATATTCCAGGGGTGCCAATAACATATCCACTAAACATCACTGGTTAAATACCAGAGAAAGCCAACCACAAGCCCATTCCATTGAGGGTATACACTCAAAGGCTTTCAAAATCACAAATTTTGCTGCTGATGTGTAAGTACCACTCTTCAGCATTTCCTCAGGTGATATCAATTGGCAGTTACCATTCCTCAGCACTTGGTATGTGGCTTGATTGGAATTCGCACAGCAGCGTCTTTATGTAGAATTGTTTCTAGAACAAACAGAAGAAATTTTATGATTTTTTATACTACACACATGTTGGTTACCAGTACACATGCATTTTCATTTTATCTCCAAGCTACTTACATACAGCAGCAGATCACACCAGTGCTCAATGTCTATTATTTTACATTTGCTCACTGGAAATCGTAGCCTGGGAAGTCATTCCATGCTACGGAGAAGTTGAAGTGCGGAGGCATATAAAACATGGAAGAGAGAAAGATTTTTTACTTAATTAGTTGAACCACAGATCTACAGATTTCAGCAAATGAAAAAGGCATAAAACTCTGAAGATTAAAGAATAAGGTTTAACAAATGAAAAAAAGCAATTTTTTGAAGTTACTTACTGAGTTATGTTAGATGAACATCCTCTCTGTACAAGACTGTTGCACTGAATCACCTTTCAACTAACTGGTACAAGAAGTAAGAGAATAAACATCTAGCCCATTCCATCGAGGGTGTACACTCGAAGGCTACTGGATCTGTCTGGGGTCGCTCCAAACAGAGAATCTGGCACGCCTATGCGCTACTGGATAAATACACTAGGGACCTCGACAATACACCTAATACAGCAGAATGGTATTGAGGAATCAGCACCAAAATGTTTATGCCACAGAGGAAAGCACAACACCAGCCCTTTCCGGAGGGTGTACACTCCAGGCTGACAACTTCACACACATCACTGCTCACTAACAAGAAACAAAGATAAACTAACACAACCCCTACCCATAGGGGTATACACTCTGGGGCACCACGCATCATATTCTTTGCAGATTATTTGTAAGACTGGAACAGAAGTGGAACACAAGCCCATTCCACAGACGGTAATTACTTTAGGGCTCACAACAAAACACTTTTTATATATGGCAGAGCTTCATGAAAGCAAGTGCCGACAAAAAGGAAGAAACCTTTCCACAAAGGAAGGCAAAGGAAAAACCAATTACACTTGGTATACACTGAATACACTGCAGGCGACAACATCAAGCACTTTGCTGCTCACTTATCAGAAAGAACTGAAAACACTACCTAAGCCCATTCCGTGGAGGGTGTACACTCCAGGGCTACACACATCACATTAATTGCGCATGGCAGGCAAAACACAGAAATACACACAACACAAGGCCCTTCCATATAGTGTAAATATTCTAGGGATGCCAATAACATATCCACTAAACATCACTGGTTAAATACCAAAGGAAGCACACCACAAGCCCATTCCATTGAGGGTATACACTCAAGGGCTTTCAAAATCACCAATTTTGCTGCTGATGTGTAAGTAACACTCTTCGGCATTTCCTCAGGTTATATCAATTGGCAGTTACCATTCCTCAGCACTTGGTATGTGGCTTGTTTGGAATTCGCACAGCAGCGTCTTTATGTAGAAATGTTTCTAGAACAAACAGAAGAAATTTTATGATTTTCTATATACTACACACATGTTGGTTACCAGTACACAAGCATTTTCATTTTATCTCCAAGCTACTTACATACAGCAGCAGATCACACCAGTGCTCAAAATCTATTATTTTACCATTTGCGCACTGGAAATCGTAGCCTGGGAAATCATTCCATGCTACGGAGAAGTTGAAGCGCGGAGGCATATAAAACATGGAAGAGAAAAAGATTTTTTACTTAATTAGTTGAACCACAGATCTACTGATCTCAGCAAATGAAAAAGGCATAAAACTCTGAAGATTAAAGAATATGGTTTAACAAATGAAAAAAATGCAATTTTTTGAAGTTACTTACTGAGTTATGTTAGATGAACATCCTCTCTGTACAAGACTGTTGCACTGAATCACCTTTCAACTAACTGGTACGAGAAGTAAGAGAATAAACATCTAGCCCATTCCATCGAGGGTGTACACTCGAGGGCTACTCGTACCACACACACTGGATCTATCTGGGGTCGCTCCAAACAGAGAATCTGGCACGCCTATGCGCTACTGGATAAATACATTAGGGACCTCGACAATACACCTAATATAGCTGAATTGTATCAAGGAATCAGCACCAAAATGTTTATTCCACAGAGGAAAGCACAACACCAGCCCTTTCCGGAGGGTGTACACTCCAGGCTGACAACTTCACACACTTCACTGCTCACTAACAAGAAACAAAGATAAACTAACACAACCCCTACCCATAGGGGTATACACTCTGGGGCACCGCGCATCATATTCTTTGCAGATTGTTGGTAAGACTGGAACAGAAGTGGAACACAAGCCCATTCCACAGACGGTAATTACTTTAGGGCTCACAACAAAACACTTTTTATGGATGGCAGAGCTTCATGAAAGCAAGTGCCAACAAAAAAAGAAGCCTTTCCACGAAGCAAGGCAAAGGACAAACCAATTACACTTGGTATACACTGAATACACTGCAGGCAACAACATCAAGCACTTTGCTGCTCACTTATCAGAAAACACTGAAAACACAACCTAAGCCCATTCCTTGGAGGGTGTACACTCCTGGGCTACACACATCACATTAATTGCGCATGGCAGGCAAAACACAGAAATACACACAACACAAGCCCCTTCCATATAGGGTAAATATTCTAGGGGTGCCAATAACATATCCACTAAACATCACTGGTTAAATACCAAAGTAAGCACACCACAAGCCCATTCCTTTGAGGGTATACACTCAAGGGCTTTCAAAATCACAAATTTTGCTGCTGATGTGTAAGTAACACTCTTCAGCATTTCCTCAGGTGATATCAATTGGCAGTTACCATTCCTCAGCACTTGGTATGTGGCTCGATTGGAATTCGCACAGCAGCATCTACATGTAGAAATATTTCTAGAATGAACAGAAGTAACTTTATAATTATTTATACTATACACATGTGAGTTACCAGTACACAAGCAATTTCATTTTGTCTCCAAGCTACTTACATACAGCAGCAAATCGCACCAGTGTTCAATGTCTATTATTTTACCATTGGCTCACTGGAAATCGTCGCTTGGGAGAGCATTCCATTCTACGGAGAAGTTGAAGGGCAGAGGCGTATAACCCATGGAAGAGAAAAAGATTTTTTACTTAATTAGTTGAACCACAGATCTACAGATCTTAGCAAATGAAAAAGGCATGAAACTCTGAAGATTAAAAGAAAAGGTTTAACAAATAAAAAGTTATGTTTTTTAACGTTACTTACTGAGTAATGTTAGATGAACATGCTCTTTGTACAAGACTGTTGCACTGAACCACCTTTCTTCTAACTGGTACAAGAAGTAAGAGAATAAACATCTAGCCCATTCCCTTGAGGGTTTACACTCGAGGGCTTTTGGCACCACACACACTGGATCTATCTGGAGACGCTCCAAACAGAGAATCTGGCACGCCCGTGCCCCACAGGATAAATACACTGGGGATCTCACAAAACATCTAATACAGCTGAATGGTATCAAGGAATCAGCACCAAAAGTTTATTCCACAGAAGAAAGCACAACACCAGCCCATTCCGGAGGGTGTACACTCCAGGCTGACAACTTCACACACTTCTCTGCTCACTAGCAAGAAACAAAGATAAAGTAACACAACCCCTACCCATAGGGGTATACACTCTGGGGCACCACGCATCATATTCTTTACATATTATTGGTAAGACTGGAACAAATGTGGAACACAAGCCCATTCCACAGACGGTAATCACTTTAGGGCTCAAAACAAAACACTTTATATGAATGGCAGAGCTTCATGAAAGCAAGTGCCAACAAAAAAAGAAGAAGCCTTTCCATGAAGGAAGGCAAAGGACAATCCAATTACACTGGTATACACTGAATACACTGCAGGCGACCACATTATGCACTTTGCTGCTCACTTATCAGAAGGAACTGAAAACACAACCTAAGCCCATTCCGTGGAGGGTGTACACTCCAGGGCTACACACATCACATAAATTGCGCATGGCAGGCAAAACACAGAAATAGACACAACACAAGCCCCTTCCATATAGGGTAAATATTCCAGGGGTGCCAATAACATATCCACTAAACATCACTGGTTAAATACCAGAGAAAGCAAACCACAAGCCCATTCCATTGAGGGTATAGACTCAAAGGCTTTCAAAATCACAAATTTTGCTGCTGATGTGTAAGTAACACTCTTCAGCATTTCCTCAGGTGATATCAATTGGCAGTTACCATTCCTCAGCACTTGGTATGTGGCTTGATTGGAATTCGCACAGCAGCGTCTTTATGTAGAAATGTTTCTAGAACAAACAGAAGAAATTTCATGATTTTTTATACTACACACATGTTGGTTACCAGTACACAAGCATTTTCATTTTATCTCCAAGCTACTTACATACAGCAGCAGATCGCACCAGTGCTCAATGTCTATTATTTTACCATTGGCTCACTGGAAATCGTAGCCTGGAAAGTCTTTCCATGCTACGGAGAAGTTGAAGTGCGGAGGCATATAAAACATGGAAGAGAAAAAGATTTTTACTTAATTAGTTGAACCACAGATCAACTGATCTCAGCAAATGAAAAAGGCATAAAACTCTGAAGATTAAAGAATAAGGTTTAACAAATGAAAAAAATGCAATTTTTTGCAGTTACTTACTGAGTTATGTTAGATGAACATCCTCTCTGAATAGACTGTTGCACTGATCACCTTTCATCTAACTGGTACAAGAAGTAAGAGAATAAACATCTAGCCCATTCCATCGAGGGTGTACACTCGAGGGCTACTGGCACCACACACACTGGATCTATCTGGGGTCGCTCCAAACAGAGAATCTGGCACGCCTATGCGCTACTGGATAAATACACTAGGGACCTCGACAATACACCTAATACAGCTGGATCGTATCAAGGAATCAGCACAAAAATGTTTTTTCCACAGAGGAAAGCACAACACCAGTCCATTCCGGAGGGTGTACACTCCAGGCTGACAACTTCACACACTTCACTCCTCACTAACAAGAAACAAAGATAAACTAACACAACCCCTACCCATAGGGGTATACACTCCGGGGCACCGCGCATCATATTCTTTGCAGATTATTGGTAAGACTGGAACAGAAGTGGAACACAAGCCCATTCCACAGACGGTAATTACTTTAGGGCTCACAACAAAACACTTTTTATGGATGGCAGAGCTTCATGAAAGCAAGTGCCAACAAAAAGGAAGAAACCTTTCCACAAAGGAAGGCAAAGGACAAAAAAATTACACTTGGTATACACTGAATACACAGCAGGCGACAACATCAAGCACTTTGCTGCTCACTTATCAGAAAGAACTGAAAACACTACCTAAGCCCATTCCGTGGAGGGTGTACACTCCAGGGCTACACACATCACATTAATTGCGCATGGCAGGCAAAACACAGAAATAGACACAACACAAGCCCCTTCCTTATAGGGTAAATATTCTAGGGGTGCCAATAACATATCCACTAAACATCACTGGTTAAATACCAAAGGAAGCACACCACAAGCCCATTCCTTTGAGGGTATACACTCAAGGGCTTTCAAAATCAAAAATTTTGCTGCTGATGTGTAAGTAACACTCTTCAGCATTTCCTCAGGTGATACCAATTGGCAGTTACCATTCCTCAGCACTTGGTATGTGGCTTGATTGGAATTCGCACAGCAGCGTCTTTATGTAGAAATGTTTCTAGAACAAACAGAAGAAATTTTATGATTTTCTATATACTACACACATGTTGGTTACCAGTACACATGCATTTTCATTTTATCTCCAAGCTACTTACATACAGCAGCAGATCACACCAGTGCTCAATGTCTATTATTTTACCATTTGCTCACTGGAAATTGTAGCCTGGGAAGTCATTCCATGCTACGGAGAAGTTGAAGTGCGGAGGCATATAAAACATGGAAGAGAAAAAGATTTTTTACTTAATTAGTTGAACCACAGATCTACTGGTCTCAGCAAATGAAAAAGGCATAAAACTCTGAAGATTAAAGAATAAGGTTTAACAAATGAAAAAATGCAATTTTTTGAAGTTACTTACTGAGTTATGTTAGATGAACATCCTCTCTGTACAAGACTGTTGCACTGAATCACCTTTCAACAAACTGGTACAAGAAGTAAGAGAATAAACATCTAGCCCATTGCATCGAGGGTGTACACTCGAGGGCTACTGGCACCACACACACTGGATCTGTCTGGGGTCGCTCCAAACAGAGAATCTGGTACGCCTATGCGCTACTGGATAAATACACTAGGGACCTCGACAATACACCTAATACAGCTGAATGGTATCAAGGAATCAGCGCCAAAATATTTATTCCACAGAGGAAAGCACAACACCAGCCCATTCCGGAGGGTGTACACTCCAGGCTGACAACTTCACACACTTCACTGCTCACAGACAAGAAACAAAGATAAACTAACAGAACCCCTACCCATAGGGGTATACACTCTGGGGCACCACGCATCACATTCTTTGCAGATTATTTGTAAGACTGGAAGAGAAGTGGAACACAAGCCCATTCCACAGACGGTAATTACTTTAGGGCTCACAACAAAACACTTTTTATGGATGGCAGAGCTTCATGAAAGCAAGTGCCAACAAAAAAAGTACAATCCTTTCCACGAAGCAAGGCAAAGGACAAACAAATTACACTTGGTATACACTGAATACACAGCAGGCAACAACATCAAGCACTTTGATGCACACTTATCAGTAAACACTGAAAACACAACCTAAGCCCATTCCTTGGAGGGTGTACACTCCTGGGCTACACACATCACATTAATTGCGCATGGCAGGCAAAACACAGAAATACACACAACACAAGCCCCTTCCATATAGGGTAAATATTCTAGGGGTGCCAATAACATATCCACTAAAGATCACTGGTTAAATACCAAAGGAAGCATACCACAAGCCCATTCCTTTGAGGGTATACACTCAAGGGCTTTCAAAATCACAAATTTTGCTGCTGATGTGTAAGTAACACTCTTCAGCATTTCCTCAGGTGATATCAATTGGCAGTTACCATTCCTCAGCACTTGGTATGTGGCTCGATTGGAATTCGCTCAGCAGCATCTACATGTAGAAATATTTCCAGAATGAACAGAAGTAACTTTATAATTATTTATACTATACACATGTGAGTTACCAGTACACAAGCAATTTCATTTTGTCTGCAAGCTACTTACATACAGCAGCAAATCGCACCAGTGTTCAATGTCTATTATTTTACCATTGGCTCACTGGAAATCGTCGCTTGGGAGATCATTCCATTCTACGGAGAAGTTGAAGGGCAGAGGCGTATAACCCATGGAAGAGAAAAAGATTTTTTACTTAATTAGTTGAACCACAGTTCTACAGATCTTAGCAAATGAAAAAGGCATGAAACTCTGAAGATTAAAAGAAAAGGTTTAACAAATAAAAAGTTATGTTTTTTGACGTTACTTACTGAGTAATATTAGATGAACATGCTCTTTGTACAAGACTGTTGCACTGAACCACCTTTCTTCTAACTGGTACAAGAAGTAAGAGAATAAACATCTAGCCCATTCCATCGAGGGTTTACACTCGAGGGCTTTTGGCACCACACACACTGGATCTATCTGGAGACGCTCCAAACAGAGAATCTGGCACGCCCGTGCCCCACAGGATAAATACACTGGGGATCTCACAAAACATCTAATACAGGTGAATGGTATCAAGGAATCAGCACCAAAAAGTTTATTCCACAGAGGAAAGCACAACACCAGCCCATTCCGGAGGGTGTACACTCCAGGCTGACAACTTCACACACTTCTCTGCTCACTATCAAGAAACAAAGACAAAGTAACACAACCCCTACCCATAGGGGTATACACTCTGGGGCACCACGCATCATATTCTTTACATATTATTGGTAAGACTGGAACAGATGTGGAACACAAGCCCATTCCACAGACGGTAATCACTCTAGGGCTCACAAGAAAACACTTTATATGAATGGCAGAGCTTCATGAAAGCAAGTGCCAACAAAAAAAGAAGAAGCCTTTCCATGAAGGAAGGCAAAGGACAATCCAATTACACTGGTATACACTGAATACACTGCAGGCGACCACATTATGCACTTTGCTGCTCACTTATCAGAAGGAACTGAAAACACAACCTAAGCCCATTCCATGGAGGGTGTACACTCCAGGGCTACACACATCACATAAATTGCGCATGGCAGGCAAAACACAGAAATACACACAACACAAGCCCCATCTATATAGGGTAAATATTCCAGGGGTGCCAATAACATATCCACTAAACATCACTGGTTAAATACCAGAGGAAGCAAACCACAAGCCCATTCCATTGAGAGTATACACTCAAGGGCTTTCAAAATCACAAATTTTGCTGCTGATGTGTAAGTAACACTCTTCAGCATTTCCTCAGGTGATATCAATTGGCAGTTACCATTCCTCAGCACTTGGTATGTGGCTCGATTGCAATTCGCACAGCAGCATCTACATGTAGAAATATTTCTAGAATGAACAGAAGTAACTTCATAATTATTTATACTATACACATATGAGTTACCAGTACACAAGAATTTCATTTTGTCTGCAAGCTACTTACATAGAGCAGCAAATCGCACCAGTGTTCAATGTCTATTATTTTACCATTGGCTCACTGGAAATCGTCGCTTGGGAGATCATTCCATTCTACGGAGAAGTTGAAGGGCAGAGGCGTATAACCCATGGAAGAGAAAAAGATTTTTTACTTAATTAGTTGAACCACAGATCTACAGATCTTAGCAAATGAAAAAGGCATGAAACTCTGAAGATTAAAAGAAAAGGTTTAACAAATAAAAAGTTATGTTTTTTGACGTTACTTACTGAGTAATGTTAGATGAACATGCTCTTTGTACAAGACTGTTGCACTGAACCACCTTTCTTCTAACTGGTACAAGAAGTAAGAGAATAAACATCTAGCCCATTCCATCGTGGGTTTACACTCGAGGGCTTTTGGCACCACACACACTGGATCTATCTGGAGACGCTCCAAACAGAGAATCTGGCACGCCCGTGCCCCACAGGGTAAATACACTGGGGATCTCACAAAACATTTAATACGGGTGAATGGTATCAAGGAATCAGCACCAAAAAGTTTATTCCGCAGAGGAAAGCACAACACCAGCCCATTCCGGAGGGTGTACACTCCAGGCTGAGAACTTCACACACTTCTCTGCTCACTAGCAAGAAACAAAGATAAAGTAACACAACCCCTACCCATAGGGGTATACACTCTGGGGCACCACGCATCATATTCTTTACATATTATTGGTAAGACTGGAACAGATGTGGAACACAAGCCCATTCCACAGACGGTAATCACTTTAGGGCTCACAACAAAACACTTCATATGAATGGCAGAGCTTCATGAAAGCAAGTGCCAACAGAAAAAGAAGAAGCCTTTCCATGAAGGAAGGCAAAGGAAAATCCAATTACACTGGTATACACTGAATACACTGCAGGCGACCACATTATGCACTTTGCTGCTCACTTATCAGAAGGAACTGAAAACACAACCTAAGCCCATTCCGTGGAGGGTGTACACTCCAGGGCTACACACATCACAAAAATTGCGCATGGCAGGCAAAACACAGAAATACACACAACACAAGCCCCATCCATATAGGGTAAATATTCCAGGGGTGCCAATAACATATCCACTAAACATCACTGGTTAAATACCAGAGGAAGCAAACCACAAGCCCATTCCATAGAGGTTATACACTCAAGGGCTTTCAAAATCACAAATTTTGCTGCTGATGTGTAAGTAACACTCTTCAGCATTTCCTCAGGTGATATCAATTGGCAGTTACCATTCCTCAGCACTTGGTATGTGGCTTGATTGGAATTCGCACAGCAGCGTCTTTATGTAGAATTGTTTCTAGAACAAACAGAAGAAATTTTATGATTTTTTATACTACACACATGTTGGTTACCAGTACACATGCATTTTCATTTTATCTCCAAGCTACTTACATACAGCAGCAGATCACACCAGTGCTCAATGTCTATTATTTAGCATTTGCTCACTCGAAATCGTAGCCTGGGAAGTCATTCCATGCTACGGAGAAGTTGAAGTGCGGAGGCATATAAAACATGGAAGAGAAAAAGATTTTTTACTTAATTAGTTGAACCACAGATCTACAGATCTCAGCAAATGAAAAAGGCATAAAACTCTGAAGATTAAAGAATAAGGTTTAACAAATGAAAAAATGCAATTTTTTGAAGTTACTTACTGAGTTATGTTAGATGAACATCCTCTCTGTACAAGACTGTTGCACTGAATCACCTTTCAACTAACTGGTACAAGAAGTAAGAGAATAAACATCTAGCCCATTCCATCGAGGGTGTACACTCGAGGGCTACTGGCACCACACACACTGGATCTGTCTGGGGTCGCTTCAAACAGAGAATCTGGTACGCCTATGCGCTACTGGATAAATACACTAGGGACCTCGACAATACACCTAATACAGCTGAATGGTATCGAGGAATCAGCACCAAAATGTTTATTCCACAGAGGAAAGCACAACACCAGCCCTTTCCGGAGGGTGTACACTCCAGGCTGACAACTTCACACACTTCACTCCTCACTAACAAGAAACAAAGATAAACTAACACAACCCCAACGTTGGGGGTATACACTCTGGGGCACCATGCATCATATTCTTTGCAGATTATTTGTAAGACTGAAGAGAAGTGGAACACAAGGCCATTCCACAGACGGTAATTACTTTAGGGCTCACAACAAAAGACATTTTATGGATGGCAGAGCTTCATGAAAGCAAGTGCCAACAAAAAAAGTAGAAGCCTTTCCACGAAGGAAGGCAAAGGACAAACCAGTTACACTTGGTATACACTGAATACACTGCAGGCAACAACATCAAGCACTTTGCTGCTCACTTATCAGAAAACACTGAAAACACAACCTAAGCCCATTCCTTGGAGGGTGTACACTCCAGGGCTACACACATCACATTAAATGCGCATGGCAGGCAAAACACAGAAATACACACAACACAAGCCCCTTCCATATAGGGTAAATATTCTAGGGATGCCAATAACATATCCACTAAACATCACTGGTTAAATACCAAAGGGAGCACACCACAAGCCCATTCCATTGAGCGTATACACTCAAGGGCTTTCAAAATCACAAATTTTGCTATTGATGTGTAAGTAACACTCTTCAGCATTTCCTCAGGTGATATCAATTGGCAGTTACCATTCCTCAGCACTTGGTATGTGGCTCGATTGGAATTCGCACAGCAGCATCTACATGTAGAAATATTTCTGGAATGAACAGAAGTACTTTTATTTTTATTTATACTATACACATGTGAGTTACCAGTACAAAAACAAATTTCATTTTGTCTGCAAGTTACTACATACAGCAGCAAATCGCACCAGTGTTCAATGTCTATTATTTTACCATTGGCTCACTGGAAATCGTCGCTTGGGAGATCATTCAATTCTACGGAGAAGATGTAGGGCAGAGGCGTATAACCCATGGAAGAGAAAAAGATTTTTTACTTAATTAGTTGAACCACAGATCTACAGATCTTAGCAAATGAAAAAGGCATGAAACTCTGAAGATTAAAAGAAAAGGTTTAACAAATGAAAAGTTAATTTTTTTTGACGTTACTTACTGAGTAATGTTAGATGAACATGCTCTTTGTACAAGACTGTTGCACTGAACCACCTTTCTTCTAACTGGTAGGAGAAGTAAGAGAATAAACATCTAGCCCATTCCATCGAGGGTTTACACTCGAGGGCTTTTGGCACCACACACACTGGATCTATCTGGAGACGCTCCAAACAGAGAATCTGGCACGCCCGTGCCCCACAGGATAAATACACTGGGGATCTCACTAAACATCTAATACAGCTGAATGGTATCAAGGAATCAGCACCAAAAGTTTATTCCACAGAAGAAAGCACAACACCAGCCCATTCCGGAGGGTGTACACTCCAGGCTGACAACTTCACACACTTCTCTGCTCACTAGCAAGAAACAAAGGTAAAGTAACACAACCCCTACCCATAAGGGTATACACTCTGGGGCACCACGCATCATATTCTTTACATATTATTGGTAAGACTGGAACACATGTGGAACACAAGCCCATTCCACGGACGGTAATCACTTTAGGGCTCACAACAAAACACTTTTTATGAATGGCAGAGCTCCATGAAAGCAAGTGCCAACAAAAAAAGAAGAAGCCTTTCCATGAAGGAAGGCAAAGGAAAATCCAATTACACTGGTATACACTGAATACACTGCAGGCGACCACATTATACACTTTGCTGCTCCCTTATCAGAAGGAACTGAAAACACAACCTAAGCCCATTCCGTGGAGGGTGTACACTCCAGGGCTGCACACATCACATAAATTGCGCATGGCAGGCAAAACACAGAAATAGACACAACACAAGCCCCTTCCATATAGGGTAAATATTCCAGGGGTGCCAATAACATATCCACTAAACATCACTGGTTAAATACCAGAGAAAGCCAACCACAAGCCCATTCCATTGAGGGTATACACTCAAAGGCTTTCAAAATCACAAATTTTGCTGCTGATGTGTAAGTACCACTCTTCAGCATTTCCTCAGGTGATATCAATTGGCAGTTACCGTTCCTCAGCACTTGGTATGTGGCTTGATTGGAATTCGCACAGCAGCGTCTTTATGTAGAATTGTTTCTAGAACAAACAGAAGAAATTTTATGATTTTTTATACTACACACATGTTGGTTACCAGTACACATGCATTTTCATTTTATCTCCAAGCTACTTACATACAGCAGCAGATCACACCAGTGCTCAATGTCTATTATTTTACATTTGCTCACTGGAAATCGTAGCCTGGGAAGTCATTCCATGCTACGGAGAAGTTGAAGTGCGGAGGCATATAAAACATGGAAGAGAGAAAGGTTTTTTACTTAATTAGTTGAACCACAGATCTACAGATCTCAGCAAATGAAAAAGGCATAAAACTCTGAAGATTAAAGAATAAGGTTTAACAAATGAAAAAATGCAATATTTTGAAGTTACTTACTGAGTTATGTTAGATGAACATCCTCTCTGTACAAGACTGTTGCACTGAATCACCTTTCAACTAACTGGTACAAGAAGTAAGAGAATAAACATCTAGCCCATTCCATCGAGGGTGTACACTCGAAGGCTACTGGATCTGTCTGGGGTCGCTCCAAACAGAGAATCTGGCACGCCTATGCGCTACTGGATAAATACACTAGGGACCTCGACAATACACCTAATACAGCAGAATGGTATTGAGGAATCAGCACCAAAATGTTTATGCCACAGAGGAAAGCACAACACCAGCCCTTTCCGGAGGGTGTACACTCCAGGCTGACAACTTCACACACATCACTGCTCACTAACAAGAAACAAAGATAAACTAACACAACCCCTACCCATAGGGGTATACACTCTGGGGCACCACGCATCATATTCTTTGCAGATTATTTGTAAGACTGGAACAGAAGTGGAACACAAGCCCATTCCACAGACGGTAATTACTTTAGGGCTCACAACAAAACACTTTTTATATATGGCAGAGCTTCATGAAAGCAAGTGCCGACAAAAAGGAAGAAACCTTTCCACAAAGGAAGGCAAAGGACAAACCAATTACACTTGGTATACACTGAATACACTGCAGGCGACAACATCAAGCACTTTGCTGCTCACTTATCAGAAAGAACTGAAAACACTACCTAAGCCCATTCCGTGGAGGGTGTACACTCCAGGGCTACACACATCACATTAATTGCGCATGGCAGGCAAAACACAGAAATACACACAACACAAGGCCCTTCCATATAGTGTAAATATTCTAGGGATGCCAATAACATATCCACTAAACATCACTGGTTAAATACCAAAGGAAGCACACCACAAGCCCATTCCATTGAGGGTATACACTCAAGGGCTTTCAAAATCACCAATTTTGCTGCTGATGTGTAAGTAACACTCTTCAGCATTTCCTCAGGTGATATCAATTGGCAGTTACCATTCCTCAGCACTTGGTATGTGGCTTGTTTGGAATTCGCACAGCAGCGTCTTTATGTAGAAATGTTTCTAGAACAAACAGAAGAAATTTTATGATTTTCTATATACTACACACATGTTGGTTACCAGTACACAAGCATTTTCATTTTATCTCCAAGCTACTTACATACAGCAGCAGATCACACCAGTGCTCAAAATCTATTATTTTACCATTTGCGCACTGGAAATCGTAGCCTGGGAAATCATTCCATGCTACGGAGAAGTTGAAGCGCGGAGGCATATAAAACATGGAAGAGAAAAAGATTTTTTACTTAATTAGTTGAACCACAGATCTACTGATCTCAGCAAATGAAAAAGGCATAAAACTCTGAAGATTAAAGAATATGGTTTAACAAATGAAAAAAATGCAATTTTTTGAAGTTACTTACTGAGTTATGTTAGATGAACATCCTCTCTGTACAAGACTGTTGCACTGAATCACCTTTCAACTAACTGGTACGAGAAGTAAGAGAATAAACATCTAGCCCATTCCATCGAGGGTGTACACTCGAGGGCTACTCGTACCACACACACTGGATCTATCTGGGGTCGCTCCAAACAGAGAATCTGGCACGCCTATGCGCTACTGGATAAATACATTAGGGACCACGACAATACACCTAATATAGCTGAATTGTATCAAGGAATCAGCACCAAAATGTTTATTCCACAGAGGAAAGCACAACACCAGCCCTTTCCGGAGGGTGTACACTCCAGGCTGACAACTTCACACACTTCACTGCTCACTAACAAGAAACAAAGATAAACTAACACAACCCCTACCCATAGGGGTATAAACTCTGGGGCACCGCGCATCATATTCTTTGCAGATTGTTGGTAAGACTGGAACAGAAGTGGAACACAAGCCCATTCCACAGACGGTAATTACTTTAGGGCTCACAACAAAACACTTTTTATGGATGGCAGAGCTTCATGAAAGCAAGTGCCAACAAAAAAAGAAGCCTTTCCACGAAGCAAGGCAAAGGACAAACCAATTACACTTGGTATACACTGAATACACTGCAGGCGACAACATCAAGCACTTTGCTGCTCACTTATCAGAAAACACTGAAAACACAACCTAAGCCCATTCCTTGGAGGGTGTACACTCCAGGGCTCATGGCAGGCAAAACAAAGAAATACACACAACACAAGCCCCTTCCATATAGGGTAAATATTCTAGGGATGCCAATAACATATCCACTAAACATCACAGGTTAAATACCAAAGGAAGCACACCACAAGCCCATTCCTTTGAGGGTATACACTCAAGGGCTTTCAAAATCAGAAATTTTGCTGCTGATGTGTAAGTAACACTCTTCAGCATTTCCTCAGGTGATATCAATTGGCAGTTACCATTCCTCAGCACTTGGTATGTGGCTCGATTGCAATTCGCACAGCAGCATCTACATGTAGAAATATTTCTAGAATGAACAGAAGTAATTTTATAATTATTTATACTATACACATGTGAGTTACCAGTACACAAGCAATTTCATTTTGTCTGCAAGCTACTTACATAGAGCAGCAAATCGCACCAGTGTTCAATGTCTATTATTTTACCATTGGCTCACTGGAAATCGTCGCTTGGGAGTTCATTCCATTCTACGGATAAGATGAAGGGCAGAGGCGTATAACCCATGGAAGAGAAAAAGATTTTTTACTTAATTAGTTGAACCACAGATCTACAGATCTTAGCAAATGAAAAAGGCATAAAACTCTGAAGATTAAAAGAAAAGGTTTAACAAATAAAATGTTAATTTTTTTTTATGTTACTTACTGAGTAATGTTAGATGAACATGCTCTTTGTACAAGACTGTTGCAATGAACCACCTTTCTTCTAACTGGTACGAGAAGTAAGAGAACAAACATCTAGCCCATTCCATCGAGGGTTTACACTCGAGGGCTTTTGGCACCACACACACTGGATCTATCTGGAGACGCTCCAAACAGAGAATCTGGCACGCCCGTGCCCCACAGGATAAATACACTGGGGATCTCACTAAACATCTAATACAGCTGAATGGTATCAAGGAATCAGCACCAAAAGTTTATTCCACAGAAGAAAGCACAACACCAGCCCATTCCGGAGGGTGTACACTCCAGGCTGACAACTTCACACACTTCTCTGCTCACTAGCAAGAAACAAAGGTAAAGTAACACAACCCCTACCCATAAGGGTATACACTCTGGGGCACCACGCATCATATTCTTTACATATTATTGGTAGGACTGGAACAGATGTGGAACACAAGCCCATTCCACAGACGGTAATCACTTTAGGGCTCACAACAAAACACTTTATATGAATGGCAGAGCTTCATGAAAGCAAGTGCCAACAAAAAAAGTAGAAGCCTTTCCACGAAGGAAAGCAAAGGACAAACCAATTACACTTGGTATACACTGAATACACTGCAGGCAACAACATCAAGCACTTTGCTGCTCACTTATCAGAAAACACTGAAAACACAACCTAAGCCCATTCCTTGGAGGGTGTACACTCCAGGGCTCATGGCAGGCAAAACACAGAAATACACACAACACAAGCCCCTTCCATATAGGGTAAATATTCCAGGGGTGCCAATAACATATCCACTAAACATCACTGGTTAAATACCAGAGGAAGCAAACCACAAGCCCATTCCATTGAGAGTATACACTCAAGGGCTTTCAAAATCACAAATTTTGCTGCTGATGTGTAAGTAACACTCTTCAGCATTTCCTCAGGTGATATCAATTGGCAGTTACCATTCCTCAGCACTTGGTATGTGGCTTGATTGGAATTCGCACAGCAGCGTCTTTATGTAGAATTCTTTCTAGAACAAACAGAAGAAATTTTATGATTTTTTATGCTACACACATGTTGGTTACCAGTACACAAGCATTTTCATTTTATCTCCAAGCTACTTACATACAGCAGCAGATCACACCAGTGCTCAATGTCTATTATTTTACCATTTGCTCACTGGAAATCGTAGCCTGGGAAGTCATTCCATGCAACGGAGAAGTTGAAGTGCGGAGGCATATAAAACATGGAAGAGAAAAAGATTTTTTACTTAATTAGTTGAACCACAGATCTACTGATCTCAGCAAATGAAAAAGGCATAAAACTCTGAAGATTAAAGAATAAGGTTTAACAAATGAAAAAAATGCAATTTTTTGAAGTTACTTACTGAGTTATGTTAGATGAACATCCTCTCTGTACAAGACTGTTGCACTGAATCACCTTTCAACTAACTGGTACAAGAAGTAAGAGAATATACATCTAGCCCATTCCATCGAGGGTGTACACTCGAGGGCTACTGGCACCACACACACTGGATCTCTCTGGGGTCGCTCCAAACAGAGAATCTGGCACGCCTATGCGCTACTGGATAAATACACTAGGGACCTCGACAATACACCTAATACAGCTGAATGGTATCGAGGAATCAGCACCAAAATGTTTATTCCACAGAGGAAAGCACAACACCAGCCCTTTCCGGAGGGTGTACACTCCAGGCTGACAACTTCACACACTTCACTGCTCACTAACAAGAAACAAAGATAAACTAACACAACCCCTACCCATAGCGGTATACACTCTGGGGCACCCCGCATCATATTCTTTGCAGATTATTTGTAAGACTGGAACAGAAGTGGAACACAAGGCCATTCCACAGACGGTAATTACTTTAGGGCTCACAACAAAACACTTTTTATGGGTGGCTGAGCTTCATGAAAGCAAGTGCCAACAAAAAAAAGTAGAAGCCTTTCCACGAATAAAGGCAAAGGACAAACCAATTACACTTGGTATACACTAAATACACTGCAGGCAACAACATCAAGCACTTTGCTGCTCACTTATCAGAAAACACTGAAAACACAACCTAAGCCCAATCCTTGGAGGGTGTACACTCCAGGGCTACACACATCACATTAATTGCGCATGGCAGGCAAAACACAGAAATACACACAACACAAGCCCCTTCCATATAGGGTAAATATTCTAGGGATGCCAATAACATATCCACTAAACATCACTGGTTAAATACCAAAGGAAGCACACCACAAGCCCATTCCATTGAGGGTGTACACTCAAGGGCTTTCAAAATCACAAATTTTGCTGCTGATGTGTAAGTAACACTCTTCAGCATTTCCTCAGGTGATATCAATTGGCAGTTACCATTCCTCAGCACTTGGTATGTGGCTCGATTGGAATTCGCACAGCAGCATCTACATGTAGAAATATTTCTGGAATGAACAGAAGTATTTTTATTTTTATTTATACTTTACACATGTGAGTTACCAGTACAAAAACAAATTTCATTTTGTCTGCAAGTTACTTACATACAGCAGCAAACCGCACCAGTGTTCAATGTCTATTATTTTACCATTGGCTCACTGGAAATCGTCGCTTGGGAGATCATTCCATTCTACGGAGAAGTTGAAGGGCAGAGGCGTATAACCCATGGAAGAGGAAAAGATTTTTTACTTAATTAGTTGAACCACAGATCTACAGATCTTAGCAAATGAAAAAGGCATGAAACTCTGAAGATTAAAAGAAAAGGTTTAACAAATAAAAAGTTTTTTTTTTTGACGTTACTTACTGAGTATTGTTAGATGAACATGCTCTTTGTACAAGACTGTTGCACTGAACCACCTTTCTTCTAACTGTTACGAGAAGTAAGAGAATAAACATCTAGCCCATTCCATCGAGGGTTTACACTCGAGGGCTTTTGGCACCACACACACTGGATCTATCTGGAGACGCTCCAAACAGAGAATCTGGCACGCCCGTGCCCCACAGGATAAATACACTGGGGATCTCACTAAACATCTAATACAGCTGAATGGTATCAAGGAATCAGCACCAAAAGTTTATTCCACAGAAGAAAGCACAACACCAGCCCATTCCGGAGGGTGTACACTCCAGGCTCACAACTTCACACACTTCTCTGCTCACTAGCAAGAAACAAAGATAAAGTAACACAACCCCTACCCATAGGGGTATACACTCTGGGGCACCACGCATCATTTTCTTTACATATTATTGGTAAGACTGGAACAGATGTGGAACACAAGCCCGTTCCACAGACGGTAATCACTGTAGGGCTCACAACAAAACACTTTATATGAATGGCAGAGCTTCATGAAAGCAAGTGCCACCAAAAAAAGAAGAAGCCTTTCCATGAAGGAAGGCAAAGGAAAATCCAATTACACTGGTATACACTGAATACACTGCAGGCGACCACATTATGCACTTTGCTGCTCACTTATCAGAAGGAACTGAAAACACAACCTAAGACCATTCCGTGGAGGGTGTACAGTCCACGGCTACACACATCACATAAATTGCGCATGGCAGGCAAAACACAGAAATAGACACAACACAAGCCCCTTCCATATAGGGTAAATATTCCAGGGGTGCCAATAATATATCCACTAAACATCACTGGTTAAATACCAGAGAAAGCAAACCACAAGCCGATTCCATTGAGAGTATACACTCAAGGGCTTTCAAAATCACAAATTTTGCTGCTGATGTGTAAGTAACACTCTTCAGCATTTCCTCAGGTGATATCAATTGGCAGTTACCTTTCCCCAGCACTTGGTATGTGGCTTGATTGGAATTCGCACAGCAGCGTCTTTATGTAGAATTGTTTCTAGAACAAACAGAAGAAATTTTATGATTTTTTATACTACACACATGTTGGTTACCAGTACACATGCATTTTCATTTTATCTCCAAGCTACTTACATACAGCAGCAGATCACACCAGTGCTCAATGTCTATAATTTTACCATTTGCTCACTGGAAATCGTAGCCTGGGAAGTCATTCCATGCTACGGAGAAGTTGAAGTGCGGAGGCATATAAAACATGGAAGAGAAAAAGATTTTTTACTTAATTAGTTGAACCACAGATCTACTGATCTCAGCAAATGAAAAAGGCATAAAACTCTGAAGATTAAATAATAAGGTTTAACAAATGAAAAAATGCAATTTTTTGAAGTTACTTACTGAGTTATGTTAGATGAACATCCTCTCTGTACAAGACTGTTGCACTGAATCACCTTTCAACTAACTGGTACAAGAAGTAAGAGAATAAACATGTAGCCCATTCCATCGAGGGTGTACACTCGAAGGCTACTGGATCTGTCTGGGGTCGCTCCAAACAGAGAATCTGGCACGCCTATGCGCTACTGGATAAATACACTAGGGACCTCGACATTACACCTAATACAGCTGAATGGTATCGAGGAATCAGCACCAAAATGTTTATTCCACAGAGGAAAGCACAACACCAGCCCTTTCCGGAGGGTGTACACTCCAGGCTGACAACTTCACACACTTCACTGCTCACTAACAAGAAACAAAGATAAACTAACACTACCCCTACCCATAGCGGTATACACTCTGGGGCACCATGCATCATATTCTTTGCAGATTATTTGTAAGACTGGAACAGAAGTGGAACACAAGGCCATTCCACAGACGGTAATTACTTTAGGGCTCACAACAAAACACTTTTTATGGATGGCAGAGCTTCATGAAAGCAAGTGCCAACAAAAAAAGTAGAAGCCTTTCCACGAAGGAAAGCAAAGGACAAACCAATTACACTTGGTATACACTGAATACACTGCAGGCAACAACATCAAGCACTTTGCTGCTCACTTATCAGAAAACACTGAAAACACAACCTAAGCCCATTCCTTGGAGGGTGTACACTCCAGGGCTCATGGCAGGCAAAACACAGAAATACACACAACACAAGCCCCTTCCATATAGGGTAAATATTCTAGGGATGCCAATAACATATCCACTAAACATCACAGGTTAAATACCAAAGGAAGCACACCACAAGCCCATTCCATTGAGGGTATACACTCAAGGGCTTTCAAAATCACAAATTTTTTGCTGCTGATGTGTAAGTAACACTCTTCAGCATTTCCTCAGGTGATATCAATTGGCAGTTACCATTCCTCAGCACTTGGTATGTGGCTCGATTGGAATTCGCACGGCAGCATCTACATGTAGAAATATTTCTGGAATGAACAGAAGTACTTTTATAATTATTTATACTATACACATGTGAGTTACCAGTACGAAAACAAATTTCATTTTGTCTGCAAGTTACTTACATACAGCAGCAAATCGCACCAGTGTTCAATGTCTATTATTTTACCATTGGCTCACTGGAAATCGTCGCTTGGGAGATCATTCCATTCTACGGATAAGATGAAGGGCAGAGGCGTATAACCCATGGAAGAGAAAAAGATTTTTTACTTAATTAGTTGAACCACAGATCTACAGATCTTAGCAAATGAAAAAGGTATGAAACTCTGAAGATTAAAAGAAAAGGTTTAACAAATAAAATGTTAATTTTTTTTTATGTTACTTACTGAGTAATGTTAGATGAACATGCTCTTTGTACAAGACTGTTGCACTGAACCACCTTTCTTCTAACTGGTACGAGAAGTAAGAGAATAAACATCTAGCCCATTCCATCGAGGGTTTACACTCGAGGGCTTTTGGCACCACACACACTGGATCTATCTGGAGACGCTCCAAACAGAGAATCTGGCACGCCCGTGCCCCACAGGATAAATACACTGGGGATCTCACAAAACATCTAATACAGCTGAATGGTATCAAGGAATCAGCACCAAAATTTTATTCCACAGAAGAAAGCACAACACCAGCCCATTCCGGAGGGTGTACACTCCAGGCTGACAACTTCACACACTTCTCTGCTCACTAGCAAGAAACAAAGATAAAGTAACACAACCCCTACCCATAGGGGTATACACTCTGGGGCACCACGCATCATATTCTTTACATATTATTGGTAAGACTGGAACAGATGTGGAACACAAGCCCATTCCACAGACGGTAATCACTTTAGGGCTCACAACAGAACACTTTATATGAATGGCAGAGCTTCATGAAAGCAAGTGCCAACAAAAAAAGAAGAAGCCTTTCAATGAAGGAAGGCAAAGGACAATCCAATTACACTGGTATACACTGAATACACTGCAGACGACCACATTATGCACTTTGCTGCTCACTTATCAGAAGGAACTGAAAACACAACCTAAGCCCATTCCGTGGAGGGTGTACACTCCAGGGCTACACACATCACATAAATTGCGCATGGCATGCAAAACACAGAAATACACACAACACAAGCCCCTTCCATATAGGGTAAATATTCCAGGGGTGCCAATAACATATCCACTAAACATCACTGGTTAAATACCAGAAAAAGCAAACCACAAGCCCATTCCATTGAGGGTATACACTCAAAGGCTTTCAAAATCACCAATTTTGCTGCTGATGTGTAAGTAACACTCTTCAGCATTTCCTCAGGTGATATCAATTGGCAGTTACCATTCCTCAGCACTTGGTATGTGGCTTGATTGGAATTCGCACAACAGTGTCTTTATGTAGAATTGTTTCTAGAACAAACAGAAGAAATTTTATGATTTTTTATACTACACACATGTTGGTTACCAGTACACAAGCATTTTCATTTTATCTCCAAGCTACTTACATACAGCAGCAGATCGCACCAGTGCTCAATGTCTATTATTTTACCATTGGCTCACTGGAAATCGTAGCCTGGGAAGTCATTCCATGCTACGGAGAAGTTGAAGTGCGGAGGCATATAAAACATGGAAGAGAAAAAGATTTTTTACTTAATTAGTTGAACCACAGATCTACTGATCTCAGCAAATGAAAAAGGCATAAAACTCTGAAGATTAAAGAATAAGGTTTAACAAATGAAAAAAATGCAATTTTTTGAAGTTACTTACTGAGTTATGTTAAATGAACATCCTCTCTGTACAAGACTGTTGCACTGAATCACCTTTCATCTAACTGGTACAAGAAGTAAGAGAATAAACATCTAGCCCATTCCATCGAGGGTGTACACTCGAGGGCTACTGGCACCACACACACTGGATCTATCTGGGGTCGCTCCAAACAGAGAATCTGGCACGCCTATGCGCTACTGGATAAATACACTAGGGACCTCGACAATACACCTAATACAGCTGAATGGTATCAAGGAATCAGCACCAAAATGTTTATTCCACAGAGGAAAGCACAACACCAGCCCATTCCGGAGGGTGTACACTCCAGGCTGACAACTTCACACACTTCACTCCTCACTAACAAGAAACAAAGATAAACTAACACAACCCCTACCCATAGGGGTATACACTCTGGGGCACCCCGCATCATATTCTTTGCAGATTATTTGTAAGACTGGAACAGAAGTGGAACACAAGCCCATTCCACAGACGGTAATTACTTTAAGGCTCACAACAAAACACTTTTTATGGATGGCAGAGCTTCATGAAAGCAAGTGCCAACAAAAAAAGTAGAAGCCTTTCCACGAAGGAAGGCAAAGGACAATCAAATTACACTTGGTATACACTGAATACACTGCAGGCGACAACATCATGCACTTTGCTGTTCACTTATCAGAAAACACTGAAAACACAACCTAAGCCCATTCCTTGGAGAGTGTACACTCCAGGGCTACACACATCACATTAATTGCGCATGGCAGTCAAAACACAGAAATACACACAACACAACCCCCTTCCATATAGGGTAAATATTCTAGGGATGCCAATAACATATCCACTAAACATCCCTGGTTAAATACCAAAGGAAGCACACCACAAGCCCATTCCATTGAGGGTATACACTCAAGGGCTTTCAAAATCACAAATTTTGCTGCTGATGTGTAAGTAACACTCTTCAGCATTTCCTCAGGTGATATCAATTGGCAGTTACCATTCCTCAGCACTTGGTATGTAGCTCGATTGGAATTCGCACAGCAGCATCTACATGTAGAAATATTTCTAGAATGAACGAAACTCTGCATAATGCACACGGCCTAACCACCCAAAAGCTGGTTCTATTCCTGTGATTTTAGATCTGCGGCTGTGAAAGCCTTTTTTGAAATTTTATAATTATTTATACTATACACATGTGAGTTACCAGTACACAAGCAATTTCATTTTGTCTGCAAGCTACTTACATAGAGCAGCAAATCGCACCAGTGTTCAATGTCTATTATTTTACCATTGGCTCACTGGAAATCGTCGCTTGGGAGATCATTCCATTGTACGGAGAAGTTGAAGGGCAGAGGCGTATAACCCATGGAAGAGAAAAAGATTTTTTACTTAATTAGGTGAACCACAGATCTACAGATCTTAGCAAATGAAAAAGGCATGAAACTCTGAAGATTAAAAGAAAAGGTTTAACAAATAAAAAGTTATGTTTTTTGACGTTGCTTACTGAGTAATGTTAGATGAACATGCTCTTTGTACAAGACTGTTGCACTGAACCACCTTTCTTCTAACTGGTACAAGAAGTAAGAGAATAAACATCTAGTCCATTCCATCGAGGGTTTACACTCGAGGGCTTTTGGCACCACACACACTGGATCTATCTGGAGACGCTCCAAACAGAGAATCTGGCACGCCCGTGCCCCACAGGATAAATACACTGGGGATCTCACAAAACACCTAATACAGCTGAAGGTATCAAGGAATCAGCACCAAAAAGTTTATTCCACAGAGGAAAGCACAACACCAGCCCATTCCGGAGGGTGTACACTCCAGGCTGACAACTTCACACACTTCTCTGCTCACTAGCAAGAAACAAAGATAAAGTAACACAACCCCTACCCATAGGGGTATACACTCTGGGGCACCACGCATCATATTCTTTACATATTATTGGTAAGACTGGAACAGATGTGGAACACAAGCCCATTCCACAGACGGTAATCACTTTAGGGCTCACAACAGAACACTTTATATGAATGGCAGAGCTTCATGAAAGCAAGTGCCAACAAAAAAAGAAGAAGCCTTTCAATGAAGGAAGGCAAAGGACAATCCAATTACACTGGTATACACTGAATACACTGCAGACGACCACATTATGCACTTTGCTGCTCACTTATCAGAAGGAACTGAAAACACAACCTAAGCCCATTCCGTGGAGGGTGTACACTCCAGGGCTACACACATCACATAAATTGCGCATGGCATGCAAAACACAGAAATACACACAACACAAGCCCCTTCCATATAGGGTAAATATTCCAGGGGTGCCAATAACATATCCACTAAACATCACTGGTTAAATACCAGAAAAAGCAAACCACAAGCCCATTCCATTGAGGGTATACACTCAAAGGCTTTCAAAATCACCAATTTTGCTGCTGATGTGTAAGTAACACTCTTCAGCATTTCCTCAGGTGATATCAATTGGCAGTTACCATTCCTCAGCACTTGGTATGTGGCTTGATTGGAATTCGCACAACAGTGTCTTTATGTAGAATTGTTTCTAGAACAAACAGAAGAAATTTTATGATTTTTTATACTACACACATGTTGGTTACCAGTACACAAGCATTTTCATTTTATCTCCAAGCTACTTACATACAGCAGCAGATCGCACCAGTGCTCAATGTCTATTATTTTACCATTGGCTCACTGGAAATCGTAGCCTGGGAAGTCATTCCATGCTACGGAGAAGTTGAAGTGCGGAGGCATATAAAACATGGAAGAGAAAAAGATTTTTTACTTAATTAGTTGAACCACAGATCTACTGATCTCAGCAAATGAAAAAGGCATAAAACTCTGAAGATTAAAGAATAAGGTTTAACAAATGAAAAAAATGCAATTTTTTGAAGTTACTTACTGAGTTATGTTAAATGAACATCCTCTCTGTACAAGACTGTTGCACTGAATCACCTTTCATCTAACTGGTACAAGAAGTAAGAGAATAAACATCTAGCCCATTCCATCGAGGGTGTACACTCGAGGGCTACTGGCACCACACACACTGGATCTATCTGGGGTCGCTCCAAACAGAGAATCTGGCACGCCTATGCGCTACTGGATAAATACACTAGGGACCTCGACAATACACCTAATACAGCTGAATGGTATCAAGGAATCAGCACCAAAATGTTTATTCCACAGAGGAAAGCACAACACCAGCCCATTCCGGAGGGTGTACACTCCAGGCTGACAACTTCACACACTTCACTCCTCACTAACAAGAAACAAAGATAAACTAACACAACCCCTACCCATAGGGGTATACACTCTGGGGCACCCCGCATCATATTCTTTGCAGATTATTTGTAAGACTGGAACAGAAGTGGAACACAAGCCCATTCCACAGACGGTAATTACTTTAAGGCTCACAACAAAACACTTTTTATGGATGGCAGAGCTTCATGAAAGCAAGTGCCAACAAAAAAACTAGAAGCCTTTCCACGAAGGAAGGCAAAGGACAATCAAATTACACTTGGTATACACTGAATACACTGCAGGCGACAACATCATGCACTTTGCTGTTCACTTATCAGAAAACACTGAAAACACAACCTAAGCCCATTCCTTGGAGAGTGTACACTCCAGGGCTACACACATCACATTAATTGCGCATGGCAGTCAAAACACAGAAATACACACAACACAACCCCCTTCCATATAGGGTAAATATTCTAGGGATGCCAATAACATATCCACTAAACATCCCTGGTTAAATACCAAAGGAAGCACACCACAAGCCCATTCCATTGAGGGTATACACTCAAGGGCTTTCAAAATCACAAATTTTGCTGCTGATGTGTAAGTAACACTCTTCAGCATTTCCTCAGGTGATATCAATTGGCAGTTACCATTCCTCAGCACTTGGTATGTAGCTCGATTGGAATTCGCACAGCAGCATCTACATGTAGAAATATTTCTAGAATGAACGAAACTCTGCATAATGCACACGGCCTAACCACCCAAAAGCTGGTTCTATTCCTGTGATTTTAGATCTGCGGCTGTGAAAGCCTTTTTTGAAATTTTATAATTATTTATACTATACACATGTGAGTTACCAGTACACAAGCAATTTCATTTTGTCTGCAAGCTACTTACATAGAGCAGCAAATCGCACCAGTGTTCAATGTCTATTATTTTACCATTGGCTCACTGGAAATCGTCGCTTGGGAGATCATTCCATTGTACGGAGAAGTTGAAGGGCAGAGGCGTATAACCCATGGAAGAGAAAAAGATTTTTTACTTAATTAGGTGAACCACAGATCTACAGATCTTAGCAAATGAAAAAGGCATGAAACTCTGAAGATTAAAAGAAAAGGTTTAACAAATAAAAAGTTATGTTTTTTGACGTTGCTTACTGAGTAATGTTAGATGAACATGCTCTTTGTACAAGACTGTTGCACTGAACCACCTTTCTTCTAACTGGTACAAGAAGTAAGAGAATAAACATCTAGTCCATTCCATCGAGGGTTTACACTCGAGGGCTTTTGGCACCACACACACTGGATCTATCTGGAGACGCTCCAAACAGAGAATCTGGCACGCCCGTGCCCCACAGGATAAATACACTGGGGATCTCACAAAACACCTAATACAGCTGAAGGTATCAAGGAATCAGCACCAAAAAGTTTATTCCACAGAGGAAAGCACAACACCAGCCCATTCCGGAGGGTGTACACTCCAGGCTGACAACTTCACACACTTCTCTGCTCACTAGCAAGAAACAAAGATAAAGTAACACAACCCCTACCCATAGGGGTATACACTATGGGGCACCACGCATCATATTCCTTACATATTATTGGTAAGACTGGAACAGAAGTGGAACACAAGCCCATTCCACAGACGGTAATCACTTTAGGGCTCAGAACAAAACACTTTATATGAATGGCAGAGCTTCATGAAAGCAAGTGCCAACAAAAAAAGAAGAAGCCTTTCCATGAAGGAAGGCAAAGGACAATCCAATTACACTTGGTATACACTGAATACACTGCAGGCGACCACATTATGCACTTTGCTGCTCACTTATCAGAAAGAACTGAAAACACAACCTAAGCCCATTCCGTGGAGGGTGTACACTCCAGGGCTACACACATCACATAAATTGCGCATGGCAGGCAAAACACAGAAATACACACAACACAAGCCCCTTCCATATAGGGTAAATATTTCAGGGGTGCCGATAACATATCCACTAAATATCACTGGTTAAATACCAGAGGAAGCAAACCACAAGCCCATTCCATTGAGGGTATACACTCAAGGGCTTTCAAAATCACAAATTTTGCTGCTGATGTGTAAGTAACACTCTTCAGCATTTCCTCAGGTGACATCAATTGGCAGTTACCATTCCTCAGCACTTGGTATGTAGCTCGATTGGAATTCGCACAGCAGCTTCTACATGTAGAAATATTTCTAGAATGAACAGAAGAAATTTTATGATTTTTTATACTACATTCATGTTGGTTACCAGTACACAAGCATTTTCATTTTATCTCCAAGCTACTTACATACAGCAGCAGATCGCACCAGTGCTCAATGTCTATTATTTTACCATTGGCTCACTGGAAATCGTAGCCTGGGAAGTCATTCCATACTACGGAGAAGTTGAAGTGCGGAGGCATATAACCCATGGAAGAGGAAAAGATTTTTTACTTAATTAGTTGAACCACAGATCTACTGATCTCAGCAAATGAAAAAGGCATAAAACTCTGAAGATTAAAGAATAAGGTTTAACAAATGAAAAAATGCAATTTTTTGAAGTTACTTACTGAGTTATGTTAGATGAACATCCTCTCTGTACAAGACTGTTGCACTGAATCACCTTTCATCTAACTGGTACAAGAAGTAAGAGAATAAACATCTAGCCCATTCCATTGAGGGTGTACACTCGAGGGCTACTGGCACCACACACACTGGATCTATCTGGGGTCGCTCCAAACAGAGAATCTGGCACGCCTATGCGCTACTGGATAAATACACTAGGTACCTCGACAATACACCTAATACAGCTGAATCGTATCAAGGAATCAGCACCAAAATGTTTATTCCACAGAGGAAAGCACAACACCAGCCCATTCCGGAGGGTGTACACTCCAGGCTGACAACTTCACACACTTCACTGCTCACTAACAAGAAACAAAGATAAACTAACACAACCCCTACCCATAGGGGTATACACTCTGGGGCACCACGCATCATATTCTTTGCAGATTGTTGGTAAGATTGGAACAGAAGTGGAACACAAGCCCATTCCACAGGCGGTAATCACTTTAGGGCTCACAACAAAACACTTTATATGGATGGCAAAATTTTGAGAAAGGAAGTGCTAGCAAAAAAGAAAGCTTTTCCACAAAGGAAGCAAGGGACAAACCAATTACACTTGGTATACACTGAATACACTGCAGGCGACCATATTATGCACATTTCTGCTCATTTATAAGAAAGAACTGAAAACTCAACCTAAGCCCATTCTGTGGAGGGTGTACACTCCAGTGCTACAAACATGACATAAATAGTGCATTGTAGGCAAAACAATGAGTTACACTCAACACAAGCCCCTTCCATATAGGGTCAATATTCTAGGGGTGCCAATAACAAATCCACTAAACATCACTGGTTAAATACCATAAGAAGCACACCACAAGCCCATTGCAATGAGGGTATACACTCAAGGGCTTTCAAAATCAAAAATTTTGGTGCTGATGTGTAACTAACACTCTTCAGCATTTCCTTAGGTGATATCATTTGGCAGATACCATTCCTCAGCACTTGGTATGTGGCTTGATTGGAATTCGCACAGCAGCGTCTTTATGTGGAAATGTTTCTAGATCGAAGAGAAGAAATTTTATGTTTATTTATACTATACACATGTGAGTTACCAGTACACAAGCATTTTCATTTTATCTGCAAGCTACTTACTTACAGCAGCAGATTACACCAGTGCTCAATGTCTATTATTTTACCATTGCCTCACTGGAAATCGTCGCTTGGGAGATCATTCCATTCTACGGAGAAGTTGAAGTGCAGAGGCATAGAACCTTCCTTGCTACGGGCTTTACGTAGCACCGACACAGATAGGTCTTATGGCGACGATGGGATAGGAAAGGCCTAGGAGTTGGAATGAAGCGGCCGTGGACTTAATTAAGATACAGCCCCAGCATTTGCCTGGTGTGAAAATGGGAAACCACGGAAAACCATTTTCAGGGCTGCCGATAGTGGGATTCGAACCTACTATCTCCCGGATGCAAGCTCACAGCCGCGCGCCTCTACGCGCACGGCCAACTCGCCCGGTGGGCATAGAACCCATGGAAGAGAAAAACATTTTTTACTTAATTAGTTGAACCAGAGATCTACAGATCTTAGCAAATGAAAAAGGAATGAAAATCTGAAAATTAAAAGATAAGTTTTAACAAATAAAGGAAATGCATTTTTTTGAAGTTACTTACTGAGTAATGTTAGATGAACATGCTCTCTGTACAAGACTGTTGCATTGAATCACCTTTCATCTAACTGGTACAAGAAGTACGAGAATAAACATCTAGCCCATTCCATCGAAGGTGTTCACTCGAGAGCTTTTGACACCACACACACTGGATCAATCTGGAGATGCTCCAAACAGAGAATATGGCACGGACATTCCCACAGGATAAATGCACTAGGGATCTTGACAAAACTCCTAATACAACTGAATGGTATCAAGGAATCAGCACCAAAAATTTATTCCACAGAGAAAAGCACAACACCAGCCCATTCCGGATGGTGTACACTCCAGGGCTACAAACATCACATAAATTGTGCATGGCAGGCAAAACACAGAAATACACACTACACCCCCCCTTCCATATAGGGTAAATATTCTAGGGATGCCAATAACATATCCACTAAGCATCACTGGTAAAATACCAAAGGAAGCAAACCACAAGCCCATTTCATTGAGGTTATACACTCAAGGGCTTTCAAAATCACAAATTTTGCTGCTGATGTGTAAGTAACACTCTTCAGCATTTCATCGGGTGATATCAATTGGCAGATACCATTCCTCAGCACTTGGTATGTGGCTTGATTGGAATTCGCACAGCAGCGTCTATATGTAGAAATATTTCTAGAGTGAACACAAGAAATTTTATGATTATTTATACTATACACATGTGAGTTACCAGTACACAAGCAATTTCATTTTATCTGCAAGCTACTTACATACAGCAGCAGATCGCACCAGTGCTCAATATCTATTATTTTACCATTGGCTCAATGGAAATTGTCGCTTTGGAGATCATTCCATTCTACGGAAAATTTGAAGGGCAGAGGCGTATAACCCATGGAGGAGAAAAAGATTTTTTACTTAATTAGGTGAACCACAGATCTACAGATCTTAGCAAATGAAAAAGGCATAAAACTCTGAAGATTAAAAGAAAAGGTTTAACAAATAAAAAGAAATGCATTTTTTTGAAGGTAATTACTGAGTAATGTTAGATGAACATGCTCTCTGTACAAGACTGTTGCACTTAACCACTTTTCGTCTAACTGGTACAAGAAGTAAGAGAATAAACATCTAGCCCATTCCATCGAGGGTGTACACTCGAGGGCTTTTGGCACCACACACACTGGATCTATCTGGAGACGCTCCAAACAGAGAATCTGGCACGCCCATGCCCCACAGAATGAATACACTAGGGATCTCGACAAAACACCTAATACAGCTGAATGGTATCAAGAAATCAGCACCAAAAAGTTTATTCCTCAGAGAAAAGCACAACACCAGCCCATTCCAGATGGTGTACACTCCAAGCTGACAACTTCACACACTTCACTGCTCACTAGCAAGAAACAAACATAAACAAACACAACCCCTACCCTTAGGGGTATACACTCTGGGGCACCACGCATCATATTCTTTGCAGATTATTCGTAAGACTGGAACAGAAGTGTAACACAAGCCCATTCCACAGACGGTAATCACTTTAGGGGTCACAACAAGACACTTCATATGGATGGCAGAACTTCATGAAAGCAAAAGCCAACAGAAAAAGAAGAAGCCTTTCCACGAAGGAAGGCAGAGGACAAACCAATTACACTTGGTATACAATGAATTCACTGCAGGCGACCACATTATGCACTTTGGTGCTCACTTATAAGAAAGAACTGAAAACACAACCTAAGCCCATTCCGTGGATGGTGTACACTCCAGGCTGACAACTCCACACACTTCACTGCTCACTAGCAAGAAACAAAGATCAACTGACACAACCCCTACCGACAGGGGGTGTACACTCTAGGGCACCACGCATCATATTGTTTGCAGATTATTGGTAAGACTGGAACAGAAGTGGAACACAAGCCCATTCCACAGACAGAAATCACTTTAGGGCTCACAACAAAACACTTTATATGAATGGCAGATCTTTGAGAAAGGAAGTGCTAACAAAAAAAAACCAAAAAAAAAAAAAAAGGCTTATCACAAAGGAAGGTAAGGGTCAAACCATTTACACTTCGTATACAATAAATACACTGCAGGCGACAATATTATGCACTTTGCTGCTCACTTATAAGAAAGAACTGAAAACACAACCTAAGCCCATTCCATGGAGGGTGTACACTCCAGGGCTACACACATCACATTAATTGCGCATGGCAGGCAAAACACAGAAATACACACAACACAAGCCCCTTCCATATAGGGTAAATATTCAAAGGGTGCCAATAACATATCCACTAAACATCACTGGTTAAATACCAGAGGAAGCAAACTACAAGCCCATTCCATTGAGGGTATACACTCAAGGGCTTTCAAAATCACAAATTGTGCTGCTGATGTGTAAGTAACACTCTTCAGCATTTCCTCAGGTGATATTATTTCGCAGATACCATTCCTCAGCACTTGGTATGTGGCTTGATTAGAATTCGCCCAGCAGCGTCTTTATGTAGAAATGTTTCTAGAACAAACAGAAGAAATTTTATGATTATTTATACTATACACGTGTGAGTTACCAGTACACAAGCAATTTCATTTTATCAGCAAGCTACTTACATACAGAAGCAGATGGCACCAGTGGTCAATGACTATTTATTTTACCATTGGCTCTCTGGAAATCGTCGCTTGGGAGGTCATTCCAATCTACGGAGAAGTTGAAGTGCGGAGGCATATAATCCATGGAAGAGAAAAAGATTTCTTACTTAATTAGTTGAACCACTGTTCTACTGATCTTAGCAAATGAAAAAGGCATAAAACTATGAAGATTAAATGATAAGGTTTAACAAATAAAAAGAAATGCATTTTTTAAAAATTATTTACTGAGTAATGTTGGATGAACATGCTCTCTGTACAAAACTGTTGCACTGAATCACCTTTCATCTAACTGGTACAAGAAGTAAGAGAATAAACATCTAGCCCATTCCATCGAGGGTGTACACTCGAGGGCTTTTGGCACTACACACACTGGATCTATCTGGAGACGCTCCAAACAGAGAATCGGGCACGCCCATGCCCCACAGGATAAATACACTAGGGATCTCGACAAAACACCTAATACAGCTGAATGGTATCCAGGAATCAGCACCAAAAAGTTTATTCCACCGAGAAAAGCACAACACCAGCCCATTCCGGAGGGTGTACACTCCAGGCTGTCAACTTCACACATTTCACTGCTCACTAGCAAGAAACAAAGATAAACTGACACAACCCCTACCGACAGGGGTATACACTCTATGGCACCACGCATCATATTCTTTGCAGATTATTGGTAAGACAGGAACGGAATGGATCACAAGCCCATTCCACAGACGGAAATCACTTTAGGGCTCTCAATAAACACTTTATATGGATGGCAGAGCTTCATGAAAGCAAGTGCCAACAAAAAAAAAACAATGCCTTTCCACAAAAGAAAGCAAAGGACAAACCAATTACACTTGGTATACACTGAATACACTTTGCTGCTCACTTATACGAAAGAACTGAAAACACAACCCATGCCCATTCCGTGGAGGGTGTACACTCCAGGGCTAGAAACATCACATAAATTGCGCATGGCAGGCAAAACACAGAAATACACACAACACAAGCCCCTTCCGTATAGGGTACATATTCTAGGGATGCCCATAAAATATCCACTAAATATCACTGGTTAAATACCAAAGGAAGCACACCACAAGCCCATTCCATTGATGGTATACACTCAAGGGCTTTCAAAATCACTAATTTTTCTGCTGATGTGTAAGTAACACTCTTCAGCATTTCCTCAGGTGATATCAATTGGCAGATACCATTCCTCAGCACTTGGTATGTGGCTTGATTGGAATTGGCACAGCAGCGTCTTTATGTAGAAATGTTTCTAGAACAAACAGAATAAATTTTATGATTATTTATACTATACACATGTGAGTTATCATTACACAAGCAATTTCATTTTATCTGCAAGCTACTTACATACAGGAGCAGATCGCACGAGTGCTCAATGACTATTTATTTTACCATTGGCTCACTGGAAATTGTCGCTTGGGATGTCATTCCATTCTACGGAGAAGTTGAAGTGCGTTTGCATATAACCCATGGAAGAGAGAAAGATTTTTTTACTTAATTAGTTGAACCACAGATCTACAGATCTTGTATGTATGTTGGGTAGTCAGCCCAAAGGCTGGTTTGATCCTCTGTAGCTCCGCCAACAGCTGTCATAAACAGCCTAGGCGTCACTGAAGAGGCGTACTAGGGAAATGAGGAGTGCGGTAGTTTCCCGTTGCTTTCCTCACCGAGCCAGCCGTTGCTATTACATATCAGTCTGCCAAGCCCACTGAAATGCATGCACCAACCGACCCTATGAGCGATATTTTCACACCATTCATAACAGGGACTGGCTGCATAAGGAATGGTATTACTAGCATCACTCATACCTCAGTCACTTTCATATTGTCAAGGCCAAGGATGAGATTGAGACAGGTCAATGAAAGTAACAAATTTGATATAGCCCATACCAGAAGACATAGTGCACTATAAACACTACATCTCGCCAGCAAAGGCATAGCAAATGGAAAAGGCATGAAACTCTGAAGAATAAAAGATAAGGTTTAACAAATAAAAGGAATGCATTTTTTTAAATTTACTTACTGAGTAATGTTAGATGAACATGCTCTCTGTACAAGACTGTTGCACTGAATCAACTTTCATCTAACTGGTACAAGAAGTAAGAGAATAAACATCTAGCCCATTCCATCGAGGGTGTACACTCGAGAGCTTTTGACACCACACACACTGGATCTATCTGGAGACGCTCCAAACAGAGAATCTGGCACACCCATGCCCCACAGGATAAATACACTACGGATCTCGACAATACTCCTAATACAGCTGAATGGTATCAAGGAATCAGCACCAAAATGTTTATTCCACAGAGAAAAGCACATCACCAGCCCATTCCGGAGGGTGTACACTCCAGGCTGACAACTTCACACACTTCACTGCTCACTAGCAAGAAACAAAGTTAAACTGACACAGCCCCTACCCATAGGGGGTATACATTCTTGCTCACCACGCCTCAAATTCTTTGCAGATTATTGGTAAGACTGGAACAGAAGTGGAACACAAGCCCATTCCACAGATGGTAATCACTTTAGGGCTCACAACAAAACACTTTATATGGTTGGCAGTGCTTCATGAAAGCAAGTGCCAATAAAAAAAAAATTTAAAAAAAGCCTTTAAACAAAGGAAAGCAAAGGACAAACCAATTACACTTGGTCTATACTGAATACACTGCAGGTGACAACATTAAGCACTTTGCTGCTCACTTATAAGAAAGAACTGAAAACACTACCCAAGCCTATTCCGTGGAGGGTGTACACTCCAGGGCTACAAACATCACATAAATTGCGCATGGCAGGTAAAACACAGAAATACACTCAACACAAGCCCATTCCATAGAGGGTAAATATTCTAGGGATACCAGTAGCACATACACTGGTTATCACTGGTTAAATACCAAAGGAAACAAACCACAAGCCCATTCCGTTGAGGGTATGCACTCAAGGGCTGTCAAAATCGCAAATTTTTTTGCTCATGTGTAAGTAACACTCTTCAGCACTTCCTCAGGTGATATCATTTGGCAGATACCATTGTTCAGCACTTGGTATGTGTCTTGATTGAAATTCGCACAGCAGCGTCTTTATGTGGAAATATTTCTAGAACAAACAGAAGAAATATTACGATTATTTATACTGTACACATGTGAGTGACCAGTACACAAAGCATATTCGTTTTATCTGCATGCTACTTACTTACAGCAGCAGATTGCACCATTTCTCAATGATTATTTATTTTACCATTGGCTCACCTAAATCGTAGCTCTGGAGGTCATTCCATTCTACGGAGAAGTATAGGTGGGGAGGCATATAACCCATGGAAGAGAAAAGGATTTTTTATTAAATTAGTTGATCCACTGATCTACTGATCTTAGCAAATGGAAAAGGTATAAATCTCTGAAGTTTAAAAGATGAACAGTAAGTTAATCTTTGGCAGTAATTTGAGGGGAGATCATAATAAGTAGTCTTGTACTTGGGCATGAAATTTTAGCATAGAATGCACTTAATTGCAGTGGAAATGGGAATGAGAGGTACAGTATGGGTATTCAAAAATGCCTTGTATTTTATCAATACATGGATCATGTTAAGGTTTTAACAAATAAAAAGAATGTTTTTTTTTTTCTTTTTAAGTAACTTCTGAGTAATGTTAGTTCCTGAAATTTCTTCACACAGCAATATAAATGAACATGCTCTCTGTACAAGACTGTTGCAGTCTTAGACTGACACTGAGGAGCTCAGCTCTTCAAAAGTCCTAACAAAATTTAAGTAAAAGAGTTCGAATTTTCCAAATCTTTGTTTTTTTTTTTTTTTTTCCTGAAATTTTACCCACTTGCAGCAACCAACCAATATCCCTTCACTTGTCTCAGCAAGTCAGTGAGGCTATTATCACTTTAACACACATCCCAGCACGAATACTCTCCACACTCCCTGAAAATGTTAAATTATATCCCTGTGTATAAAGTCCATTATAAATAAACAGATACAGTGTGAATTTCTCCCACGCTATGTCGACTACCATTAATTTCCTTCTAGGATACTACTGTATCTTGTAGACTAAGTTTAAATCATAGTTTAAAAGTGTTACAACTTTTAAAACACAAGGCATTCTTATGTGAATTTTCTTTGTACAATACAGGTGTGACTAGGCAGCCTGAGTCTTCATTCTGGAATCAATTATAGTTCATATTCTATAAATCACAGGTTTATGCTGTGTCTCCAAACTGCCTCCAAATGTTGCTGCATATTTTGCAAGATACCCCAACTAGAGTATGGTTCCAGTGTATGGGACCCTCACCAGGATTACCTGATTCAAGAACTGGGAAAAATCCAAAGAAAAGCAGCTCGATTTGTTCTGGGTGATTTCCGACAAAAGAGTAGCGTTACAAAAATGTTGCAATGTTTGAGTTGGGAAGAATTGAGAGAAAGAAGAAGAGCTGCTCGACTAAGTGGTATGTTCCGAGCTGTCAGCGGAGAGATGGCGTGGAATGACATTAGTAAACGAATAAGTTTGAATGGCGTTTATAAAAGTAGGAAAGATCACAATATGAAGATAAAGTTGGAATTCAAGAGGACAAACTGGGGCAAATATTCATTTATAGGAAGGGGAGTTAGGGATTGGAATAACTTACCAAGGCAGATGTTCAATAAATTTCCAATTTCTTTGAAATCATTTAGGAAAAGGCAAGGAAAGCAACAGATAGGGAATCTGCCACCTGGGCGACTGCCCTAAATGCAGATCAGTATTGATTGATTGAAGATGATGCTCTGCAATTCTTCGTATTTGCACGTGCATATCTCACTTGTTGTTCTTATTAATGGGCTATAGCTGGCATTAATTTACATGACATAACTAACTCTTTTCCAAAGGGTCTAATTTCGGTTAAACTATTGCTACCTCATGCGTCAAAGGTACGATCATTTCATCCTAGTCCCTGAAGTGCTCTTTGATATTCATCAGAAGCCATTCTTCAAAGCCATCTGTCTGTCTGAGTATGGGGTAAGATGTTCAAGTCCTTCAGAAATCACTTCATTAATATGCTACCTTCATTCTAAATTTGTCACTCTGTAGTTCCCTGTGGACGGCAAGCAATAGGTGTAGTTCTTTACAAGATTATCCAAAACTGAGGAAGCATCTTCATCATCAGCATCATCATAGAACAACTACAGTTTTCCAGGTGTGATATACAAGCCCCTTCCATTTTGTTCAGTCCATGAACCACTCTTTGTTCACAAGCCGCTACCAATCCTGACCTCTCTCCTCTACATCCTTCTTCACTAAGTCAGTCCATTTTTCTCTAGGTCTGCTCACTGGTCTCTTTCCCCTTACTTCCCTTTTGTACTCCTTTCTTGCAGACCTATTGGCACTCATTCTTTTCTCATGTACAAACCACTTCAGTCTTGCCTTTTGGATCTTCTGGAGTAAGGTGTCTTCTCTGACTATTTCATTCGTGATTTTACCCCTCCTGGTCGTCTGGATCATTGTGCTTGGGAACTTCATTTCTGCTGCTTGGAGTTTTGAGTTGTCCTTAATGTAGCAATTTCCAGGCTGTATGTGAGGATAGGGGTATAGTATGATTTATACAGTGTCGTCTTGGTTTTGACTGGTACTTGTTTATCCCATAGTAGCTGTCTTACTTGGAGGTAAAAATTCATTGCTTTGCTGATTCGATGGTTTACTTTATATTTAGCTAACTGTTCCTTGGACATTATACTACCCAGTTACTTGAACTCTGTGACACAGTCCAGCTTAGTGCCATTGAGCAGGATTTCTGGCTGGTTGTCACCCTTCTGTACATTTAACACCACCGTTTTAGGCTTGTTGATGTTTAATCCGTATCTCACAAACTGCCGACACACTCTGCAGTCTCTCTTCCACATCTTTCTCTGAGTTACCCCAAATTACTACAAAATAATAACCCAAACCCCACGGCACTTATGCTTTTAAAGGGCTTTGGACTGCCCAGCGACCGCTGCTCAGCCTGAAGGCCTGCAGATTAAGAGGGGCCATGTGGTCAGCACGATGCATCCTCTCGGTCGTTATTCCGAGATTTTGAGAATGGGGCCGCTATCTCACGTCAGTTAGCTCCTCAATTAAAATCACTTAGGCTGAGTGGACCTCGGACCAGCCCTCAGCTTGAGAAAAAATTCCCTGACCTGGCCGGGAATCGAACCAGGGTCCTCTAGGCGAGAGGCAGGCATGCTAGCCCTACACCACGGGGCCGGCCCAAATTACTACATCATCTGCATATGCAAAAGCTTTTAATTCTTGTTTCCCCTTTTCTTTCACTGCCATTAAGATGGTACCCATTAAATGATAAATATAAGGGCGACAAAGTACTACCTTGTTGTACTCCCCTCTTTGTCTCAAACCAGTCTGACAGTCCAGAACCGACTTGTACACAGCTTCTGGTTTTCTCGTAAAGGACCTAAACTTTTGAAATTAGACTGTCTCAGACTTCGAGCTTTCTCAGGCACTCCCAAATAAGCTCCCTTGGTATGCTGCACAGGGCTTTTCGACGTCAAGGAACAGTAGATATAAAGGCTTCTCTTTTTCCCAATGTTTCTCCATTAGCATCCTCACAGCAAATGTAAGATCTGTTGTTGATCTTCCAGGCCGAGAAACATATTGTTCCTCTTCTAAAAGTGGTTCTACAATTTCTCATAATCTAACCTCTATAATTTTTCCCAGAATTTTTAGTCCATGAGAGAGTAGAGTGATGTCACAGTAGTTCGTACATTTCCGTCTGCTGTCTTTCTTGAATATCAGTGCAATTATACCTTTCCTCCAGTCTTCTGGGATGGTATTTTGCTGTCATACTACATTTAGGAGTCTATATAGCCACTGAATTGCTGGGGTTCCTCCTGCTCTTAATATGTCTACACTTAACTCATCTATTCCTGCAGCTTTCCCATTCTTCATACTTTAAAGGCTCATCTCTATCTCCAGCCATGTGATTGGTGGCACCATAGTTTTACTTGGCTCTTCAAGTTTTTCTGATTCTTCTCTGTTTTGAATTACATTTGATGCCTCTCCATTCAGAAGCTTGTCAAGGAAGGTCTTGAATTCTCTCCTGATTCTACCTTCCTCTCGTACTACTGATCCATAGTCCTGCTCTGTAACCTTGATGTCTTCTAGGTTATTTCACTTGTTTATAATTACTCTGTAAAGAAGTTTCTTGTTTCCTCTGCTGTCCTCTTCCAACTTTTCCTCAAACTCATTCCATTTTTTCTCTTTCTCTTCTCTTCTTATCCTGTTAGTTTTTTTTCCTCTGTAGAGTTCCTATAGTCTGCCATCTCGATCTTGTGCATCTCATTGCCTTTCTTTTTCTAGCATCCTTTTTGTCCAGTTCTTTCTTTTATAGCCAATCTGACACTGTCATTCCTCCAAGGTGTCTCTTTTTTTTTTCTTTCATGGTCGATCATGTTATTCCACATAAGTCTTAAGTTTCACCCACCAAAGTCTCTTTAAAAATTTTCCATTATTCTTAAACTGCATTCATTTCCCCTTTTGGTAAGTGTCTCTGTATCCTTATTTTATATTATCCCTTCAGCCTGGCTTCTTCTAATTTCCAGTCTTCACTTTACGTTTACTTTTTCTTTTCTTCGGAGTTTTGTTAGCCACATGATTTAGGTCTGCAATCAATAATCTATGATCACTGTCCATACCCTCGCTGGGGATAATTTCGACATTTACATACTTCCCTCCTCCTTTGTTAGTGATTATATACTCGATGAGAGACTTATGTATTCCATTCCAGCTATATCTTGTAATCTTGTGGCTGGCTGTTTTAGAAGAAGGTATTTTTGATGATCGATCCATTTCTTCAGCACAAATCCCAACAAGAACATCAATTTACTCTGCAAAAAATTAAATGTATCCTCCTAATTCAATACAAGATTAGGATGGTACATTTAAATTTTAGCTTTGTAAAGTGACAACCGTCAATATGGAATGATTCTAATATCTTGTAACAGAACATCAAATAATACAAAATTCTGAGAACATAACATGCAGTCATTAACATCTTCAAGCTACATTCATCAATGAAGTTACACATCACTTATTTTACTATAAATGATGGAAGTAAAATTGAGGAGCCATCCACAATTAACACCGATTAGAGGTAAAGATGAAAGGCACCAAAACTTCAAACAATCAAGTTATAGGCCAAAGGAAGGCAAGAGTCATCAGGTGAGGTGAAAACAAAAAGTCCCAACCGTGAAAAACATAATATTGTTGGGGTCAGAACACAATAGTGTTTGACCATACGAAATGAATGTGATGAACCAGGCTTGTGAATGTGGAAGCAATTCCAGGGTTCAGCTAATGGCATCATATTACCACTCGAACTCCCATGTTAAGAGCATGTGTGGCCACAAATTTTCCATGTTTTCAAATGGCAGGAAATAGCACCGATGCTTTTCTAGTGCCCCCATTCCCTGGGATCCACAATTTTACACCTTTATAACGGGCAGGGTATGCCATGGATCGAACAAGATATTGTTTAATTCATAAAAGATTCTCACACCACAATATGAAAGAATGTGTTCTGTCTACAAGACTGCTGCACTGAATCACCTTACACTGACATTGAGGAGCTCAGCTCTTCAATAGGCCTAACAAAATTTAAGTAAAAGAGTGCATTTTCTGAATCCTTATATTTTTTTGTTTCTAAATTTTATCCACTTGCGTCAAGTTTGACGTTAGTTATCTAATATCCCTTCACTTGTCTCAGCAATTCAACAAGCAATTCACCTTAACAAAGATCCCAGCACATATATTCACCACACTCTCTGACGATGTTACATTTCAACCTCGTTTATACTGTCCTTTGTTAAATAAACTGATATGGTGTGATCTGCTCCTACACTAAGTGGACCACCATTATTCTCTTTCTAGGAGACTACTGTATCCTGTAGACTAGGATTAAATCATAGCTTAAAAGTGTAACAACTTTAAACCAACAATGCAATATTATGCGAATTCCCCTTCTACCATACAGGTGTGATTACACAGCCTTATTTGTCATTCTTGCAGTTTCTTCAAGTTCATCTTCTATTCATAATGGATGTTCACAAAGTCCGCCAGCTGTTTCCAAGTATTGATCCACATTCTGCAGGATGACGCTGAGCAATTCCTCAAATTCCCACGTGCATATCACCACTAATTTTTCTTGTTAAGGGGTCATAACTTACATTAAATTACATGATACAAGTAACTCTTTTCTGGAGGGTTTAATTTTGGTCTTACAATTGCTAACTCATGTGTCGATGAAAGGCTCATTTCATCCCAGACCTTGAAGTGATGGATAATATACTCTTCAGATGCTCGTCGATGGTCGTCCAGGAGCAATTCTGCAAGGCCTTTTGTCTGTGTGAGAATGGCGTGAATTGTTCAAGTCCTCCAGAAATAACTTCATCAATGTTGCTCCCAGGATTCTGAATTTGTCACTATGTAGTTCCCTATGAATTGCGAACAGCAGGAATAGGTCTTTACAAGATTATCCACAACTGAGGAAGCTTCATAAATGAGGATATTGTAAATATCACAACTGTTGGTGAAGTAATCCAAGTCTGGAAGCAGGTAGCAATAACTGATATCAATTTAAGTCTACAAGCACATCTAAATCTAATGACCAGGTTGGCAGTACAAAGTCACAAATTGTATAATTCCCATCACCTCATGGGTGATACACAACAATGCAAAGTAAGGGAAAGTCATTTAGCCTCCTTAATGTCATGTAACATTATCCAGCTTTGCTATGTCTGTCTTTAGCCCTGAATCTCAATAACGGTGACTGCGCTTACCGCAATGGCCAGCAGAATGTTTGTTTTCAGCCAAAATGTCACTATGTCGGCACTCATTTCTCCCACATTGATGGGCCACATCATGATTCTCTTTGCATCAGATGCTTGTATGTGTGCCCATAACGTCAATGTGTCTGTAATCTCTGCAATTTACATTCTCAGGGATGGTCATTGGTTGCTGCTTTAAAGAAATGTTTGCAATTCTCATCATATGATGGGGAAGAACATGAACATGCACACACATTTGTTTTTAATACTGAATTGCACAGAATAAATCTGCTTCACCAATAAAGGCTAACCCATCCAACTTGGAGCCAAAACTGCAGTAGTAAAAATTTGTATAATATAAAACACTCATGTTTTATGGGGAACACCTAAAATATTAAAGAGATGGTGGACTGTTATGAGATAAACGAGACAGGTACAGTGGATTTGAATCCAAATATTGAGTATATGAATTGTCCGAGGAGGCGGATATTTTGGGGCAAATCTAACATTCTGAGTTAGCATGAGTGTAATTTAATGAAGAGTCTTGCTGGTCATTAGACGTCAGCGAAAATTCCACAGGTCTAGAAACAGAGGTAACTGTCATGATACAAAGGTCATAACCGTATATCGATATAAACAGTGTTACATAAAAACACAATACAGAACATCAAATCATACAAAATTCTGAGAACTTGCATTCCTTGACAACTACAATCTACATTCATCAATGAAGTTACACGTCACAAATTTTTCTATAAATGAGGGAAGAACAAATGAGAAGCCATCCTTAATTAACACTAATCAGAGGAAAACATGACAGGCACTGACACTTTGAAGAATCAAGATATTGGCCAAAAGAAGAGAAGAGGCATCAAGTGTGGTGAAAACAAAAAGTCCCTAGCCCTAACAAATCTAATATCATTGGGGGTCAGAACACAACAAGTTTTGACCATAGGAGATGAATGTGTTGAGCCAGGCTCTTGAAAAAGGAAGGGGTGCCAGGATTCAGTTAATTGCCACATATAACCACTCTAAACTCCCAGGTTAAGGGCATGTGGGGCAACATTTCTTTCCCCTTTACAATGAGCAGGGGATGCTGGGATGTTTTATTGAGTGCCCCAATTCACAGGGGGATATTTTGTGGTGCACGAGTCTAATTATTATCTCTGATCAAGAAAGTTGTTAGGTATAAACAGACTTATAAATCAAAGGCAAATTTCACTATTAGATGGTAGACATTTAGAGTGAAAATATATTACATTCCTATTCCACTAACACTTGTAATTTCCCTCTGAAAAAGAGTTATACTCCAGCATTTCCAAGTCAATAAAAGAATACTCAAGAGATAGATCCATGTAAATACAAATTACTGTAGTAGAAAAGATAATGTAATGTTATTGAATTGCAAAATCATATGGTCCAAGTGTCTTCATCTCCCAAAATATTGGTACAGGCTTCTCAAATAGGCAGACACCAAAAGAAAATGAGATGCAGGAGAAGTATTGGGAGTGTACATACTTTGTGGGCCATGACGTCGCAGCTTTCTATCTAACTGGTAAAAGACACAGAAGAAGAGAAGACTAGCCCATTCAGTCGAGGGTATACACTCGAGGGCTGTTGGCATCACTCCCACTACATCTTCCTGGAAAAAATCCTCAGATAGAATCAGGGTAACCCATAACACAGATGATAAATATACTAGGGATCTCGACAAAACACCAAATACAGCTGAACAGTATGAAGGAATTAGCATAAAATAGCTTATTCCACAGAGGAAAGTACAAGACCAGCCCATTACAGAGAGTATACACTCTAAGCTGACAACTTCATACACTTCACTGCTCACTAGTAGGAAACAAATGGAAACCGACAAAAGCCCTTTCCATAGAGGGTGCACACTCTAGGGTATCCTGCATCACGTACATTGCACATCACTGGTAAGAAGGGAAAAGAAAGGCAACATAAATCCCTTCCACAGACGATAATCACTTTAGAGCACTCAATAACGCATTTTATATGGACGGCACAGTCTCTTGGAAAAAATTAACAAAAAAAAACCTATTCCACAGAGGAAAGCACAAGACAAGCACATTCCAGAAAGTATACACTCCAGGGCTCACAATGACACACACTTCACTGCTCACTGGTAAGAAACAAATATAAAAACAACACAAGCCCATTCCATGGAGGGTATACACTCCAGGGCTCTCAACATCACATAATTTGCATATCACTGGTAAAACAGTGAAACACAGCACAAGCCCCTTCCATAGAAGGTAAACACTCTAGGGATGCCAATATCATATACATTGAATCTCACTGGTTAAATACCAAAGGAAACATAACACAAGCCCATCACATTGAGGGCGTACACTCAAGGGCTGTCATGATCACAAATTTTGCTGCTCACTTGTAATTAACACTCTTCAGCACTTCTTCAGGGGCATCCTTCAGCAGATACCATTGCTCAGCACTTGGCATGTGGCTTTATGGAAACTTGCACAGCAGTGCCTTTATGTGGAAATGTTTCTAGAGCAAACAGAAAAAAATACTACGCTTCTTTATACTATACACATATGAGTTACCAGTACGAAAATCATATTCAATTTATCAGCATGCTACTCACCTAGAGGAGCAGATTGCACCAATTCTCAACAATGATTAAATTTATTTATTTATTTATTTATTTATTTATTTATTTATTTATTTATTTATTTATTTATTTATTTATTTATTTATTTATTTATGCCTTTATTTCAGTGGCAAAGTTAGGGCTCGAGGCCCTCTCTTCCACTTAACCACATACCAATCAAAATCTTGAATAAAATACTGAGATACTTAAAATAGTGAAAAGTACAAAAATTAATAAAATTGAGAATAAATTTAAATAAATTACTAAGTTAATACTAAAACTAATTAATATTAAAAACTCTTAATAATGACTAATCATCAGGCAGTGGCACATCTGAAATCGTAGCTTGGCACGTCATTCCACTCTATGGAGAAGTTGTGATGCGGAGGCAGTTAAACCAAGGAGGAGAAAACAGGTTTTTTTTGTCGAATTAGTCAAACTACTGATCTACTAACATCAGCAGCTGAAAAAGGAAAATATCTCTAAAGTCAGAGAGACCAACAGTAAGGTAAACTTTGTCAGTAATTAGGGGGAGATTATAATATGTGGTCTGGTATATGTGGGGATGAAATTGCAGCATAAAATGCCCTTAATTGCCGTGGAAATATGTATGAGAGCTACAGTATGGATATTTCCAAAAAGCCCTTATATATTATTGAATATGTGGAACAAGATATGGTTTAATATTAAAAATTTTTTTTCTTTCTTGAAATAATTTCCTCAGTAGTGTTAATTCCTAGAAGATGTTTACACCACAATATGAAGGAACATGCTCTATCTACATGACTATTGCACTGAATCACCTTAGACTGACACTGAGGAGCTTAGCTCTTCAATAAGTTTAACAAAATTTAAGTAAAAGGGTTCATATTTTCCGAATCCATATCTTTCTTTTGCTGTTTCTCAAATTGTATCCACTTGAAGCCAGTTTACTGTTACTTAATCAGTATCCCTTCACTTGTCTCAGCAATTCAACAAGGCTATTGTTCACCTCGACCCAGATCCCTGCACAAATATTCACCACACTTCCTGATGATATTAAATTTTATCCTTGTTTATATAGTCCATTGTTAAATAAACTGTTACAGAGTGAACTCCTCCCACACTAAGCTATCATTATTTTCCTTCTAGGAAACTACTGTATCCTGTAGATTAGTTTTAAGTCATAGTTATAAAATGGTAACAACTTTAAACCAACAATGCATTATTATAAAAATTTCCTTTCCACCATATGGGTGTGAATAGGCAGCCTGAGTCTTCATTCAGCCCAATTCATCTTCTGTACATAACAGATGTTCTTTACCATCCTTGATCTTAATCAGGCGTACAACCAGATCCCTCTAGCTAAGAATCAAAACATCTAACGGCATTTGCCATGAATTGGAACTTGTATGAGTACAACCGCCTGTATTTTGGGCTCCCCACGGGGGCAGCTGTTCTAACTAGACTGCTAGATAGTGTCCACTTGGACATCAAATATGAATGTCTGTACTACTACCTCGATTATGTTGTCGTATTTTCTGAGACCTTTGAAGAACACCTAGAGCATCTAAAAGAAGTACTAAATCACCTTCGTAAGGCTGGGTTGACTGTCAAATTATCTAAGGTAGCTTTTGCTAAACTTCCATGTCGTTCTTAGGGCATATTGTGTCGCCCGATGGTGTTTCCATCAATCATTCCAGAATATAGGCTATCCGTGATTTCAAGCCTCCTAAGGACATCAAAGGCATTGCCAGGTTCATAGGCATGGTGAATTTATTCACGAAATTTATTCCTAACTTCGCTAACAGAGTGGTGCCCTTGAACTTACTCCATAGGAAAGGTGTCAAATTTGAATGGGGGCCGTCTCAGCAAGCCACTTTTTGAAGATCTGAAACTAGCTCTTTGTAACACCCCTGTATTAGCCATGCCAGATTTCTCTAAGAAATTCATTGTTCAAACAGACGCCTCATCATCGGCGGTTGCCGCTGTACTTCTTCAGGAAACGGAACTCAGAAGGCGACCCATCGCCTATGCTTCTAGGACCTTATCGGCTCAAGAGGCTAAATATTCCATCTATGAACTTGAGAGCTTGGCAGTTTTTTTTACTCTAGAGAAGTTCCGTCTCTGTCTGAAACATGTTAAATTTGACCTAGAAATGGATAACCAAGCCTTAAGTTGGGTATTAGGTAGGCCCCATTGTACTGGTCATATAGCCCACTGGGCCATCAGGGTTTCTGCTTTCCAGTTTGATGTGAGGCATATTAGAGGATCTGAAAATGTAGTTGCAGATGGACTAAGCCACATGTTTTCTCATGAAGTGGAGATGACCGAACAGGAAGATAGTTCTTCTCTTCCCACGCCCATACCTTCGGGTATTAATGCTATTCTGACTGATGCCCCTATGTTATATCAATGGGAAGATCCAGTGCTGGCTCCGATAATGGAAACTCTTTCTTCTGGGGAACATGCCTTCCCTTATGTGTTGAGAAACAGGGTTTTGTGTTGCCCTTCAAGGCACGATTGAAAGATGAAAGTAGTGGTTCCAGCTGTGCTTGTGCCTATGATCTTCAAGTACTATCATGAGATCCAATTAAGGGGGCATTTAGGCATCTTCAAAATTGGTCAAAGATCCCAGAGATGTTCATTTGGAAAGATATGGATGGTTAAATTAGAGAAATGGTGAAATCTTGTAAAGCTTGCTTAGTAAGCCCACCTTGACCACTAAGCTAGGACTCTTGTCATCTCATCAAGCGTCTCGTCCCATGGAACGTCTATATATAGACTACGTCGGACCTTTCCCACAATCCAAGGGGAACGGAAATAAATTTATTCTGATGTGTGTAGACAGCTTCACTAGATTTTCTTGGTTATTTCCGATTAAGCTGATAACCACGCAGTCTACAATATCTTGTTTGAATACTATTTTTGCTTCTTTTGGTCCTTGTCAATATATAGTTTCTGAAAATGCTAAGGCATTCACATCTAACTTATTCCATAAATTCTGTTTCGACCTGTCTATCTCACACATAACCACTTCTGCTTATTATCCTCAACCATCTTTGGCTGAGCAGGTCAATCGTAATCTCCGTTCTGCCTTAATTGCATTTCATCATGAAGATCATTCCAGGTGGGATACGTCCCTGCATTGGTTAGCATTTGCTCTAAATTCAGCGGCTCATGAGTCACACAAGTTCACGCCAGCATCTCTCATGTATAGGTTTATTCCTAACATGCCGCTCTCTATCTTTGGTCACTTAATGGCATATTACCAGAGATAGTAGATCCTGATAATATTAGAGATCTATGGAAGAAGGCTAAAAGCAACCTAAAAGCTTCCCACGAAAAAGTTAGAGAAGATATGATCATGGACGGAGGCCCACCAATTTAAAAATCGGAGATCAGGTCATGGTAAAAAATTTTGTTCCTGCAGGCAAGCTTACCCCCAGATTCCATGGGCCATGTATCATTCTAGATTTTCTAACACCGGTTACATTATTGGTCAGTAACCCAGCCACAGAGAGGATATTTAGGGTTCACCTTTCTCAGGTGAAACCAGTGTAAATTCATTGCTGTTTTCTATTAGCCACTAATTTTTTGCAGTAGTCAAAGGGGATTTGATCTTAAAATTAATTTAATGTTAATATGGAGGCCTTCCGCCCCGCTTCTAAACGTAAATTTGTATTGTACAATCTTCCCATCTGATTATTCCTGTTGTCCATTCCCTGGTGGCCATTACCAAGCACCCGTCCCCTTCATCCATGCATTGCTGTCACACACTCACAATCAACGCCGCCCGCCCCTCTGCCTCCTACAAATAAAGGTTGTACTCTCAAATTCCAGCAAAACAATCTCTGTTGCCAAGATAATTACTGTTTCAGTGCCTCTCAGCCGTCGGCAGCCGTGTCTCAACATTTGGCGAACGATACCGGAGTGGGGTAAGGGCCCACTCCACTCTAGTGAAGTCTCCTTCTGAACGGCACGCTGGAGCTCCATCTTTCCGGCAAGGGCTGAAGTGCGGTAACTCCACCGCCAACCCTCCTGGGGACTACACATCTACATCTGATCTGAGGCGACCATCACCACGACTACCCCTCTCATAGTAGAGGGAGAGGTGTATCTGAGGGTACTTGGGGTGTCCGATGGACCTCGCCTGGGTATTGGCAGCGGCGGCCAGTCTTGCCGTCAAACTCAATCGGCTAGGTTTCTACGATGGCCAAAAGACTTCAAATCTTGTTTTCCAAACTAATTTTCTAAAAATGGACTTTCAGCAAGATATTACTCATCTATAAAATTTCAATGTGAACATTTTCTTCTTTCATATTTCTTCTGTGTCACCCGAAGGAAGGGCCTTTGAGAGGGAGGTCTGTAATGGGAGGTACAGCAAAACCCCTGCACATTTAAAAGAAGCACCTTAAGGAACTCTATCTGTCAAACAAAACGTGAAACAGCTACTGCAGGAAGTTGGGACCTTAATCAGAAGATGTCACTCATAAGTAACAGAGTATTGCATTATTTTGAAGTTGCCTAAACTGACTGGATTTATTGGTTTTGTTTTGGTTTACATCAAGAAGTTTAAACTTTTCTCTATAGATGTCATTACAAAAACTGAGGTAATGTACTCTGATGCAAAGTAAAAGAATTAGTGATTTAAAGAAGTTTTGTGTTCTTATGTTTTCTCAACTAAATTAATGTTCATTTATTTTGTTATTTCAAGATTTACAACATTTCCTTCTCATCCCACCAGCTTTTGAATCTGGCCAATTAGAAAATTTTGTATTTATTTTTCAGCCTATCACAGGCTTTTTGTAACTTATAAAACTATCCAATAAAAATGAGAGGGTGTCCAGAGCCTTCTCGAACCGTCCCCTTGGGTATATAAGCCGCGGCTTTTCAAGCTACCTTGTCTTATTTATCATTGACTTACTGAGTGTATGTGTTAAGACAGGAGGCAGGGCGCCTCATTCTTCGGCAGGCAGTACACCAGCCCAGGTAATGGCCACCAGTTTTCTATCTTTTTAGCTGTCTCCGCAAACTTATCCAAGGGGAAGGTTCTAAACTTTAACTATGTAACCGTTTGATTTCTAAAATGTAAACTCCTTCCCTTTCATGTAAAATATCATAAAATCTTAAACTGTAAATCAGGGATAGAGAGTGCGTTACCCTCTTGAGTTCTCCTTCAATTTATCTTGAGGTGACTATGATTCTGTAACTGCTTTTTTCCTGTAATGCATTAAATTAACCTTACACTCTAGTCACCTCAGTAGCTTTGGATTAGCTTCTGTATCATCGGGCTGTGAGACCAATTAGGGTTTTATACTTGGTTTTCTAGGAGTGCAAGTGTACGCCTCCATATATTTTGTGTTCAGGCCAGTAATTTAACCTGTTTCTCTTTCCACGAAGGCCCAGTAGTTTAGGTAATAGATACCCCTGTGTACAAAAATTGTAAATTGTAGGTTGGGCCTAGAGAGGCTGGAAATTGTGAGATTTTTGGGTAATGTTGCCTTGAGTAGGCTGTAAGAAATCAGGAGCCAGTCTCCTTTGTTGGGTTTGGAGAGTTTGTAAACTCTTTCTGGTTTTTGTGTGATACTATTAGTGACTTTGGAAGGCCGTAAATTTGTAACGGTTGGAGCAAAGTGTTCTGGAATTGGGATATTTCTGTCCTTGTCTAAATAACACAACATTTGCAAGGTTGTAAAGTTGTAAATTAGGGGTTTGAAGCCCAAAAGTGTTGAGTTCCCTATTCTGGGGTTTTCTTTTTTTATATCAAAATTGTCATTATACCTGTACACTGTTGTTAAGTTTGATTTTATGAAAAGAAATAAAACCTTTATTTAAAGTTTTAAAATAATCTTTGATATCATAGATAGACCCATTCTGACTATCATCTTCTTTCATCTCTCTCTGAACCTTGGAAACTCTGTAGTAATAGTAATAATAATAATAATAATAATAATAATAATAATAATAATAATAATAATAATAATAATAATAATAATAATAATAATAAAAGCGTATGACTCCATTGACCGGGAAGTCCAGCTAAACTTCTTAAATGAATTTGGAGTTGATTTGAAACTGCTGGCATTAATTAGAGCCACCCTGACCAATACAAAATCCAAGGTGAAGTTCCACGGATGTCTCTCGCATTCCTTTGAGATCAAAACAGGAGTCCGACAAGGTGATGGGCTATCCCTGATACTCTTCAACTGTGTTCTTGAAAAGATCATCAGAACCTGGCGGGTGAGATTACAGGAAACCAACTGCAGTCCATTAAGAATAGGAACCAAATCCAAGGGGATCGCAACAGACTGCTTAGCATTTGCCGATGATATTGCTGTTCTCTCAAATGACATAGAAACCACTAGAGCTCAAGTTGAAATTTTAAACGAAATTGCCAAACAAACTGGTCTGCAGATATTGTTTGAGAAAACAGAAATAATCACTAACATCAAAGAGGATCCACCAAAACTCCATACAAAATACAGGGACATCACCCGAGTAGACAAATTCAAATACCTGGGTGAGATCGTCATGAAAAATGGACTGCACAAAGAAGCACTTCAGGAGCGAGTATGCAAACTGGAAATAGCCTACCAAACATCCCGCACAATCTACAACAAAAAATGCCTTTCCCAAAACACCAAGATACGTCACAATGAAACAATTCTGAAGCCAGTAGTTCTATATGCAGCCGAAACCCTGTCTCTAAATGCCAACAAAGGACTCCTTGAAGAACTGGAGAAAAAAGAGTGCATAATTGTGAGAGGAATCTTGGGATCAAAGTACAGAAATGGAATAGGCCTACATCAAAAGAGATCCAACGAGGAAGTCTACAGCAAAATAGAGAAAATTACCGACACAATCAGAAAAAGACGGACACGATTTTACGGTCATCTGCAAAGAATGTACGGAAGAAAGTTAAAAGAAATCTTTCACTTTTTTGATTCAAACCCCAAAACCACAATTCCCTGGTTTAGAAATACCAAAGAAGACCTGCAAATGCTTCAGCTGAAGACACCCTTAACAGAGATCTCTTCTGCAAGAAAATATTGACAAACAGGCTAAACCGAGACGAGCAACCGAAGAGAAGACACAGTGCCCCTTGGACAGAGGAGCGTAAGCAGGCCCACTCACAAAGAATGAGGGAAATTTGGGCTCTAAAGAAGGCCAAGTTCAGTGTCAAATGCAACAAGACTTAATGTGATCCTTGATGGGCCCAGCGAATTATATATATAAAATAATAATAATAATAATAATAATAATAATAATAATAATAATAATAATAATAATAATAATAATAATAATAATTCAAGCTCATTCTTGCATTATTTACCCATGGGCGAGAAAATATTGTTTTCAAGTTATATCTGTTTATCACACTTGCGTCAATGCTTTTAGACATTTTAGCAGAAAAAATGTAAGAAAAAGAATTGAATAGAATCTTAGTCTCTGCAGTTTGGAAGGAAATCATAAATTGTGCCTGTACTACTGTACTATGCAACATGTGCATATGATAATAAATGTTGTGTAACTCATGATAAACACACACTTCAGTCGTGAAGAAAACATTTCTTCCTCTTCTTCTTCTTTCCTGGCCGTATGTGTGCCCACAATGCACACTCCCAAGTATCATTCAGGGTTGGCTCTTCTGGTCCTTAGAGAGTACTCCCTGTGGTTGGATGTCTTTGCCACTGGAATGGCATTTCTACTCAAGGCCTTTTCAGCTGTATGCTACCATGTTGCTCTCAGACACCCTCGTCCTCTCCTTGGTTCCTCGATTGCAAGCGTTCTCTTACTTCTAATTTTATTTACTATTTCAAAGTTGTAAAAGCATCTAATTAAAATTACAGGACATGTTTTTGCTGCTTTAGGCCATCTTCAGCTGTCTATAATTAACTTAAAATCAATATACTAATAGTTACAAAACATGGATAACATTCACACTCATATTAGCATATGAAGAAGTCACTAGATGTAATGTAATGAAGTTAGAACAGTTCTATATAAAATGACAAAGATGTACCAGTAATTAAAAATTTCTTCTGTCCTTAAAATTCATTTCAGTCAATTGATTCGGTTGATTCAGTAAAATTGTTGTTCCACTTAATATAAAAACTTTTAAAATATTATGAATTCACAAATGTGGATCAAAATAATTCAATTCAACTTTGAAATAGTAAATTAACCTATAAGTATTAACTAGGTGGAACTATTACACTAAATTTTCAATTTATATAACATCATTGTCAGTACGGATCCAAAATGAAATTTATTTCATGTAAGAGCTCTCTTAACAGGATGATCTTCATCTCAACGTCGTATGTGTCTGTACCAGCGCAACTGTCGCTCCTCAAATTTCTCACTGATAGGGGCCATACTAAATGACCCTCATATATGTTCACTGTGCAGTTGGTCCAAGTGGGTGACACCCGTTGACCATCACAGCATCTGAATTTCTGTTACATGCATTTGCTGATCATGCTTCTTTTGCCTTGTCCAACACACGGAGCCGTAAGTGAGGGCAGACCTAACAACAATTTTGTATATCTTGCCTTTGAGCTTTATAATCATCCTCCTGTCACATAAGACATTTGTCAGCAAACGCCATTTGGTACATCCAACGTTGATGCAATGCTTCATGTCGTCATCATCGTATCGGTGGTAATAATTGAGCCCAGGTACTTTAATTTATTTACCATTGCGTGTGGTCATCTGCTAAGAAAATTGTATTGAGTGGACCTTGAACTTCCGGCTTGGCGAAGTTTCAGAACATACACTCCGTCTTCTTATGGCTTATTCTGAGTCCATTTGTCTCCAAAGCTTTTCTCCAAAGTTCTAAGGCTGCCTTGACCTCTTCACATGTTTCACCAACTAGGATGGTGTCGTCTGCATATAGAATGGTCCATGGTAGTCGAATCATCAGTTGTTCAGTGAGATAGTTAATAACTATATTGAATAAGATCGAGCTCAAAGCTGAACCTTGATGAACACCAACCTCAATAGGGAAGCTCCCAGAGATACCAGAACAAGACTTTACTTTTGTAGAAGGATGGATGCACATGTCGTGGATCAGTCTCATATACTCCTCCAAAACACTTTAGTATTACAGTGCAGTCTGAATTATTTCCCTGGGAATGTGGTCAAACACCTTCTCTAAATCAATGAAAACCTCAAGGATATCAGTGTAATGTGCACAATGTTTCTCCATCAATATTCAGAGTTTGAATTGCATCACTAGCTGAGACTCCACTTGTGAAGCTGCACTGATTCCTATGGATGTTTGTAATTTTCTTGATGCGATTGGCAATGACACATTCCCAAATTTTTAGTGTGTGTGTGTGTGTGTGAGAGATAAGTTTAATGCCTCTATAGCTCCCATATTCTCTAATGTCTCCCTTCTGCTTGAAGATAGGCACAAGGCAGCTTTGGCAAAATTGCTCCGACATGGACACGCCAACGAGGATCTTATTAAACATCTTAGTAAGCCAATCAATTCCTTCAGTACCCGGAACCTTCCACACCTCAGATGGAATGTCCATCAATCAACCAATCAATCAATAAATCAATAAATCAATAAATCAATCAGTCAATCAATCAATCAATTAGTCACTACTGATCTGCATTTAGGGCAATTGCCCAGGTGGCAAATTCCCTGTCATCAGGTCCTACTGATTTGCCATTCTTCATTTTTGACACAGCTGTCTGAACTTTGGCTGGGGTGAACATAGTCACAGGGCCATGCACAGAACAGTGAGGAGCCGCTATGTCACTGGGGAATTTTTCATTTAGCAACTTAGTGAAATATTCCTGCCAGCGGTTTTTGGTCTTGGTTTCATTTGTAAGAACACTGCCTGTTCTGTCATTGATAAATGTCATGGCAGTAATGTCTCTGGAATGCTTTTCATGCTGGACACCAATCTTATAGATTTGGCTCACTCCTGGAGTATCTAGGCCTTCATAGAATCCTTGAGCAGCCTCTTGTTTAGTCTTGGCCACAATCAGTTTTGCAGATTTCTTAGCTGCCTTGTATCTCAGCTTGAGCTGCAACTCTTCTAGGCTGTTCCTGGACTTACACCACTCTTTAAAAGCACCTTTCTTCTCCTTTAGTGTCTCCTGGATTTCTTCTTTCTACCATCTCCTTGTTGATCTTCAGTCTCCCTTTTGAGACTCCCAGATGTTGTCTAGCTGTCATTGTGCATTGACTTTGAAATCTTTCTCATTGGTAATCTGCACTGATGCCGTCTTCTGTATCCTGGTTAATGTAGGTCTTGATGTCATCAATAAAAGGTTCAGATGTTTCACTCTCTTGTAGCTTGAACCATTTGGTCTTTTGTACACATAACTTTGGTACGAAGCATGAAGGATGTTTGAGCTTTATCTCACCGACATGAAGCCTATGGTGTGATGCAAGAGGTTTTCTTGGTATGACTTTACTGTCAACAAATTTTTTCAGCAAGTCATGGGTGCAAAGGACATAATTAATCTGTGTGCCAACAGGTTTGTCATGAGTTTGAGCCTTGTATGTGATAAAGTGTTCATCCCTCCTCTGGAAACAAGTATAAGGATTTTTCCGACTCCATTTTGCGAGCTATTCACACCATTATACAGGAACTTGTATCCACAACCAATATTTCTAGATTTACTTCCTCTCCATTTTGGCTCTTGCAGAGCTAAGATGTCCAATCTGCATCTCTCCATAACATCATCCAGCTCAGAAGTCTCACCAGCAAGTTTGCCAATGTTCCATGTACCAATTCTCATTTTTGGTAATTCTCTCACCATATAAACTCTTTTTGGGGCAGCTGTCATGACTTAAACCACACTTTTCTGGGGAGGTACACTATCATGATCCTCACTTTTACAGGTACACAACCTATTGTGGACCTCACTTTTGCGGGGAGGCAACCTATCCATTATCTTTCTTCCTATAGAGAGTACTCTCATGATCAGTTGTACTTTGGCAAATGTTTTACAGCCAGTTGCCACCTGACACCAAGCCAGATTGATCTCGCTGACTGAGACCCACACACTGCCATTGACTCCTCTGTTGAAATCATCTGCTACCTGTGAAGGAAGAACTAAGTATAATAAATTAGGTCACAGTTCTAATGTGTCATCAGAGAAGTCTGTTCAGTATCATAATATCATAGATCTACAGCAATATTATTGCATCCAAGGGACGATTAGGCGATGAACTAAAGCTTCAGCACATTCTTCAATGGATGTAAGTTGCGTTCTTTGTGATTCAACTCATGGATGTCACATTGGTATTGGGAGAACATAGTTGAAAAAGTTCACATCAGAGGGCAGATTCATCAGAACATGCTGCTGAAAAAGAAATAAACCTTTGCAGGCAGGCAGCTGGGAAGAAAAATCCAATTAGAATCGGCGGATATATCTGCATTCCCCACTGAGCAAGTGACTTGTAGCCACAGATCTCACCACATTGCTCACTGAACGGGCTCATTATAAATAATTACAGCAAAGTACTTGCACTTGATTATTGCAAAACACAGAAAACATAGCTTTTCTTCATATGTTGAGTATAAGATTTTTAGCATCTTAAATGATTAAGGGTAATCTGCCTATTAGGAACTGTGGTCAATGAAGTACTCAGGAATATGCTAAATAGGACATCTGATTTTAGAAGCATATGGCTGTTATGTAGTTGCAAACAGACAAGCACTTTTTTTTCTCAAAGCCTTTTTTTCTTTTTTTTTCTTTTTCTTTTCATTATCACACTTGTCCATATATAGTCAAGGCACAAACATTATATCATTCAAAGAAGTATTTAGGTAGATGACACAATAGTTGTTACATGCTTATTGGCACAGTAAGCTATGGAAGTCTAGATAGTCCAGAATTCATCCATTCCTACTTCTTGTTAGAACTGTTTTACTCACCACAAATCAGAGAGTGTCTACACAGCAGATATTTTCTTGACTCCATTAAAAGTTCATTAATATTAAATATCTTACGCACCATACATGACAGAGATTACACTACTATGAAGGTGCAAATCATCACCTCACTTTAAGACAGCACACTATTCACTGTTCTTTGGTACACTAAGTGTGTCACAAGCAAATATGCGATTAGGCAAACCAGACATTATATCTACAAAAAAGCCTTGAAGGAAAAAGTAAGTTCAGATTTCTCCAAGCAATAACTGTTGTCAGTTACAGGAGATGATCCAGCAATGTCCTTAGTTATTATCCAGAGCAGGGCTACAACATTATGTGTGACTTATTTCATGCCATCTCCTGGACAACTTCCTTACTTTACTTTACTTTACTAGTTTTCATTCCCCACCCAGAAGGGATGGGGCGGGCCACCTAGAGGGTGATGCCCTCGCTCTGGCCAAGAGTTGCGGGCGGGTTGGGGAGGTTTGATGGATGAGGGAGGTGGGTAGGAGGATGTGAGAAATAGAGGGGATGGTAGTGGGTTGGGCCTCTTTACTGAGCTTTATTGAATTTGCTTTTCCAAAAGTTACAGAGAAGAATTTATAAACATAAACAATATTTTTCATTATTAGATAATTTTAAAGAGTTTAAGGGGTGTTTTTCTCTTCTTTTTTTTTTGTTGTCTCTTTTTTCTTTTTGTTTCCGCTTTTTTTCTTTTCTTCATCCTTTGCCTGATGCTATACAAAATATTATGCTATAAATACATCTAAGAAGAAGGACGTTTGCAATACAAGAATTCGGTGGTTCTAATAGCATGCCATTCTGAAGTGATTCTGGATCTTGTGCATTACAATGCGTCATTAAGATATGATGCTATTGTCCATTTCTTGATGCTGAGAGGAGGTTGAGGGGATTTATACAAGAGTTTCTAAGGGTGTGAAGTTAAAATGAGTATTTAAGCCTGAATGGGTAGTGAGAAAATGGAGATTGAGGGTCTGATTAGCTGCAGCCTGAAGGTGTGTGAGAACCAGGTGTCTGTTGTATGGATGGATATTTAACAAGGAGATCGTAACAAATCTGACAAGATCTTCAATTGTAGGGTGGGGAAAAAGTGAACGGGTGGGCATAGTTGGTGGGTCAGTAGTGCGAATCGGGGCTATGAATTCTGGGTGATTTGAGGGAGGTGTCGGACGTCCTCGACAGCGGCGAGAATAGACTGGATGGCTGCCCCCGCAAGTGTTACAGCGGACGGGGTGTAGGGTGTTGGGGCACTTGGTAGTGACATGATGCTGAGTGCAATGACCACAGATTGGATGATTTGCTTTGCACTGGGCCATTGTGTGATTGTTATAGAGGAGGTATCTTTCACATCCGATTGACTGTAGAGGTGGAGCACGGGAAGGTTCGACTTTGTGATGGTGGCGATGTATCAATACACCACTGGCAAGCAGTCTGTCCACATCAGCTGGTGTTGGCAGAAGGATCTGCACTAGGAATGTTGGACCCTCCGCATTCTGGATGCGAATGGCCTTCCGAGCAGGCACTCCCTCTGCACTGAGCTTGGCGAGAATCGTCTCTTTTGAAAGTCAGGGATCCACACCACGGATAACATAACTTAGTAGATTATAACATGATGGTGGAGGTGGTGGTGGAGTGGGTGGTGGTGAGAGGGGTTGAAGAGGGACAGTTGATCCGAACGGAGTTGATCCTATTGTGGTGGCAAGTTGGTGTGCTGCTACTTCCCCGTTGATTTGAATGATGATTCCTTTTGAAGTCTTCCTGATATCAGCGATGTCCTCTCGGCGCATGTTGTAGCGAAGAAGCGTGCAGAAGATGGCTTGAGGTGTCCGAAATTCTGGAGAAGGGTTAAGGAGGAGAAATGCATGTGTGCCGGAAGGCGTTTGCTGGAGAAATCGGAGATGGTTGATGGGTCGTCTAGTGCCAGACGTGGAGGAATATTCGAGTCGAGAGGAGGTGGGTGTAGTGATGGTAGTAGATGGGGATATATGCTGTATGGTGGTGTCCATTGGAAGATATGTAGCGGCTGCTGTAGGCATCCGTGGGGCAGGTACCGAGTCCACTGCCAGGTAATGCGGAGCACGCGCTCTCTCGGGGGCCGGTTGATGCGTCATCCTCTCGTACTAAGTTCGCGGGTTGTCCAGATGCGTAGCTGGATTTGCTGGCAGAAAGCGTGCAGTGTAATTCGGAGTTGCATAGCTGGACAGGAGAGTCGTGTGGAAGGCTACGGCGGCGGTGTCTACGGCGAATTGTCGGAAGCTGGAGGTGGAAGTGGTGGTGCAGGTGGCAGCTGTGGTATTAGCAGGAGAATATGGCTTGTAGGGGTACATGGTTGTGATTTGCTTCAGACCCCAGAGCAGCGTAAATAAGCAAGCCTTGGTAGACACGGATCAGGGCTAAGCTGCTGACGATTCTCCTATTGTGCAGTGCTACCGATGGTCACGTCCTGAGGTGAGACCTCACTGGTTTGCGTTCGTCCACCTGGCTAGTTCACAATTTTTAAGAAGCAATAAACCTCCGTGGCTGCTTTCAGTGTTGCAAACAGTCGGACGGCGAAGGATGATGATAACTTCCTTAGTGTGAAGCGAAGGAAATTCAATCAGCACCTTTTCTTGTTAGGTCCCACTCATTCCTGCCTCTTGGTTTGTCTGCCTCCAGCTGAAAGTATTACTAAACATGACTGCACTCACCACATTGACAGTAGATGGTTCCTCTTGAACCTCCATGTCATGCTGCAAGTGCACAATGATTCCATGGTGATAAGTGTATCTTCAAGTAGTCTAGCCCCCTGATGGCCCATATCCCTGTTCGTGACATCAAAGTGGCTGTGATCTTCGCAACTTACATTCTCAGGGCAATATTGATGGTCCACATGAATCAGTATTCCTGATCAGAATCTAGAGGTTGCAAGAACAACCCAAACTTACATGCATGTTTGTTTTTAAATTCAAAATTTGTGCTGAATACATGTGGTTTAGCAATCACAACATACACAACAAACTTGAAAGGAAAACTGCATTAATAAAATAAAAATCTACAGATTATAAAACAGTCATACTTTAAGCAGAACATCAAATATAATGGAAGGCAGTACATTATGTAAATGCTGAGTCACTTAAGAAGACAGGTACACTATATCCAAAGCTGAAATTTAAGTACCTTGAATTCTCCTAAGCAGCAGATAACACTAGGCTGCAATTTAAACTTTCTTGTATAATGTTTGAACAGTGATCTCTTATATTTCATGCTAAATCCAGAAATGAAGTCAGTTTTCCTCCATCACATCAGGTTTCTTTGGAAAATTGAAATGAATATATAAAACTCTCATGCATATACACGGTTAATACACACTATTACCACATGTAAGAAATATTGTTTTTCTTGTTATTTTTATTCATCTGGTAACATGTTGTAAAATCGCAAGTCCATGGTTTCAATTACATATTTGACTTATTTTTAAAAAACTTTGTTTTGTTGTTTTTTTTTGTGGGTGTGTGAAGTGTAGTTGGACTGTCTCTCTTCAGTAACCTGCAGTAATCTGCCAACATGGTTTGGTTCCATTTCTCTTGCTATCTGTGTTCATTTTCCCTTAGATTCTGATAAAATCTTTCTCCTTGCTCTTCGCTCAGCATACCTAGTTTCTCAGGGAAATAAGTCGCATGAGAAGGTAACATGTGCACCTTTTCATATTACAGTCTAAACTTTGGAAAGGAACAACCATTCTGTCCTCCATTTGTTTGTAGTCTGGAAATTTTGTATTTCCAAAAAATGCTTTCTATGCCAAATGTTGTGCTGTGCACATAACATTTTCAAAATCAGTACCAGAAAGAAGTTCCCTGATATCTGGACCTGTGAAAACAACCTCTCTGATTTTGGCAGTACTGATGCCTGGGATTCGACGATTTGTCAACAAGACTTTCTTGTTTTATGCTTTTCAAGCCAACAATCCACTGTCTACAAAGCGACCAATCCTTTTGAATTCTGTGTTGTGACCTTGCTCGACTGTCCCATTCACACAGAAAACAGGGATGTTTTGTGGAACTTGTTTGTAGATCTGTCAGAATACGTATCATTTTAAAGTCACCACACTTGCCACTTGTGTCCCTGACACTTTACATTACACAACATAATCTCAAGTTTTTTGTATGTTTCTCGCATAACAACTGAATGAGCAATGGGAACTCATGCAATTCATATTCATTGTGAAGAAGAATGCACTTCAAGTTATGCTTGGAGGCATCAATAGAAAGTCTCCAGTGAGTGGGGTCAAAATGTGGTAATTCTCGTTTCAGAATAACCTCCAGAAATTTGCTGCAGTAAACCAAAGTTCTCTTTAAAAAAAAAAATAATAAAAAAAAAAACCCACCAAATTCCTTCATAAGATCTTGAACTAAGTCATTTAACACAATTTGCTTGAAAAGTTTGGGTTCTTTCCCAGTAATTTCTAGTGAGAAATTGCAGTCAAGGATAGCATTGGCCATTTCTGCCTCATCTTCAGAAGAGGAGCCATCATTTCATTCTTACGGACACTGCAGTACCGGTACATCAGGGCCTTAAGACGGGTAGAGCTGTGGATGAAATATTGCTTGGATACACAATATTACTTTTGTTCCTTCTGTTAAAACCCTTTACATTCACTGAACAGAAGTAGCAGTAAGAACAGCACTGAAGGGGGAACCCTCTCACCCTCTCGTGGTGGCCTGTGGCCTGTCGCCCCTGTGCCAATCCGGCTGATGCCCAGTCCAGGGAGGTGCTCAACTCCCTACACATGCACCCCGATCTTCTATAAAGGGGGAGAGCACCCTCTGGATGGGTGCTCAGTTGTATGGAGGCAGGAGAGGAGGAAGGACACCACAACTATGTCCATGTATGTATTTTATACATATTATTATTAAACAACACTGAAGGGGGAACCCCTCGGGGTAGGAGGCAGCTCAGGAACACTTGGTCATGAGAGAAGTCAGAGTATACAATGCTACAGTTCTCTATACAGTTCTTTGTTTCAATGTATTTTTGTATGTAGCACCTCAGCGCAAATTTGTAACAGGCTCTGGCCTGATTCACGTCCATGTATGTATTTTATATATATTATTATTAAACAGCACTGAAGGGGGAACCCCTCGGGGTCCCTCTTCACTGCCTCTCTTGCGGCTAATGCCTGTGCTGCCAAATATACATGCGATCTACCCCGAGCATATATAAGTCAGGGTAGGAGGCAGCTCAGGGACAGTTGGTCGTGAGAGGGGTCAGCAACTTTCTCGGCGCAAATTTGTAACAGGCTCTGGCCTGATTCACGTCCATGTATGTATTTTATATATATTATTATTAAACAACACTGAAGGGGGAACTCCTTGGGGTCCCTCTTCGCTGCCTCTTTTGCGGCTAACGCCTGTGCTGCCAAATCTACACGCGATCTACCTTGAGCATATATAAACCGGGGTAGGAGGCAGCTCAGCGACAGTTGGTCATGAGAGGGGTCAGTGGTATCCTGCCTCCTCTGCTGCCTCCATACAACTGAGCACCCATACAGAGGGCGCCCCCCATTTATAGAAGATCGGGGTGCGTGTGTAGGGAGTTGAGCACCTCCCTGAACGGGGCATCAGCTGGACCCCTCTCACGACCAACTGTCCCTGAGCTGCATCCTACCCCAGCTTATATATGCTCGGGGTAGATCGCGTGTAGATTTGGCAGCACAGGCACTAGCCGAGAGAGAGGCAGCGAAGAGGGACCCCAAGGGGTTTCCCCTTCAGTGCTGTTTAATAATAATATGTAGTATTCCAAATGGCAGTGCTGTTCGCTCACCATTCACTGACTGTCATAACTGTTCTACACAGGTCCTACAAACTTCCTAAGGTGCCTACGGCTTGTCTTAGTCTCCCAGTTTGTTTCCAAAGTAGGCACAGTAGGCCTTTCTGACAAACTCTGTTATATATTGTGCCACTGTTTTATTGGCACGAAACTTCAACACATATCGCAGACTATATCTCAAAACTTCAACACATATCGCAGAATATATCTCGACTGTTCATGCAGACACAATGTGGCATGTTGATATAAGTTCAGTATAAAGATTAACACAGTATGTTACTCACATACATTGATGCAAGTGTGATAAACTGATATAACTTGAAAACAGTACTCTCTCATCTGTGGGTAAATAATGCAAGTATCAAGCTTGAATTATTATTATTATTATTATTATTATTATTATTATTATTATTATTATTATTATTATTATTATTATTATTATTATTATTATTATTATTATTATTATTATTATTATTATTATTATTATTATTATTATTATTATTATTATTATTATTATTATTATTATTATTATTATTATTATTATTATTATTATTATTATTATTATTATTATTATTATTATTATTATTATTATTATTATTATTATTATTATTATTATTATTATTATTATTATTATTATTATTATTATTATTATTATTATTATTATTATTATTATTATTATTATTATTATTATTATTATTATTATTATTATTATTATTATTATTATTATTATTATTATTATTATTATTATTATTATTATTATTATTATTATTATTATTATTATTATTATTATTATTATTATTATTATTATTATTATTATTATTATTATTATTATTATTATTATTATTATTATTATTATTATTATTATTATTATTATTATTATTATTATTATTATTATTATTATTATTATTATTATTATTATTATTATTATTATTATTATTATTATTATTATTATTATTATTATTATTATTATTATTATTATTATTACTTGTGATGTACATCCACTTATTAGTATCATTATTAGTTTATGATCACATTATTTGTGAGGTTATTTCATGGAACATTTGTTGTATATAGATATTTTTAACAGTTTAGTTAATGTAAGAACCTGTGTATAATTTATTATTACCTGTATTAATGATCTGTAATCCTCTACAGAATTGTGAAACACACTGTAACATCCAGAATGGTACTGGGTAGACAAGATGATGGTAGAATATTCTGTACATTATAACCATGTTGTTAGGCACTTGAGAATTTATGAGAAGGTATTTTTGTAACATATCTTTCTAGAAGCCTGGCCAGGCACCTATATAAGGAGGCAGTCTTGATAGTAGAGACGAGTTATTTTTTAGCAAGAGTCATGGTCTAACAGGAGTTGTTCTGATCAGATGTGCATCGTGCTAACGAGTGTTTGAAGTATGTGAATTGGCTTAGTAAAGTTGGTAGTTGACATGCAGTGGTTGCAGTCTCCCTGTGTTCATGATAGGCAGTTGTTAAAATAGTGGTTTGTTGATGTTCTTGGAGCGAAGTGTTCTGTTTGTGATACAGTGATTAAGGTTATGTGTGTTTAATTTGTAAATAATTGTAAATAAATCCATGTACGCAAGTTGACAGCATTTTGTGAGTTGACAGCATTTTGTGTGCATCAATGTGATTACATCAACATGTACACTACAGGAAAGCAACGGGAAACTACCTCACTCTGCATTTCCCTAGTACGCCTCTTCAGTGATGCCTAGGCCATCTATGACAGCTGATGGCAGAGCTGTTGAGGATCCAACCAGCCTTAGGGCTGAAGACTGAACATACATACAATCAAAGTATGACCCAGACTGAATTGCAGGAAGCACTGCACCGGAATGGCGCTAATCAGCAAAACCTGCTGTGTTGTACAGTATTGTCAACTCTAAGCTGTGAGTGTGATTATGCAGGGTTCCCAGATGGCAAAAATGCGGAAATCTTATTCAAGGCAATATTTCTCTTAACAAAGTAACGCATGCATTGGTGTATGTGCATAGAAGAGGAATATTGGATTTTTAAAGAAATGTGACATGATGCGGGTTAAATAATGCTGGATCCTGTTTCAGGATGCAAAAGCCATCCTAAAAAACTGTACAGGATGCTGGCAATGAAACCATCACAGGGCAATGTAATCTGGTGCAACTAGTAAAACTATATATTCTCAGAGTCGATGACTCGAACATACTAAAGTTCTTGCTGCTAATTAGATGCCAGTGAAAATTTCACATGTCCAGGAAGAGAAGCAAGTACCTTGAAGCCAAAGGCAGGATCAATACGTAGATGTAAACACTGTTACTTAAATTCACATAATACAGCAGATCTTACAATCAGACTAATGTTATGGGTAAGAAAACTCTAAACTAGGTTCTACAATAAAGTTAATATTTGACTTTAAATGTTCTCAGTACTAAATGATTAGAGCAATGTTACTTACATTTGATCATTGCAAAACCCAAAAAGCAGAGCTTTTCTTCAAATATTAAGTAATAGTAATGTTATTGGTTTTACATCCCACTAACTACTTTTCAGTTTTGAGGGACACTGAGGTGCCGGAATTTTGCCTGCAGGATTTCTTTTATGTTCCATTAAATCTACCGACATGAGGCCTTGAGCAGCTTCAAATACCACTGGACTGAGCCAGGATCGAACCTGACAGAAAGCCAGTGCCTCGACCATCTGAGCCACTCAGCCTGGCCATTCACATATTGAGTAGATTATCAGGGCCCTTAAAACTTTAGTCACCACTCAGAGTGGTAGCTTGTTTTTACTATCTGGTCATCATCATCATCATCATCATCATCATCATCATCATCATCATCATCATCATCATATGCAGTTTCCAGCTGTTGACCTGGTCTGCTTGGAACATAAGCTCCTCCATCTCCTCTTGTCTTTCCACCACTTCTCCCTCATCACTCTTGCCCAGACCTCTCCTCTTCTCTGAACACACTCTTCCACTCCTTTAATCCACCTGTCTCTTGGTCTTCCTCTCAGTTGTTTTCCTGTTATCTCCATTTCATGCATCCTCCTTGGTATCCTTTCCTCTGTCATTCTCTTCATGTGTCCATACCATCTAAGTCTAGATGCCTCTATCCTATTTTGTAGTGGCTCTTCTTTTACTATATCTCTAACGTTCTCATTTCTCATCTTATCCATACTTGTCACTCCTATCCTGCTTCTCAGAAATTTCATTTCACTTGCCTGTATCCTCGTTATGGCTCTCTGCCTCATTACCCAAGTTTCTTACCATCAGGAAAATTTATTGAATACCATTTACAACTATTTACAAATTCACTAGTGTTTTGAATTACCCAAATCACCTCTTCACTCATTCCCTCACTCAACTGATCACACTGTACTGCAGTGCACTGAACTCATATCCTTGTTTATCTTCCCCTTCCCTCCTGCTCTCCCTTCCTCTGATGACACTACTAGTACTTCTGAAGACAGTGAACATATCGCCAGCTTAGTGTCAGCTCAGCTGGCAAGCAGTTACTAACAGAACACAGCTGATGGAGAGTATTTTCATACCTTTATAAGATCATGCTTCTGTCACTGATAATTTCAAATTTCATTTTTCCGTCACTTTTGACAATGAGCTAACAAGCTGATGTCCACAAAATCAAACATTAAAAGTTGGTTTTTACCAAGAGATTTGACAGCATTTATTAAGTGAAGCATATATAACTCCAAATAGGGTGAATTTTTACTACACTTCTACAAGATTTTATGTTTTTTTAATATACTAAGGATTGTGAATTAAATTTTATTTTTCAGCTAATTTTTGTAATGCTCTTTAAAAGAGAATGCTTTAACGCATGAGCCTTTTATCACTTAAGAATATAAGACTATGTTATAACATTATGATTGTTTAGATAATATGTATATTTTGTCCCTTTATCTAATGTAGTTGAAGATAGCCCAAAAGAGGCTAAAACATATCTTAATTATGTAATTTTGTCATTTAAAAATTGTAAATAAATATAATTGTATTGACTAGCTGGACAAATATATTACTGTCTTTCTATTCCAGTGAACTCCTACTCCTCAGCAGTCCAATTGCAGTGCAGCCTCATTCACAGAGCATTTGACTACACAGTTCGCCACACTTCCCATGATCAAGACCATCTTACTTGCTACTGTTACACCGACAAATGACCATTGGCTCATAACTTACACCAAGCTTGATAGCTGCAGTCGCTTAAGTGTGGCCAGTATCCAGTATTCGAGTGATAGTGGGTTCGAACCCCACTGTCGGCAGCCCTGAAAATGGTTTTCCGTGGTTTCCCATTTTCACACCAAGCAAATGCTGGGGCCGTACCTTAATTAAGGCTACAGACGCTTCCTTCCCACTCCTAGCCCTTTCTTCTCCCATCATCGCCATAAGACCTATCTTTGTCGATGCGACGTAAAGCAGCTTGCAAAAAAAATACATAACTAACACTCCACCATCTACAACCAATTATATTTATTTTTTATTTATTTTCATCCATAACGGGTATACTTCCCTAATCGCAATAGATGGTAATACAGCTGGGTCACTCATTATATAGGCCCCTAGAAGATTCTCAAACACTTGGCATCATTCTGGGTGCATTCTGCATTCTGGGTAATTTCCGACAAAAGAATAGCGTTACAAAAATGTTGCAAAGTTTAGGTTGGGAAGAATTGAGAGAAAGAAGAAGAGCTGCTCGACTAAGTGGTATGTTCTGAGCTGTCAGCGGAGAGATGGCGTGGAATGACATTAGTAGACGAATAAGTTTGAATGGCATTTATAAAAGTAGGAGAGATCACAATCTATATATATAAAGTAGCTTGTCCTGACTGACTGACTGACTGACTGACTGATTCATCATCGCCGAGCCAAAACTACTGGACATAAAGAAATGAAATTTTGGAGATATATTCATATTAAGATGTAGGTGCTCGCTAAGAGAGGATTTTTGGATATTCCGTCGCTAAGGGGGTGAAAAGGGGGGTGAACTTTTAAAATGAGTGTGTCTATATCTCAAAACTTTAAAAGTTTACAGATGTGAAAATTGGTATTTAGAATCTTCTTTAAAAATAAGGAAACACGTATTTTTTTGTTTTGAGACAATCCCAATAGGAGGGGCACAAAAGGGTGAAAAAGGGGTTGAATGCTTTTAATCGGGATACCGGTACTTATATCTCAGAAACTGAAGATATTGCAGACATGAAAATTGGTACTTTTGATCTCTTTTAAAAATAAAGAAACACGTATTTTTTTGTTTGGGGGAAATCCAATTAATGGGAGGGTGAAAAGGGGGTGAATTTTTAAAATGGGTGCATCTATATCTCAAAACTCTTAAAGTTTACAGATGTAAAAATTGGTACTTAGAATCTTCATTAAAAACAAAGAAACACGTATTTTTTTGTTTTCGTAAAATCCCAATAGGAGGGGTGAAAAGGGGTGAAAACGTGGTTGAATGACTTTCATGAGGATACTTATATCTCAGAAACTGAAGATATTACAGACCTAAAAATTGGTGTTTAGGATCTCCTTTAAAAATAAAGAAATACATATTTTTTGTTTTTGGAAAATCCAATTAATGGGGGGTGTGAAAAGGGGGTGAATTTTTAAAATGAGTCTATCTATATCTCAAAACTTTTAAAGTTTAAAGATGTAAAAATTGGCATTTAGAATCTCCTTTAAAAATAAAGTAACACGTATTTTTTTGTTTTCGGAAAATCCCAATTGGAAGGGTGGAAAAGGGTGAAAAAGCGGTTGAATGCCTTTAATGAGGCTACTTATATTTCAGAACCTGAAGATATTACAGACCTGAAAATTGGTATTTGGGATTTACTTTAAAAATAAAGAAACAGGTATTTTTTTGATTTTGGAAAATCCAAATAATGGAGGGTGAAAAGGGGGGTGAATTTTTAAAATGAGTGTGTCTACATCTTAAAACTTTAAAAGTTTACAGATGTAAAAAAATGGTATTTAGAATCTTCTTTAAAAATACAAGAATACGTATTTTTTGCTTTCTTTAAATCCCAATAGGAGGGGTGTAAATGGGTGAATAATGGGATGAATGCCTTTAATGAGGATACATATATCTCAGAAACTGAAAATATTACGGAACTGAAAATTTGTATATGGGAGCTCCTTTAAAAATAAGGAAACACGTATTTTTTTGTTTTTGGAAAATCCAATTAATGGGGGTTAAACAGGAGTGACAAACTGGGGTGAATTTTTTGAAAGACTATATCTACAGAATATCTGAGAAACGTAAAATGTTATAGACGTAAAAAGTGGGTATTTGGAATCTCCTGTAAATGTAAAGAAAATAGGTGATTTGTTTTCGGAAACTCCACGTAAGGGGAAATAAAAAGGGGTGAAATTTTAAAAAGCGAATTTCTACAGTATATCTCAAAAACTTAACATGTTACAGAAGTGAAAAATGGTATTTTTATCTCTATTAAAAATAAAGAAACGTGTATTTTCAGCTTTCGGAAATACCGCTTGGGTGGAAGGGGGGGGGTAAAAGTGACTGAAAATGGTGTTGAATTCTTTTAATTAGGCTACTGATATCTCAAAAATGAAGATATTACAGACGTGAAATCTGCTTTGGAATCTGCTTTAAAAGTAAAGAAACACGTATTCTCGGAAAATCCAATGAAGGGGGGGTGGGGGGTGAAAGAATTGAAAAATTAATTGAATTAATTGTATGAGAATACATACATCTAATAGAAACTAAAGTTGTTACGGACGTGAAAATTGGTATTTGAATCTCCTTAAACAAAGAAAAACGCGTTTGGGGGGCGGGAGTGGAAAGGAGTTGAATTCCTTTCATGAAGACACATAAATCAAAAACTGAAGAAGTTAGAGTCGTGATAATTACTATTTAGAAGATCCTTTACTATTAAGGAAACAAGTATATTTTGTTGGAAAATTCACTTACGGGGTGGGGGGGGAGGGGAGTGTGAAAGGAAGTGAAAATAAAGTGAATTATTTTTATGGGGATACTTATATCTCAAAACTGAATGTAACAGATGTGAACATTGGTGTTTGGAATATCTTTTAAACATAAAGAAACACGTCTTCTATTTTTTTTTGGGGGGGGGGGGTGTAAATAAACTTAACGGCGGTGGGGTGTAAAAGGAGGTGAGATCAATTGATTTTACTGTTCATAATGTACTTAAGGAGCCTCCGTTGCTCAGGCGGCAGCGCGCCGGCCTCTCGCAGCTGGGTTCCGTGGTTCAAATCCCGGTCACTCCATGTGACATTCGTGCTGGACAAAACGGAGGCGGGACAGGTTTTTCTCCGGATACTTCGATTTTCTCTCTCATCATTCATTCCAGCAACACTGTCCAATATTTCATTTCATTTGTCATTCAACGATCATTGCCCCAGAGGTGTGCTTCGGCAGCCGGCACAATTCTTATTGTCGCTGCTAGATGGGGCTTTATTCATTCCATTCCTGACCCTGTCGAATGACTGGAAACAGGTTATATAGTTTCGATGTACTTATTCTGATCATAAACCGATCATTTTTAATCTTTCCTGGGCTGGTTTTCAACAGCCATCTTTTCCTTCGGAGAACGTTCTTAGATTACAGTAGATCCTCCTGGCATGTAAATAAAAATTTAAACACATTTGAAATAAACGATAGGAATGAGATGGACCGTCAAATTGTTCACTTCTATAATAAGGTCAACAATGCACGGAAGTATGTCATTGGTATCGCCAGAAATTCCGCACACTTGCCTACGCGCGACGATGGTGCTGGTCACATTGTAACAATGACACTGGCAGCAGATGTAATTTACCGCCAAGTAGCGATCTTGCAGCTTGCTGTGGGGTTCAGAACATCTTATAATAATAATAATAATAATAATAATAATAATAATAATAATAATAATAATAATAATAATAATAATAATAATAATGTTCTGGACCGTTGTCAAATGTGCGGACCCCCCTGGAAAATGGTCCTGGACGGATAATGACTAAGAATGCAGTCCGGCCGCGGGTTCAGTACCGCCAAGGCACCTAAGACGACACCACGCCGGATCTCCTGAAGGATTTGATCCATATTAAAAACGCTTATAGGAAAAGATGGCAAAGATTTAGGGAGCCAACTGACGGGGTGGAATATCTGGACCTAGCCCGGGAAGTACGAAATCGATTGCTGGAACGAAAGATTGAAAAATGTGAGGAAACATACCGTAATCTATTAGAAAACGAGTCAGATCGCGAATTTTGGCGGATTCTCGCAGAAAACGAGTCAGATCGCGAATTTCGGCGGATTATATATCTAAAACAATTAGCATTCAATTATAAATTTCAGTATAATACCGTAGCGAAGCACGGGTATCTTGCTAGTATGAAAATAAAGTTGGAATTCAAGAGGACAAACTGGGGCAAATATTCATTTATAGGAAGGGGAGTTAGGGATTGGAATAACTTACCAAGGGAGACGTTCAATAAATTTCCAATTTCTTTGAAATCGTTTAGGAAAAGGCTAGGAAAACAACAGATAGGGAATCTGCCACCTGGGCGACTGCCCTAAATGCAGATCAGTATTGATTGATTGATTGATTGATTGATTGATTGATTGATTGATTGATTGATTGATTGATTGATTGATTGATTGATTGATTGTTAATCATGTTCCACCTTTTAAGAAGCTTCTTTCTCATGAGCTTCAACAGTATACCAGCAGTATTATTTTCTTCACTGCTGGTACATTCATAGCTGCTGTTGTGCTCGCATTGTCCCTTCTCACTGTTATTGTATGCTTGTCAGCCCTCCTACACTCCCATCCTTCATCACAATGATCCCTTCTCAGAGCTGCTCATCACAAGTAGCTCCAAGGTAAGTCACCAGGAGGTCTAGTCGAGTGACCATAACTTTGTCTCGGGGAGGCCACTGGACCCAGCAGACTCTATCTACAAATAATACTGTAGGGACCTTGTCACGGGATTAAAGCTTTGGCAACTTTCAGTTCACCCACATAGGTCGGTAGCACCACACATGATCATTGTCCTGGAATTGAGCCAAGTTCTTCTGCTGTTCATAATGGATGTTCATCGATTGCTAATTAACTTCAAGAGTTGTTACTCCTTGAATGACCTGCATAAGCAGAAATGTACCAAGAAGAAGAAGAAGAAGAAGAAGAAGAAGAAGAAGAAGAAGACGAAGAAGAAGAAGAAGAAGATACTCCTGGATGTCACTGAGTCAGTCCACCAGTTCCCACACCAAGTGTGTCGTCAGTTGTTCTTCTTCTAGGGCCATCACTAACATTAAGACATACCAATAGTAACAATCTTCCAAAGGTCATGTTGGCAGTTGTCATACCTGCCATCTCATGAGTTGATATAGGGCAGGGATGAAGGGATCCTTCCATACCTATCCCTCCACCAGGTTCCACAGATGATCCTCTATTGTCTTCATGATGTCGTTTGCCTAACACCATGATGCAGCAGACCTCCTGTCATCAAAATTGACTCAAAGCTTTTCCCCTGGCCACTGTGCAGTTCTCTTGGATCACCGAAGAAACAGAAGTTCTTTACAACTACTTTGAACCTATTGTCATTCCCAGATAGAGGATGGTGTGGTCGTGAAGCTATGGATGAAATAGCCCATGGCTGAAAGCAAGCAGTAAGTTCTAATGCCCATTTCAGGAAATGTTTGAGTGATGACAATGGCTATCCCCTCATCGGCCACTTCATCTTTGGGCGTTACATATTTGGCAATATCCTTTCAGGACTACGTCTAGAGTGAAGTGAGGAAAAGGTAATGAAGTGACCAATGAGCTTCTCTTCTTGTTGGCTTCTACATATCTCCCAGGGTGCAGGGCTAACTCCGACCTGGAGTTCTTAAGATGATCATGCTAATCTCTGGAGCCTCAGCATCATGGTAGCGACAAGAATCTCCCATGGTGAAGAGTAGACAAGGTTCTCTCTGCTCTTGATGGCTCATAACCTTGCCCCTAACATTGAAGTTGCTGTGGTCATCACTACTTCCATGCTGAGGGTGATGGTGAGGGTCCTTTTGAATCTATGCAGCCCATCAAGCGTCAGGTGTACAACGAACCAAAGAAACTTGCACACACATTTATAAATTCAAGAATTGTATTGGATCTGCCCGGGTCACCAATGATGTCAGACATACTAGATTTGATGATGATGATGATGATACTTGGTGTTTAAAGGGGTCTAACATCTAGGTCATCGGCTCCATACTACATTTGAATAGCACACTGCATTAGTATAATACGATGGTTAATCATGGTTAGATTACAGTACCTTCACACTTTAAGCAGAATGTCAACGATAAATATCGTAAGTTGGTATGTGAAGACAGAGTCATTTAATTGGCCAGTTGCACTAAATACAAAGTGAAACATTGAAGAACTCAAAGTCTTATCAGACACAGCATATAATCTGATGCCACTGGTAAATAAAGTGTGTCTGTATTTGGCCACGGTTGGACAATTGTATGCAAGTGAGCTGAGCAGAAAGAACACAGGTTTTACCTACAAAGTGAATCATGGTGCAGTAATGTTGATATCTCTTCATTTTTAGCTCATAACACCAGTTCAGGCAAACAAATTTTATGACAAAAACACCAGCTTCATCACACACATCTTTTATTGTGAACTGTTGCTCACAACTACAAATCACACACAGCTTACAATTCAAAGAACAAAAAAACAAGGTAGACCAATTGACTCAATTTCTTCGAGAATAATACTCCTGAGTTACCAACACACAACCTTAATGTAGATTTTTTACAACTAACACAAGATATAGACTGCAGTCATTACTGCTTCTCCCCGAAATTCCCAGACTGGATAAATAGATATCTAACAATATCAAACATTTCTGCCTCTCTGCTAATCCATTTTGTTGTGGAGTGTACGGTACAGACCTCCTATGAGTAATATCGCACTTTTGCAATTCTGCTTAAAATCCACTATATGTGTACTCTGTATCATTGTCAGATTGTACTATATCAATTCCTACACCATGTAACTTTTCTACCTTTGCCTGATACCTATGAAACATGTCCAACATTTCATCCTTATTTTTCAAACACGCAACCAAATTATATCTGGAGTATTCATCAATCATGGTGGACTAATTTTTCCAACTACATCAGTGTGCACAACATCATGAAATGGTTTTCCTCCTTTATGCTCACAAGACTTAGATACTCGCTTGTTACTTAGTTCCCCCTGAATGCAAACAGAACAAGTATTAATATCATTACTTCTTTTCAATTCTAACGTAGGCAATTTAAACAAAGCTTCAGAATGTACATGTCCATATTCCTCATGGCACAACCTAACCTGCCCAACACATTTAAATGCTACATTGTTATTATATTATTGATCTACTATTTGGTCACAATCACTCACAACTATAATATCATTTCTTCCCTCTATCTGTACTACATATTCATCATTCCTCCTGTTTACAATAAACAATGTTTCATCCCCATTCTTATCTACAACAACTGCTTTTCTCACCTGCAAATGCTACTTTGAAACCTTTGCTGGTTAACTTACCAATGGATATTAAATTCACACCCAAGTTTGGCACATACAACACATCTGTAAATGTAATTGTCCATCCTGTTGACATTTTTACTTTCATCTCACCTATACGTCTAATATCCAGCTTACTGTTATCTCTTATTTCTACATTCCCAGTCACATTTGTTGACATGTCTATAAACATCTCCTCTGTTGGACACATATGATGGGACGCACATGAATCGAACAGCCAATCTCTAATTTTCACAGTTCCTACAGAAACTTTCATGCTCATTGCTTTATCTACTACATGTATAATTTCCAAGCTTACCACTTTTCCACTCGCATTCACTGATTTATTCTCCTGTGATAATTCGTCACTTTTTATTATTTGACATATTTTAGAATAATGTCACAACTTACCGCAATTGAAGCACTTTTGGGTACTGCAACAATATTTAGATACATGTCCCTTTTTACCACAATTGTAACAACTACACTGTTTTCCTTGTCCACGTCTTCTTTCTTGATATATCGTTTCTGTTGCACAGCCATGGCTTGAGCTTCATCCTCCTCACGTTTTCCAATGTCATAAGTCTTTCCTCCATTTTTCTGAAGTTTCTTTCTGCTTTCCTCAGTCAGTAATCTTGCCTTCACCTTTGATATCATAAGTTTTGCCAAATCAGCTTCCAAGGAAGGTATACAACCTGCATATTCCTCTTTAAGTTTTCCAATTGATCATTCCTGCAACTTCTTGATCTGTGAACTCGTATCCAGCTTTACTCGTTCACCTCCACAGTTGATTTATTTTTGTGAAGTATTCTTGTACATTCATGTCCTTGGGCTTCACAAAATGAGTTAACTGTTTCAAGGTCATAGCACCATTCACTAGCCCTCCATCATTGCACAAGTCATCCAGTTTCTCCCATGCCTTTTTTGCTGATTCAATATCTGCAATGTCACTTTCAAAATTTTCTCCCACATATTTGAAAATAACCACTAACCCCATCACATGTTTTGCACTCGTCGTCTCATTTCTGTCTGAGGCGATTGACAACCTGGCGTATCCTCATAACCTATAACTGATTCCCACACATATTTCAACAACAGTTCTTGTTTCACCTTCAATGCCCATGAAAAATAGTTCTTCACTGTAAGCTTAGCCACATTCCTATTCAGTGTTTCCTTCCCGATCCACGAGGTTGCCATTTTTCCGTTAATAATGTCACAACTCACTTCGTCCATTAATTCTCATTACTCCATTTCATCTTACATTGTCCGCAATGTACTGCAACGCTCTGGCACTCTGGGCCCATAACCTGTTGATATCGCTTCATTTTTAGCTCAAAACACCAGTTCAGGCAAACAAATTTTATGACAAAAACACCAGCTTCACCACAGACATCTTTTATTGTGAACTGTTGCCTACAGCTGCAAATCACGCACAGTATACAGTTCAAAGAATAAAAAAAAACAAGGTAGACCAATTGACTCAACTGAGTTACCAACACATAGCATTAATGTAGATTTCTTACAACACAAGATATATGTTGTTGTTGTTGTTGTTGTTGTTTGAGTCATCAGTCCATAGACTTGTTTGATGCAGCTCTTCATGCCACCCTATCCTGTGCTAACCTTTTCATCTCTACGTAACTACTGCATCCTACATCTGCTCTAATCTGCTTGTCATATTCAAACCTTGGTCTACCGCTACTGTTCTTACCACCTACACTTCCTTCAAAAACCAACTGCACAAGTCCTGGGTGTTCTTAAGATGTTTCCTATCATTCTATCTCTTCTTCTTGTCAAATTTAACCAAATCATCTCCTCTCACCAATTCGATTCAGTATCTCTTCATTCGTGATTCGATCTATCCATCTCACCTTCAGCATTCTTCTGTAACACCACATTTCAACAGCTTCTATTCTCTTTCTTTCTGAGCTAGTTATCGTCCATGTTTCACTTCCATACAATGCCATGCTCCACACAAAAGTCTTCAAAAACATCTTTCTAATTCCTATATCAATTTTGAAGTGAGCAAATTTCTTTTCTTAAGAAAGCTCTTCCTTGCTTGTGCTAGTCTGCATCTTATGTCCTCCTTACTTCTGCCATCGTTAGTTATTTTACTACCCAAGTAACAATTTTCATCTACTTCCTTTAAGACTTCATTTCCTAATCTAATATTTCCTTCATCACCTGCCCTCGTTCGACTGCACACCATTACTTTTGTTTTGGACTTATTTATTTTCATCTTGTACTCCTTACCCAAGACTTCGTCCATACCATTCAGCACCTTCTCGAGGTCCTCTGCAGTCTCAGATAAAATAACAATATCATCGGCAAATCTCAAGGTTTTGATTTCCTCTCCTTGGATTGTGATTCCCTTTCCAAATTCCTCTTTGATTTCCTTTACTGCCTGTTCTATGTAAACATTGAAGAGGAGGGGGGACAAACTGCAGCCTTGCCTCACTCCTTACTGGATTGCTGCTTCTTTTTCAAAGACCTCGATTCTTATCAGTGCAGACTGATTTTTATACAGATTGTAGATAATTCTTTGTTCTCGGTATCTGATCCCAATCACCTTCAGAATCATAAATAGCTTGGTCCAATCAACATTTACGAATGCCTTTTCTAGATCTACAAATGCCATGTACGTTGTGATAGTACATATATCACACTCTCGAATTGTATGTAGATGTTAGAGATATTATTGTCAGTATTCGATTTATTATTATTATTATTATTATTATTATTATTATTATTATTATTATTATTATCATCAGTATTTCATTTGGGAGATCTCCACATATGTAGGTATGAGTAATTTGTTTTGCACGAGTGGGAAAGCATTGCTATATTGGACTCTGGTAATTTGTATGACTCATGTGGACATCGCAGTGTTTGTTGAGATGTACTTGTTGTCGGGAAGTTCTATGAGTCATGTATATATCCCAGTCTGAGGAGATGAGCTTGTTGTGGTACTAGGAAAGTTTGATGACTCATGTAATAAACCCGAGCATTTGTTTATGTCTTGAGACCAAGTATGAGTTCAGGGCATGGTCTTGAGATGAGGATCACTCATGATTGGCTGGCAAGGACCAATCTAGACGTATTATCTGAGAAGAAGGGGAATGCTGATGTCTATAAAGGTTGATCAAACGGCAGGAACCAGACAATCACTACGGAAGAGAACCACAAATGACACACGGTATGGGAAGGAAGTGGTGCTGACACACGGTACTGGAGTGACACGGCTGCAATGGACTGAACTTCAAACGTTCGTGGAGCGTAGTCTTGTTATGTTCGTAGAAAGTGTCTGATTGTGGAGTGCTTGCGCATTAAATATTGTAGCACTTGTGGCGGCCTGGCATTATATGTTGGTGAAAGCTATCTCAGACTTTCCATAATTTATGTTCAGGATCGATAAGCGTGTGTTACTTACATGTATATATCTTTACAACAAGTGTTAAAGTCCGTGAACACAGTATTACGAGTTACAGTATCTGTGTGATGTTAGAAGTGCTGATTATGAGAATTAGCAAGTAGTATTGATACAGAGACAGTGAAGGGTATTTATCTACATATATGTACATTGTTCATCGGACTATCTACAAAAGGTAGCTTAGTTCTCGCTTTCATTTTCCCACGGTTTACATTATTGTTGTTGTTGTAAATATGGAGTCTTCCAGCAATGTTTTGTGTGTGTATTATATGTATAATTTTGTGTGTTGATGAGGTGTTCATGCACGGATTTTGTTAAGAATATAGTTAGCTATTTTAGAATCAGTGGAGTTATTGATGAACCTAGGTGCAGTTCCTACTTATCTAGTCATTTTCAGAAGTTTAGGTAAGGCCTGCAGCAGATGTACCAGTACGCAGCATTATGTATACGCCCTGGGATATAAAGTTTATCATGCTCTATCAAAATTCGAGGGATCCATTCTGGTGAACTCTGGCAGCCACACTACGGACATTTCGATTAAATATTTTATTAATTTATTTCAAGTATTTTATGAAGCTTTTGAGTAATGTTATTTATTTGTATATTTTTATTTATTGGTAGTCATCAAATTGTTACAACGTGGGCTTGTCCTTCTTGATTCGATCCTCTAAGATAAGATGTAAAGTCAGGATTCCTTCACGTGTTCCTACATTTCTTCTGAAACCAAATTGATCTTCTCCCAACTCAGCTTCCACTTGTTTTTCCATTCTTCTGTAAATAATACGTGTTAAAATTTTGCAGGCATGAGATACTAAACTGATGGTGCGGTAGTTTTCACACCTGTCAGCACCGGCTTACTTGGGAATAGGTATAACAACATTCTGCCGAAAATCGGATGGGACTTCTCCTGTCTCGTACATCTTACACACTAAATGGAATAACCTTGCCATGCTGGTTTCTCCTAAGGCAGTCAGTAATTCAGAAGGAATGTCATCAATTCAGGTGCCTTGTTCCTATTTAGGTCTCTCACAGCTCTGTCAAACTCTGACCTCAAAATTGGGTCTCCCATTTCATCAGCATCAACAGCCTCTTCTTGTTCCACAACCAAATTATCTACATCTTTACCTTGATACAACTGTTGGATATGTTCTTGCCATCTTTCTGCTTTGTCGTCTTTCCCTAGAAGTGGCTTTCCATCTGAGCTCTTAATATTCATACACCTAGATTTCCTTTCTCTAAAGGTTTCCTTGATTTTCCGGTATGCAGCATCTACCTTTCCCAGGACCATACAACCCTCGACATCTTTTCACTTCTCCTTCAGCCATTCTTCCTTAGCTACCTTGCACTTTCTATCCACTTGATTCTTTAATCACCTGTATTCTTTTCTGCCCTCTTCATTTCTAGCATTCTTGTATTTTCGTCGTTCATCAATCAGGTCCAGTATCTCCTGAGTTATCCACTGATCTTTGATCTTTTCTTCCTTCCTAACATGTCTTCAGCAGCCCTACTAACTTCATTTTTCATGACTATCCACTCTTCCCCTATTGTGTTTCCTTCAGCCTTTTCATTTAGCCCTTGTGCCACATGTTTCTTGAAACAATCCCTCACACTCTTTTCTTTCAACTTGTCTAGATCCCATCTTTTTGCATTCTTTCATTTCTTCAATTTCTTCAACTTCAGATGGCATTTCATGACCAGCAAGTTGTGGTCAGAGTCCACGTCTGCTCCTGGGAAAGTTTTGCAATCCAACACCGGGTTTCTGAATCTCTGCCTAATCATAAAGAAGTCAATTTGATACCTTCCAGTGTCTCCAGCTGTCGTTTGTGGTGTAACCAAGTATTGGCAAGGACTAAATTATGATCAGTGCAGAATTCAACCAGCCGACTTCCTCTTTCGTTCCTTTGTCCCAATCCGAATTCTCCTACTGTATTACCTTCTCCTCCTTGGCCTACCACTGCATTCCAGTCTCCCATCACAATTAGATTCTTGTCACCTTTTACATATTGTATTAAATCTTCTATCTCTTCATATATTCTTTCGATTTCCTCATCATCCGCTGAACTAGTAGGCATATAGACCTGCACTATTGTGGTGGGCATTGGTTTGGTGTCTATCTTGACAACAATAATTCTTTCACTATGCTGTTCATAGTAGCTTACCCACTGCCCTATTTTCTTCTTCATTATTAAACCAACTCCTGCATTTCCCTTGTTTGATTTCGTGTTGATAATTCGGTAGTCACCTGACTAAAAATCCTGTTCTTCTTGCCAACGTACTTCACTTATACCAGCTACATCTAACTTTAGTCTATCCACCTCCATTTTCAGATTCTCTGACCTACCCAAACAATTCAAACTTCTAACATTCCACGCTCCGACTCGCAGAATGTCAGTATCCATCTTCCTGATGATCGCCCCCTCTCGTGTAGTCCCCACCTGGAGATTTGAATGGGGGACTAGTTTACCTCCGGAATATTTTACCCGGGAGGAAGCCATCATCAGTACATCATTCATACAGAGAGAACTGCATGTCCTCGGGAGTTAGTTACAGCTGTAGTTTCCCGTTGCTTTCAGCCATGTAGCAGTATCAACACAGCTAAGCCATGTTGAGTATTATTACAAGGCCATAATCAGTCAATCATCCAGACTGCCACCCTTGCAACTTCCGAAAGGCTGCTAGCCCCCTTTCGATGAACCATTCGTTAGTCTGGTCTCTCAACAGATAACCATCCGATATGGTTGCACCTGCGGCTCGGCTATCTGCGTCATTGGGACACGCAAGCATCATAGAGGAGGACAAGATATATATATATATATATATATGATATTATTTATTTTTGTGAGAAATTCACAGCATTCCAACAAGTAAGGAACAGGTTCCAAGGCAGCCTAGCCTGACAATTTTCAAATGCAGACAGACTGTGTTTGCTTATCTGTGCTGAGTGCAGTGCAGTGAATTACATTACAGTACTGGTATATTACATTTTTTGAATATAAGAACGTTATGCTTATTTAGAAAGCCATGTTTGCATTTTGTACATTACTTTATAAGACCACAGAAATACCAATATAAATGGTCTGTTATTGGACGTTATCAATTTTCCATCTAACTCATTCCTGGTTGCCAGCATTTTGCCCCAGTGTGTGAAGTTGGGCTCATCAGTTGGTACATAGCACACCTACCAAGACGCATGGCTAGTGCATACCGTGGAGGCCACTGCGTCTATGTCAACAGAAATGCCAACCGAAAAATTTCCGTTTTGACAAAGAGTTTTTATGTATGACCCATACGTAAAAACAGAGTCATATGTAGAGAAGCATGTAGACAGTTTATGGACATATTTCCTGACATTCCGGCTCCAAGTAGAGAGACTGTGAGATGTCTTGTTAATAAATTAAGAACAAGTGAATCACTAAATGCTGCAATTCCCAAGCATAAATGAAGGATTCTGAGGAAAAAAAAGTCCCCGAAATTAGCATATCACAAAAAAATGCACAACTAGTAAGTATTTCGAAAACCTCAGTCCATATGGCTACTAAAATTTTACATTTGAAACCTTGCAGAGTGACTTATCATCCATGAATTATGGTCTGGACTATTACTCACCTCCCACTGAAGCAGGTTCCAAGACAGGTAGGCATTTCCTGTAAATAATAATAATGATAATAATAATAATAATAATAATAATAATAATAATAATAATAATAATAATAATAATAATAATAATAATTTAAAAATCACTATTGATCTGCATTTAGGGCAGTCACCCAGGTGGCAAATTCCCTCTCTGTTGTTTTCCTAGCCTTTTCTTAAATATTTCAAAGAAATTGGAAATTTATTGAACATCTCCATTGGTAAGTTATTCCAATCCCTAACTCCCCTTCCTATAAATGAATATTTGCCCCAATTTGTCCTCTTGAATTCCAACTTTATCATCATAACCTTAAGATAGCTCTTTCTATTTTTCACAACTCCTATCACAAACATAGGGATGTAAATCTTTCTGCCCTCACCCTTGCTTTCAACTCTAGCATTAATTGTGCCACTCACCAAACTCCTGCTAAATTTTTTTGGGCGAGATCTTCATACTCCCTTATCTCTTAATTGGGATCTTCACACCCTCTTAGAATCTGATGATTCTAAATCCATTGAATCTCTTTGGACTGAACCCCTTTCAAATCTTCGCTCTGCTCAGCTTATTTCTAAGAAAGCACATGACTCTCCTCATGTATCTTCTACCTTTAAATTGGGTGGTATGGTCCTCCTCCTTAATCACCCTCAAAGCTCTGCTAAGTTAGCTCCTCGCTGGATAGGCCCATTTCACATTATTTCTCTGCCTAACCCTACTAATGCCCTTTTACAATCCCCTTCTAATTTTCTTGACATTAAATGTGTTTATCTTTCTCAACTTGAGAAATTTCAACTCCCTAATCTGGTTATCTAATCTGTTTACCTTCCCCCCCCCCCCCCTGCTTATTTTTTTTTTTTTTTTTTTTTTTGCTTTTTTTTCTATTCTTGTGAAAGATTTTCTTCCTGGGATAGTTACTCTGCCCATTTATCATTTCTAGATCTTTCTGTCTTTTCGTTTTTCTAGCGACCCGTTTTTATATTACATCTCTTGCTCACCAACGTCTCCTCCACCACTCCGGTCCACCACCGGCTCCCATGAGACCATAGCCTTTGTATTTTGCCTCATGGAATTTAATTTTTTTTCAGACACCCTTTTATTGTTACTTTCTTTTATATATATATGCCACATATAACTTTTCTCTATATTGTATTATATTATATTGTATTTGTACATGTTTGTACCACCACTGTACTGTACTTTTGAAACTCCTCCCTTTCATTTGTATCTCCTTGTTTCTTGGACCAGTCCAGTTTTCTCCAGTTTGCTCCTATTTTCTCCAATTACCTCTACTTGTTCCATTTTGTTTACCTTCCATTTTTCTCATTTCTCTTTTTTCCTTTTTCCCCCCTTTGTTTTGGGTACATTGTCTCTCTCGTTTGTCTGCTTTCTGCTTCTAGTTTGATCATCGCTCTTCCAAGTTGGCGCCCTTCAGAAGACCAAGATGCTATCATCGCTGCACTTTCATCCACACTTCGCTTTTCGCCGGCACGTGGGAATATTGTAACGATCTCCACTACTTATTCTGTACTTTATCCTACCTTCACCCACCATATTTTCTTCAACTGCTTCACCGCCATCGTCTCTCTATACTGCTGCGTCTGCCTGCTGCTCACTGGTTGTCTTCAAGATGTGACCATCGCATCATCTCCTTCTGACGTTGCGACATTTGCCGCCTATTGCCATGCGTGCTGTACAACATCTCTGTGGACATATGATTGTGACGTGGTGATTCTAGAACATGCTGGCTTTTATTCTTGCAAACTTCTAGACTTTTCCTTGCTCCATTATATTCACGGGCTCCACCCCTCACAAATTGACTCTGTTCTCGCATCGGAGTGATGGAGCACCGTACATTTGCATAACACCTGCTGTTTCTTTGGTGAGCAAGAACTTGAACTTATTACTTCGACTTCACATTTATTAGGCTATCTGCCCTCAGTTATCTTTATTCTTGCCAGCTTACACCCGTGTTGACATTATGCTAACAGACTCCACTCTTCTCTCTATGGATTTCACCCAAGACTATGAGGACTGTTATCTGCATATTCACATGGCCTTTTTGAAGCAAATTACTGTTCTACGCATCTGAGACTTTGACGACATATTACCTGGCAAAGGGAATCTTTCCCATAGTTCATCCTTATTTCCATTTCCCTGTCCTCTGCTTTATTTTTATCCTTATCTTACATTGGACTTCTTTCGATTTCACTATATTGTACTTTTAAAGTTTCTGGTTTTTATTTATTCTCTTCTTGAAGCATACATATTCCTCAAACATTGTAAATGTGGCATGTTTTTGCTTGCTTCTAGAGCTTATTCTCTTGCTATTTCTAGGCAATATTCTTTGGGTGTCTTGTATCTTATCACAGATGTTAAATTATTCCACTTGTTGATTGTTAATATATATATTTATTGCCTTGTTGATATATTATTTTCTTTTTCTTGCCCTTTTCACTCCCTCTGGGTGGTTCTTGTTTACTTGCTGTGCACTTTATTTCTATGGACTCTGTGTTTCTATATTATCACAATTTATATATTTGCCTAATTGCTAGACAACTGGCTTGTGTTGATTACTCACGTGCTATACATTCTTATATGCCACTGACCCTTTTAATATTTGCTATATTTATACTATATCTTAGCCCATTACAAGTTTAGTCGCAGTGTATATCAAGTTCGATAGTTGTAACCATTGTAAGTTTTATGCAGTCCACCACAAAACTGGTATTTTGTGTGAATTTTTTTTTTTGAGTTGCTTATATCTCAAAAACTCAAGATGTTGCAGATGTGGAATTAGGTATTTGGAATCTTCTTTAAAAATAAAGAAATGTATTTTTTTGTTTTTTACTTGAGAGAAGATACTATCTCACATGTGCAGTTCTACGTTGCATATTCCAGAGTTAGCTCTGCCAGTAACCTGGTCATCTTAGCTCCAGAATGCAATAGCACAAATGTGGTTTACAAAGAGGTACTCGAGTAAAACAGACTCAATTATTTTTTGGATTAGCGATATTCAGTAATGTCTTAGTGCAGTGTGGAGGAACAATTATTTCTATCAAATAACAAAATCATTTGAGCGAAGCTGTGGGTAACAACTAGTATTTAGGTATAGTGTAGATTACTGTGGTCCAAGTGGGGAAGCAACCATCCTGAAGCCAAAGGCAGGATTCATTTTTAAATACAATGTTTACTCAGCATCACAAAATATATCATCAATGCATGCTAATATTATGAGTACTTGCATGTAGTACTTGACAACATAATACTACTTTTTAAAAAGACATTACAAACTAGAATATTGACCTTAAATGATCTCCGTACAAAATGCTCAGAGCAATATCATTAGCACTTCCTACCACAAAAATAAAAATGGGTCTTTCTTTACACGTTGAGAATAAAACTTTTAGCACCAAAAATGAATGTGAGTAGTCAGCTGTTTAGGAAAACAGAAAGTTTCAAGTATTCAGAAGCTTGACAACCAGGACAACAGATTGTAGAAGGATCCCATTTACTGGTAGTATTAGAGATGCAGAACTTAGACGTACTAGGAAGGTCAGAAGAGAACTTGAAGCATAGTAGTTTCTTCAACAGTGGTAGTGTTCTCAGTAATTGGCTGTCCATGATGATATCTTGGAGTTATATTGAAAGACGTTTTACTGCTTAGTTGATGCCTCAGCATATTACTTGATAATAGCAGGAATTACATGATGACACCATAAGGATTCACAAACTTCAGTATGTTGTTGGGAAATTATTGTGACAGGGTCCTTAAAACTAAAATCACTAATCAGAGAGTGTTTTTACTATCAACTAAATATATTAAATTAACATTTTCACTCATTTACAAATTGAACCATGGTTGAGTTTCCAAACTCACCTCTTCACTCACTCGTTCAAATGATCTAATGCATTGTACTCCTGTTCTTCAACAGGCCTATCACAGTGCAGTCTTGTTCACATAGCAGTTCATTACACGTCTTGCTGTACTTCTCATAATAATCAAGACCATATTAACATACTACTGATGCACCCCAAATGACTCATCACTGACTCACAACCGATTTGTAACTACCATGCAGTTGACTCAAAACTGATTGACTCTTATCTGGTTCACTCATTGTGTAAACTTGCAGAAGATTTTTGCACTTCCAGAACATTTTGGGCACCTTCTTCATTGTTAGTCAGTTTTTACCTTCTTCTAATGAGTTTCCTTATTTTTAGCCTTAACAATTTGGCAGCAGTATTACAGTATTTTGCTTGCTTTTGGTACAGCATTCACTGTGCCTGCTGTGCTGGCATTGCCACATTCCCACCATATTCAGTCCTCTACACTGCCGTTTGCCTGCAGGCAGAGAGAAATGGTTCTGATCATGTGAATGATGTGAAGCAGCAGAACTACCATCATCAACATTGATTTGATGTTCTTGTCCTGGTAGCTGTGCAGTTCCCTCAAGTCACTAAGTGAGAGAAGAAGTTCTTTACTACTGTATCAGCTACTGTTGATGTTTCCGGATTGGAAATGGCACGGACTTAAGCCACTTGGTGAAATGGTCCATGGCTGAAAGCAGGTAGCTATTTCTGGAATCTGTTTCAGGGAATGGTTAAACAATATTAATGGCTATCTTCTTGAAGGCCACTCCTACTTTTGGTGTCACATATTCAGTCTCACCCTCTGGGAACTGCATTTAGTGTGAAGTGAGGGGAAGATAGTGAAGGCATCAAATACTAATTTAATTGTTGGCTATTTACTTCCTGGTTTGCAGGGATACCTCCAGCTGGGAATCCTTTTTACAATGGCTGCACTAAATGCATTGCTAGTGGATGATTCCTCAGGAGCCTTGGCATCCCAGCAGTGGCAAGAAATGCTCCCTAGGTGAAGAGTGGAACTTCAAGTTCTCTTCACCCCTAATGGCTTGTACCCTCACCCATGACTTAGAAGTTGCTGTGGTCCTGGCCATTATATCAATCAATCAATCAATCAATCAATACTGATCTGCATTTAGGGCAGTTGCCCAGGTGGCAGATTCCCTATCTGTTGCTTTCCTAGCCTTTTCCTAAATGATTTCAAAGAAATTGGAAATTTATTGAACATCTCCCTTGGTAAGTTATTCCAATCCCTAACTCCCCTTCCTATAAATGAATATTTGCCCCAGTTTGTCCTCTTGAATTCCAACTTTATCTTCATATTGTGATCTTTCCTACTTTTATAAACGCCATTCAAACTTATTCGTCTACTAATGTCATTCCACGCCATCTCTCCGCTGACAGCTCGGAACATACCACTTAGTCGAGCAGCTCTTCTTCTTTCTCTCAGTTCTTCCCAACCCCAAACATTGCAACATTTTTGTAACGCTACTCTTTTGTCGGAAATCACCCAGAACAAATCGAGCTGCTTTTCTTTGGATTTTTTCCAGTTCTTGAATCAGGTAATCCTGGTGAGGGTCCCATACACTGGAACCATACTCTAGTTGGGGTCTTACCAGAGACTTATATGCACTCTCCTTTACATCCTTACTACAACCCCTAAACACCCTCATAACCATGTGCAGAGATCTGTACCCTTTATTTACAATCCCATTTATGTGATTACCCCAATGAAGATCTTTCCTTATATTAACACCTAGATACTTACAATGATCCCCAAAAGGAACTTTCACCCCATCAACGCAGTAATTAAAACTGAGAGGACTTTTCCTATTTGTGAAACTCACAACCTGACTTTTAACCCCGTTTATCAACATACCATTGCCTGCTGTCCATCTCACAACATTTTCGAGGTCACGTTGCAGTTGCTCACAATCTTGTAACTTATTTATCACTCTATAGAGAATAACATCATCCGCAAAAAGCCTTACCTCCGATTCCACTCCTTTACTCATATCATTTATATATATAAGAAAACATAAAGGTCCAATAATACTGCCTTGAGGAATTCCCCTCTTAATTATTACAGGGTCAGATAAAGCTTTACCTACTCTAATTCTCTGGAGATCTATTTTCTAGAAATATAGCAATCCATTCAGTCACTCTTTTGTCTAGTCCAATTGCACTCATTTTTGCCAGTAGTCTCCCATGATCCACCCTATCAAATGCTTTAGACAGGTCAATCGCGATACAGTCCATTTGACCTCCAGAATCCAAGATATCTGCTATATCTTGCTGGAATGCTAGAAGTTGAGCTTCAGTGGAATAACCCTTCCTAAAACCGAATTGCCTTCTATCGAACCAGTTATTAATTTCACAAACATGTCTAATATAATCAGAAAGAATGCCTTCCCAAAGCTTACATACAATGCATGTCAAACTTACTGGCCTGTAATTTTCAGCTTTATGTCTATCACCCTTTCCTTTATACACCGGGGCTACAATAGCAACTCTCCATTCATCTGGTATAGCTCCTCCGACCAAACAATAATCAAATAAGTACTTCAGATATGGTACTATATCCCAACCCATTGTCTTTAGTATATCCCCAGAAATCTGATCAATTCCAGCCGCTTTTCTAGTTTTCAACTTTTGTATCTTTTTGTAAATGTCATTGTTATCATACGTAAATTTTATTACTTCTTTGGCCTTAGTCTCCTCCTCTATCTCGACATCATCCTTGTAAACAACAATCTTTACATACTGCTGACTGAATACTTCTGCCTTTTGAAGATCCTCACATACACACTCCCCTTGTTCATTAATTATTCCTGGAATGTCCTTCTTGGAACCTGTTTCTACCTTAAAATACCTATACATACCCTTCCATTTTTCACTAAAATTCGTATGACTGCCAGTTATGCTTGCCATCATGTTATCCTTAGCTGCCTTCTTTGCTAGATTCAATTTTCTAGTAAGTTCCTTCAATTTCTCCTTACTTCCACAGCCATTTCTAACTCTATTTCTTTCCAGTCTGCACCTCCTTCTTAGTCTCTTTATTTCTCTATTATAATAAGGTGGGTCTTTACCATTCCTTACCACCCTTAATGGTACAAACCTGTTTTCGCATTCCTCAACAATTTCTTTAAACCCATCCCAGAGTCTGTTTACATTTTTATTTACCGTTTTTCACCGATCATAGCTACTTTTTAGAAACTGCCTCATGCCTGCTTTATCAGCCATATGGTACTGCCTAACAGTCCTACTTTTAAGACCTTCCTTTCTATCACATTTATTTTTAACTACCACAAAAACAGCTTTATGATCACTAATACCATCTATTACTTCAGTTTTCCTATAGAGCTCATCTGGTTTTATCAGCACCACATCCAGGATATTTTTCCCTCTGGTTGGTTCCAGGCAATGCTTGCAACCAAATATTAGGTGTTGGAAGAACAGTAAAAACTTGCTCATGCACTTATTTTTAAATTCAAGAATTGTACTGAATCCACCCAGGTTAGCAATGACATCATACATACTGCACTCAAACGGCACACTGCATTAAGGCAACATGACAATTAGTCATGATTAGATTAGGGTACACTCAGACTATAAGCAGAATGTGAAAGTAGAGTTTGTAAATTGGTATGTTATGTAAATACAGAGTCACTTAATAAGCCATGTGCACTGGACCCAAATCAGAACACTAAAGAACAGGGAGTCTTGTAGGATCATCATTATCATCATCAACAACATCTTCATAGATCCACTCCAGCATGCTGGGGAGGGAGTTGGTGAATGAGCCTTCGCCATCGTTGTCTGTCAAGAAATGCTTTATCGAGCAAGTGGCCGTGCGGTTAGGGTTGTGCAGCTGTGAGCTTGCATTCGGGAGATAGTGGGTTCGAACTCCACTCTCGGCAGCCCTGAAGATGGTTTTCCGTGGTTTGCTATTTTCACACCAGGCAAATGCTGAGGCTGTACCTTAATGAAAAGCACGGCTGCTAGCTTCCCAATCTCCCACCCTTCCGTTGCCGAAAACCTTCGATGTGTTAGTACGACATTAAACAAATAGCTAATAGCAAAAAAAAAAACTTTTCTCTTACCACTGCACCAGTGACTCCCAGTTCCCTCCTCTTCTCTCAGCTGGTGTAGCCATAGAAGGGTTGAAGGAAGTCTTGTAGGATATAGCATATAATTTGATCTCACTGGTAAATACATCTATTCACAGAGTGTATGACTAAAAGATACTGAAACGGTAATAATAATAATAATAATAATAATAATAATAATAATAATTTTTTTTTTTTTTTTTTTTACGAGGGAAGTGTGGGAAATCTTTCATTAGACACTTGTGAGGGTCCGCACTCCACAAGCGTGTGAGATTCCTACTCACTAAAACCCACACACCCTTTTCCCACGACGTATATCTCCGCCCCGGAACCGCTCTCGCATTACTTCAGGGCGGTGTCGTGCTAATTTGTTAAGTTTCTTCTTCCTTATTTCTCCTTACTGCCGTTCATGAGCATTCATATCTCTCTTTTTTTAACGCAGGATGCCTTCTACATATACTGCTATCTGATCCCAAGATTCTTGGTTTCGTAGCATCGCCTGCACAATAGTTTCTGGCGTCAACTCTCCTTGCTCAGTATATAAACATCTTCTCTGAGTTGACCAATGATAACATACGAAAAATGTGTGAAATACATCGTCTATATCATTGCAATAAATACACGCCGAGTCGCTCGCTCTACCTACTCTATGTAGAAATTTACGGAAGTATCCGTGACCCGTCAATAGTTGCGTAATGTAAAAGTTAACCTCGCCATGAACTCGGGCAACCCAATCAGCTAGGCGTGGTATCAGCCGCTTAGTCCATTTTCCTCGAGGATCTTCCTCCCATCTTTGCTGCCACCGCTCCATTCGTTGCCTATAAGCTAGCTCCTTAGCGCGCTTCTTTCCGAGCTCTCCGTGAGTTCGCCAGACTTCCTGTCTCTCTAAGGCAAGTAAGTCAATTGGTGCTACCGCTGCTATCGTAAGGACCGCAGGTTCGGATACTGTGCGATATGCGCTTGTAATACGCAAAGCTGATCTCCGCTGTACTGCGGCTATCCTTCGCCGGTATTTTTCAAACTTCAGAGATTCAGCCCAGACTTCGGCACCATATAGAAGTGTCGAGTGAACTATCGACATCAGAAGTCGTCGTTTGCTAGACTTCGGACCTTTAACGTTGCTCATTAATCTACTCAGCGCAATCGTTGTTTTCACCGCCTTATCTGTCACCCGTTTGATATGATCCCAAAAAGTAAGTTTGGTATCAAGTGTCACTCCGAGATACTTTATACTTTTGGATGTTTCAATTTTTGTTTGTCCAATATACATTGGAATGACGGTCGTGATCCTTTTTCTTGTCAAGAGAACAATCTCTGTTTTATGATCTGCAAGCTGTAATCTGTGATTCGCCATCCAATCTTTCACCCGTCGCATTACTTGATTTAGCTTAAACTGAGCCAACTCCAAATTTCGAGCAACTATCAAAACAGCTATATCATCAGCATAGCCCACTAGCATTGTGTCTTCCGGCATCTCTAACCTCAACAATCCATCATATACTATATTCCACAGATTTGGGCCAAGGATGGACCCTTGTGCTGCACCAGCTGTGAGCCGTTTCACTCTCTGCCCATCTTCTGTGTGATATACTAGATTACGATCTTTCAAATAATTTCTCATTATGCGCATGAGATACTCCGGTAGTTTGAAAGTATTTTGAAGCGCTTCCAATATGTCATTCCAACTGATCGAGTTGAAAGCGTTCTTAACATAATAATAATAATAATAATAATAATAATAATAATAATAATAATAATAATAATAATAATTTTTTTTTTTTTTTTTTTTTTTTTTTACGAGGGAAGTGTGGGAAATCTTTCATTAGACACTTGTGAGGGTCCGCACTTCACAAGCGTGTGAGATTCCTACTCACTAAAACCCACACACCCTTTTCCCACGACGTATATCTCCGCCCCGGAACCGCTCTCGCGTTACTTCAGGGCGGTGTCGTGCTAATCTGTTAGGTTTCTTCTTCCTTATTTCTCCTTACTGCTGTTCATGAGCATTCATATCTCTCTTTTTTTAATGCAGGATGCCTTCTACATATACTGCTATCTGATCCCAAGATTCTTGGTTTCGTAGCATCGCCTGCACAATAGTTTCTGGCGTCAACTCTCCTTGCTCAGTATATAAACATCTTCTCTGAGTTGACCAATGATAACAAACGAAAAATGTATGAAATACATCGTCTATATCATTGCAATAAATACACGCCGAGTCGTTCGCTCTACCTACTCTATGTAGAAATTTACGGAAGTATCCGTGACCCGTCAATAGTTGCGTAATGTAAAAGTTAACCTCGCCATGAACTCGAGCAACCCAATCAGCTAGGCGTGGTATCAGCCGCTTAGTCCATTTTCCTCGAGGATCTTCCTCCCATCTTTGCTGCCACCGCTCCATTCGTTGCCTATAAGCTAGCTCCTTAGCGCGCTTCTTTCCGAGCTCTCCGTGAGTTCGCCAGACTTCCTGTCTCTCTAAGGCAAGTAAATCAATTGGTGCTACCGCTGCTATCGTAAGGACCGCAGGTTCGGATACTGTGCGATACGCGCTTGTAATACGCAAAGCTGATCTCCGCTGTACCACAGCTATCCTTCGCCGGTATTTTTCAAACTTCAGAGATTCAGCCCAGACTTCGGCACCATATAGAAGTGTCGAGTGAACTATCGACATCAGAAGTCGTCGTTTGCTAGACTTCGGACCTTTAACGTTGCTCATTAATCTACTCAGCGCATCCGTTGTTTTCACCGCCTTATCTGTCACCCGTTTGATATGATCCCAAAAAGTAAGTTTGGTATCAAGTGTCACTCCGAGATACTTTATACTTCTGGATGTTTCAATTTCTGTTTGTCCAATATACATTGGAATGACGGTCGTGATCCTTTTTCTTGTCAAGAGAACAATCTCTGTTTTATGATCTGCAAGCTGTAATCTGTGATTCGCCATCCAATCTTTCACCCGTCGCATTACTTGATTTAGCTTAAACTGAGCCAACTCCAAATTTCGAGCAACTATCAAAACAGCTATATCATCAGCATAGCCCACTAGCATTGTGTCTTCCGGCATCTCTAACCTCAACAATCCATCATATACTATATTCCACAGATTTGGGCCAAGGATGGACCCTTGTGCTGCACCAGCTGTGAGCCGTTTCACTCTCTGCCCATCTTCTGTGTGATATACTAGATTACGATCTTTCAAATAATTTCTCATTATGCGCATGAGATACTCCGGTAGTTTGAAAGTATTCTGAAGTGCTTCCAATATGTCATTCCAACTGATCGAGTTGAAAGCGTTCTTAACATCAAGGGTCACAAGGAGTGTCACTTTACGAGAGTGATGATTACCCATTTGTGCCCTTTTAGCTGTATTCAACACTTCCCATACTGCATCGATTGTCGAATGCCCTCCTCGAAAACCATGTTGACGATCAGAGAGGTCCCCAGCTAGTTGAACTGCTGAAAGTATTCTTGGCTGCAAAAGTTTCTCTAATCCTTTACCAGCAGTATCCAGCATACATAAAGGCCTATAGCCCCCAGATTTTCCTTTGCTTATTAAAACTAGCCGAGCTGTTTTCCAGCGAACACTGAACACCCCCGATAGCAGGCAGCTATTGTACATTTTCAGCAGTAGTTGTGGACAGAAATCTGCTATCAGCTTTAATATCTCTGCTGGAATACTATCTGGTCCTGGGGCCTTTTTATAATAATAATAATAATAATAATAATAATAATAATAATAATAATAATAATAATAATAATAATAATAATAATAAATATACAAGTGCTCACAACTTCTTCCTGTCAGAGTATAGTTTCTTTTCCTCTATGTCCTTCCACTTGACATTCCTCTTGCTGACAACTGATTTCACTGTGTTTGTCAAATGATTACTTGGCCTCCGAACTTGCCTCTCCCCTCTCACTCTCTGTCAAAGTAATTCCTTGCTGTTCTCATTCGGTCCATCCTCATAACATGTCCAAACCATTGTAGTCTGCGTCTTCATAAAAGTTCGGTAACAGGTGTTTTGATGCCAGCCTCCTGCCTGTTGGCTTCATTTCTAATCTTGTCCTTCATTCATAGTTCTGATGAATTTCATTTCTTTTGACTGGATTTTACTATTTACCTCATTATGCAGGCTACATGTTTAGAGTCCATATGTGAGAAGTGGAATGAAGTACAGAACATGGTCAGTTTTGCTTTATGGGGAATTTTATAATCCCAAGGTAGCTTTCTCACTTGAAAATGAAATTGAGAAGTTTTCTGAGTCCTATTAAGAATTTCTTGGTTTACTGTGTTATCTTTTGAAATGATACTTTCAAGGTATTTGAAGTTAGAAACAGACTGCAATAGAGTTCCCTCCAGGAAAATTTTTGAATCTGTGCCTTTTCTGTTGATAGCCATTTCAACAGTTTCTGTTTTACTGATGTTCAGTCCATATTCTTTAAACTCGCCATTCCAAAGATTTAATTTCTACTGTAGTTCTGCTTCATTTTCTCCCCAGATCAGAACATCATCTGCAAATATTAGAGTGTTAGGCTCTTTGCAATGTTCTTTGATGGATTTTACGATTCAATCCATGACAGTGATGAACAGGAGTGGTGACAAAGCACTTCGCTGATGGACTCCTCTTTTGGTTTCAAACCAATCTGATCTTCCATCCCCTACTTGGACACAGCTTAAGCACTTTTGATAGAGCATATTTACTGTATTAACCCTCTTGGAGCCAGGAGCCGATCTGGTCGGCCGCTCCCATTGGCTGGAAGAGGTCAGAGCTCCGTCTCCACTCTACTACTGTAAAGTGCCAGGCCGTTTTCAGTGGAAATACATGTATTTTAAAATTCATGCTACCGGTGTATAGCAAATACCGGCATGAAAATTTCTCCATATCGACTACATAGAATAAACAACTGGTTTAGAGTGATATAAAGAGTCAAAAGCCTTTTATTGTTGATATTATAGTTGTCAATGTTGTTTGTTTTTAGGAAGAGAAAAACATTTTTGCATTTTCTCTCTCAATATCTACTTTGAAAAAATCATTTACAATACAAAAGAATATACACAATTATGTATAATGTATTTCTAAATACAATTCTATAGAATAACTAATTTGAACAAGAAAAATAAAAACAAAAGTGAAAATTCAAACATATGGCGCTAGTAAGAACAAGACAATTTTACTCACTGATCAAATTTGCGTATATATATCAATGTATGGCAGATACTGACAAGATATTTTCTATGTGCAGAAAACATAGTATAAAAATAATTCTGAATTATTAAAAAATTAAAAAAATAATAGTTGATATTATAGTTTTTGTTTTCAGCAAAATCATTTTCTCATTTTTGGTTCTAGTGTCTATTTGAAAAATTCCAATACAATAGAATACACGTAATTAAGAAATCTATGGCACTAAAGCCCTGATTTGCTTTGGCCTACCAAGTGACCGCTGCTCAGTTCGGAGACCTGCAGTTTACGAGGTGAAGCATGGTCAGTGAGACGTATCCTCTCGGTCATTATTCTTGGTTTTCTAGACCGAGGCCGCCCTCTCAACCCCAGATATCTCCTCAATTGCAATCACTTAGAGTCACTTAGATTGAGTGAACCTCGAACCAACGCTCAGGACCAGGCAAAATTTCTTCACCTGGGCAGGAATTAAAACCCATGACCTCTGGGTGAGAGGCAGGCACGCTACACTTGGCCCACGGGGACCAGCATTTACGTAATGATAGAGGACTATATGTGACTATAAGGTTTAGCAGACAGAAAGTGAAAAGTAAATTGAAGTATGATATGGGCGGAGAATCAGACGGAGGGGCATGTTTAGGTCCAAGAGGTTCCTTGAAGGAGACAGGAGGTTAAGGAATGTTGTTGGGTTCATTGGGACAAATTTCCACAAAATGTTCTCCAGAGACATCATCATCATCATCTTCATTATCACTAATTTCATCTACCACCATATTCAAAGTAGTTTTAGTGCCATTAGAAACAATTAAACCTCTTCTTTAGCTGCAGTGATTCCACGGGTGTGTCTGGTATAATTTCGTCGCTACTCTCTGAAATAAATTCACTATTGCTATCCGATAAATCATCCGCGTTAACTTCGCATTGTTCCAAATACTGCATTAATTTATCATCATCAATACCTGCTGAAAAATTATCACGTAAACAACTTGCCATTTTGCTGTCACAAATCCATCACTGCAAGGAGCAATCCCTTACAGACCGGTTAGCAGTATTTGTAAATACAGGAAACAACTCTTGTGAAAGCTGTAACACCCTCTTAGAACTGCCAAAACAAGGTCAGGCACACAATAACGTGTAGCCCCTTTACTACAGGTAACAAAAGTACGCACGTCACTATAGGTTGCCTCAAAATTACGTATATCACAGAATTTAAAGCCGGCCAATGTAATCAGCTCTGGCAAGTTCCGACTGGATTCTTAAAGGCCGACCTGATCTGCTTTGGAAATTTAAAGGGCAGTTACTCGCACTACGCCTGACACCAAGAGAGTTAATCAGGAAGTTTGGCACACCTATTCCTTCTAGGCATTCCCAGATTATCTTTCTAGGCACTCTGCCCTAAGATTTCTTGATGTCCACAAAACTGATCACTAAGTTCTTACCATGCCGGCCCCGTGGTGTAGGGGTAGCATGCGTGCCTCTTACCCGGAGGTCCCGGGTTCGATTCCCAGCCAGGTCAGGGATTTTTACCTGGACCTGAGGGCTGGTTTGAGGTCCACTCAGTCTTCATGATTAGAATTGAGGAGCTATCTGACGGTGAGATAGTGGCCCCGGGCTAGAAAGCCAAGAATAATGGCCGAGGGGATTCGTCGTGCTGACCACATAACACCTCATAATTTTCAGGCCTTCAGGATGAGCAGCGGTTGCTTTGTAGGCCAAGGCCCTTCAAGGGCCGTAGTGGCATGTGGGGGGGGGGGTCTTAGCATATTTCCAGTGCTTCTCTTTTAGCATTCTGATAGCAAATATCAAGTCTGTAGTGCTTTGATTCTTCCTGAACTGATGTTGCTCCTCCTCCAATAATGGTTCAACTATATTCCTGATTCTTCTTTCAATTATCTTACCCAGAAGTTTAAGTGAGTGAGAAAGTAGAGTGATACCCCTATAATTTCCACATTTCTTCCTGTCTCGCTTTTTATACAGGGGCATAATGATACCTTTCATCCAGTCCTCTGGCATCCTGTTCCCTTTCCAGATGACAGAGCGTACTCTATAAAACCTCTGTATGCCTTGTGCTCCAGCTGCCTTTATCATGTTAGCAGTGAGGTCATCAAACCCTGGGGTCTTACCATTTCTCATGTTCTTTAACTCAGACTCCACTTCTAGCCATGTTAGTTGGTGTTGGGCTCTATGCACTTAAACTGCAGTCTTCAGTGATATCATTTTGAAGACTTTCTCCATTTAAGAGGGTCTTTCATCAACCTCACTGTATGTGGACATCTCCAATCACCGCAGCACCTCCTTCAATTTTTGTTTAGCCGGGTTGCTTGTCAACTTTACACCTGCTCCCTGCCGACCTCAACAAAACAAGTGGCCGAACTCCACACTGGAATTTAGCCACCCCAATTCCTACTCTTCTCTCTTCACCATGACCACCATTACCACCACCACAACCACCACGATCTCCGCTCTTCACATTCCCAACCTTCCTATCACTACAGTTACGTACTTCTATCCTTCCCCTATTCTGACCATGACATTTCCTCTGTCGCTATACCCTGATCCTTCCAGTTACCTGCACATCCCTCCCTGCTACTTCAACCATTCGACCATCGCTGAAGAAGCCTCCGCTACACCACCAGTCACACAGCCTTCACCTCCAGCAGATGCCCTACGCCATTCAACACCACCACCACCACCACCACCACTACCAGATCGCACCACTATGTATAGTTGCATTCTACACGGCGTGGATCCTGATATCCCAGATCAAGAGGTTATTCAAGAACTTAATCTCGAAGGCATTCCTGTCCGTCACACCTTCAGAATTTGGAACAACTCCGGACCAATCTATCTCATTCATCTACACCAGCCTACAGAAAAAGCTGTCCAAACTTCATGCTCCCCTACCCGACCTTCCAACAGCCCATGTCTTTGACCCTGGCCCGAGAGAGCATGTCACACTTTGAGGGGTCCGCCCCGCCCGAAGGATGGGGAATGAAATACTTTCTGCCGTTGTCGTCCATTTAACAAAGTATTGAAGTAGTTCTTCATTTCTTCTCTAATGCCTTGATCTGTCATCACCAGGTTTCCTTCATCTGTTTCTAGTGCAAGGATATTGCCATGCTCACTTCTTCTATTCTTGACTACTTTATAAAGCAACTTTCTATCACTTTCACAGTCTGCTGTTAGCCTGGAGTTAACTCGTCCCAGAACTTTTCCTTTTCTTCTTTAATCAGTCATTCACAAATAGTTTCATGTTGTGGTACTCCTACACCAGGTACTGAAGTTTATCTTTCGGTGGTCTGATTTCTGTTTTTCATTATTTAGCCTCTTCTTTGCTGCATTTCTTTCTTTCACATCAGTTTTCACCCTCTCATTGCACCACGCTATTTCTTTCTCCCTGAATATTTTACTTGTCTTTCCACATAGTGATTCAGCTTCTGAAACCTATATGTTCTTGAATGACAGCCACTCTTCTTCTACTCCTCTTTTTTCATATTTTGGTAATTTGGCTAAGATCTTTCTTTGGTATTCTTCTTTCTTACCATCTTCTCCTAGCAACCAGGACTTTACATTTGGCATTTTCTTGCACTTGATGTTCTGCATATGGATGTTCCCAAAGTGCACAACCAAAAGCCAGTGGTCACCCTTGAGACTTTCACTTGGAATAATCTTAACATCAGTGATGAACTGGCTAGCACATCTAATCAGTTATTATATAGTCTATCACTGCCCTCTGCTTCCCATCCCAACTGTAGCATGTGATTTTATGGCTGTCTCTCTTCGGAAACCAAGAGTTTTGTATGCTCAGGTTATTCCGTGCATCAGAAGGTTTGCTCCCTTCTGGTTTCTGCTACCATAGCCTATGATGTCTTTGCAGCCTTGCCTACCTGTTGCAACTTGGGCATTCAAGTCTTCTACAATTGTGATGTTGTCTTCCTTTATTCGGTCCTCTAGATCTACATGGAACTGATCTTTTTCATCTACAGGGCAGCCTGCCTGTGGGGCATATACTTGGAGAAAGGTATGGAATACCTGGCCCACACACAATTTCATTTTAATGATTCTGTCATTCATATAATTGATGTCTGCCTGCACATTAACATCTTTGTGGAGAATGAAAGCAACTCCATTTCTAGCTTCATCAGAGTTCCCACTCCAGTACAGTACATAACCATTTCATAAGGCTTCCTTTCCTAAACCTTTCCATTTTGTCTCACTCAACCTTAAAATCCTGAGTATGTGTCTGTCCATGAGGCCTACAGTTTTTTCACATTTACCAATAAGAGTGAGGATAATGAGGATTCCAATTCTGAGCTGTTTCTTCCTGTGTAATGTCAGTCAGCTTTAAGTTGTTGGCCGTCATAATTTTGTGAGTTGCATGAAGAGTTGTTGTTGTGTCTGGTAATTTTAATACTTTTACATCCAAGGCTCATTTTGGTTTTGAAAGCAATGAACTCATCAACTCTTCTCAGCTGACTTGCTAGGCCTAACACTGTAGAGGATTTTCTGTCAGGGTAATCTCCCTGAGCCTTTGACAGCCCATGCCACATCTGCAAGGCAGCAATGTTTTGGTGAATTTGTGTGTCATTTCCTACACAAAGGCTTCACCAAGTCTCCTAAGGGAGAACTCCTCTGCCCGTAGCTGTTGGTTCTCCCTTAGTTTGTTGGGTTTGGTCCTTGCCGCCCAACCCTTGGCCTGACTGTTGCAGATAGTACCGTCTACATATGGTAGCAGGGTGTTCCTGACCTGACCTTCTAGATGCAAACATTGTTTGCTCAAAATCACATAATACATCATAAAAGAATACTAATATGAGTACTTACATACAGGACTGGACAAAACTTCACTATAGTTCAAAATTAAGTTAAAAGTTAGAATAACTGACCTTATATGATCTTGGTAAATAATGCTTAGAGCAATATTATTAGCACTCCCTTAACAAAGAACACTCAAAAGCTGATCTTAAGTTGGTATTTCTTTGCTGGTTGAGTAGAAGACGTTTAGCACCTAATTTGATTTTGGGTAGCCAGTTGTTAAGGAAAGCAGGAAGGCTCTTGAGAATTCAGGAATACAGCATACAGAACATCAGACTGGAGAAGGGGAAGGCTGCTATATGAATTCACATGAATGTGCAAAAATTGTCACCAAACACCATTTGTGCTTCATGACAGTAGGGGAGTGTATCAATGTACCAGTAAATAATCAAATATAACTTTAAAAAAACTGAATAAGCATCACCAGGCTTATACCACCCAATCACAGAGCATGTGAACAAGGTAGATCATGTTTCGTTTCCACCTAATTTAAGAATTAATATAACTTAATGATTGGTACAGTATAAATATGGCTTATTGATATTTTTAGATTATAAAACTTACTTATACCTGTATGGATGCTAGAACAGTCCCTCAAAGATTTTGAAACTATTGCAAAATATTTTTATAAAAATCAAGTTGTTATAACTGGCTTTATTTCTAATAATTTACTGGTCCAAGAATAGTGAACGAATGGAACAAAATGGTACTTTCATTGGTGTTGAAGCAAACTGGAAGTTTTCTATCATATTTCTGGTATCTGGTGTTGTATTTCAGGGTTCTAAACTATGTAATTCAAGTCACTATTCTTCAGACACAAACTGGGGAATCGTTGTATTCTTAGATGAATCATTTCAGTTATTAAGTACAAATATGCAATTTTATGGTCCTTAACACATTCACGCCCGTATCCGAGTTATTGCCTATAGCGCATGACCATGCTGTGGACCATATCCAAGTTAGCCTGGATAAGCGCAACCTTGAACTGGAGCCGTTCCTATGCAGCTGGGATCTATTTTGGTCACAACTATGTGCGAGAGAGATGAAGGTAATACCCTTATGAATGCTTCTACTCACCAGAAACCACATAGCCACGGCGATTTTCCCTTCCAATGCACTTCTTTTGTTTTGTTTCTGAAAGTAGCCTTGCGCTAGCCCAACTAGTTGTGTAGTTGGTTTGTGACTGCACAAGCATATGTATAATCGCATTCTGAAGTGTAACCATGGCGTGTAGGGACAATATAAATGATGCAAGTGGTGCGAATTTACAAAGCACAGTTTTTCAGCTGCTTGAAAATTATCTTGGTCAGGGGTATACAGTCTATATGGACAATTATTACAATAGCGTTGGACTCATGAAACAATTATGGGAACAGAACACTGCCGTATGTGGAACAATATGGTAAATAGGGGTGTACCAAAAGATCTAAAGGAACATCAGGGAATTCTCAAATGGAGGGAAAAGTGAATCCGACATACAAGTACAGTCACCTGTCTCCGACATTTCAGCTTCATCTACTTCATCAGCTCCAAGTCAACATCCTGCGATTTTGCCGCCAAAAAGGGCATCAGCCAAGGATCACCATTTAGGTTCAATGGAAAGAGAAAAGAAGTTTCCAGCATTAAATAAAGTCAAGTTCCCCTCAAAAAGGTGCCAAGTGTGCTTCAAAAATAAAATTATTAGTGGAACACGCTATTTTTGTGGAAAGTGTGGTGTTCCATTCACCCTACAGAGATACTAGAGGACTTCATTAAGGTATGTGAAAAATTTTGTTTCCATATCTTGTTTAGTTTAGAACTTATTGTGAAAAGAATTCATTATTGTTTGCTCTGCCACTAACAGCTGAAATAGCTGGGCCAGCCCTTTAAATAGCCCGCTCAGATGATGGGCGTGAATGTGTTAAATGGTAATTTACTGGAGCACAGTAGTTTATAGATGTTTATTGGCACTGCATGTGACAGGGGAATCTTCCAGGTGGTGTTCAAATTGCAGATAACTCCTTGAGTAAATTTGAACCACTTATAATAAGCAAATTCACTCAAGCATCAACTTCCATGAAGGTACTGTACAAGTCAGTACTTATCACAGTACTCCCCAGTTCTTTGGGACACTCATTGAATAACAAGCAACTGTATGGCTAATCAAATTGCCAAAATATATATCGGAGGAACCCTTCTAGGCAAAGTAAGTTCAAATCTCACTAGGTAGTACACCAGCCAGTACAAGCAATAGACTGCCCCTCCCATCCAAAAAAGTTTCAACTTTCAGTATTTCATAAAGGAATACTCATCATCCACTTGTTAGGCAGAGTAAATTATTCTAGCAATCAGTAACACAGGATAAACATAAATAACAAAAGCACAGAAAAATAAAATGAATACACAATTCCAATATATCTCACCTTAGATAGGAGTCATCTGAGAACTGCTCAACTAGAACACTGAGAAGATGACAGAGGTGGTTCTCCTCCACCTAGCAGGAAGGAATCCATGAAACCCTTCATTCTGTATGAAAGAGAAATAAGTCACATGTAAAAATATTGCACACCATGAATCGCACAATAAAGATGAAGGTTGTCATACAGTATCATCATAGGCAAATGTATCCCATTCATGTTTAGTGCTAATTGCTTGCATGGATGTGCCACTATGGGGTGCACATGTCCCCTTACTCTTTCATAGATACAAGACGCTGAAAAGGCCTTAGTAGCAGTGTGAGCAGTGAACACCACAGAGCTAAGTTGCATAAACACACAGCGTGCCTTGATGGCACATTCTACAAACCCCTGACCAGCTAGATATGTTTGAGAGAGGTTGCATCATTGGATTAAGACAGTCATATTGAACATTTCAGCACATTGCTCACTACTTGAATAGTTCTGACTACACTGTTCATCAATGTTGGACGCTGTGGGAATGTGAGGGTACTCACACATGTCAAAGGCTTGGGTCAATCCCAGTGAACCACCAGCAGGGAGGATCGTTTCATCATGAGACAGGCTGTAAGCAATCCGTGGATGTTGCTACACACCATCCACAGAAATATCATGGCAGCTAGGGATATACCCATGTCTACCATTACCATATCTAGGTGGCTAGTAGAACAAAATTTGTCATCTTGGCATCCCTTGTGATGTCTATCATTACAACCTGAGCATTGGCGAGCACATTTGAACTTCTGCCAGGAACAGGCAGCATGGCTGGATTAGTGACAAGTGGTGTTCATTGCTAAATCACAGTTCTGTATGGATACAGACAACCACTGAATTCTAGTCTAGAAATGTCCTAGCCAACACAGTATCCATGCATCATTGTAGGGTGGCATACCTCCCTAACAAGAGATGCCATGATGTAGAGTGACATTTCCTATAATTCCTTCTCCCTACTGGTGTTGATTGAAGAAACTCAGACAATGCAGCAATAAGTTCAGGAGCTTGACAACCCCATTTACCAGCAAGATGATGCTTGTTCACATACAGCACAGGTGTCTCTGGCCTCCCTTTGTGTTATCAAAATGCTTCCTTGACCAGTGAGATTGCCATACCTCTCACACATTGAGAACATTTGGGACCAGATTTGACAGCAACTTCAGACAGTAGTAACTAAAGCAGATTTGGAGGGTCATTAGCACCAGCTGTTGCAGGATCTTCCTCAGAAGAACATCCAACACCTGCATGCCTCCATGTTTGACCGCATTGTCACCTGACTCCATGCAACAGGTGGTCCAACACATACCAAGTGCATCCTGCTAATGTGTGTTACCATGCAAAAAAATGCTTAATGTAATACAATATTTTGACATTTTCATTGTATTACCATGTCCTGTGTCTGAACCCACTTTTGTGCCCCTGCCATGGCTACTTCTTGGAATGCATTATTTTTTCAAATAAATAATTTCACTAATCATTTCAATGATCACATAAAAGCCATTCAATACCAGAATTGGAAAACTAGTATCCAGAGCCAAGGGTAATAATTCATACCACACAAGTCTCACAAACATATCTGACTCAAGAAAGTCTTAAGTGTAATCTGATTTACAGACCAAGTAGGGAAGGAGGGAAGGATAGTACTAGTTATTAAGATAGTTTACTGTATTAAATACTAGGCAACTGGTGAGAAATTTTATTTTATTCTTGTCCCCCTTGTCTATCCACCAGAGTGATGTAATGGAATCATACTACAACATTCCAACTTATTAAGTGATAACACAGAAGGCTGATGTCATTGTAATGTGGTTGGAAAGTATAAATTGCTACAGAGAGCAGCTCTCAGTGGAACCCTCAATTATGTACTTTTGGAGGCTAATAATCAGGCAGGTGAAGATTTCCCATTTCTTAAAGTAGTGGCATTATGACATAAGCTGGGGAAGATTGGGAGTTATCAAAAGGAGGAAGATCTTTGCTGGTAAAGAAAACAAAATTTTTATGCATTACAAATACATACTAAAAAGTAGATCACAAAAGACTTCATTATACAGTAGATCTGGCAGAAATATTATGATGTAGACCACTTTCACTAACAGAAGGCACTGAGTATACTGGGATGCAGTCCTTTCTCCTAAAAGGGCCTAGCTCATATAAGGTGAACACTAGTAGATCTTCAAGACACACCCCACCTTGCACTATTACGTATCACAGGCAGACAAGAGAAAAGCCCATTCCACACAGGTTATACATTGCATGACTGTTGATGACATACATTTTGCATCTAGGGCTGTCAATCTTTGCATCTCACTAGAAAAAACTACTTAAGCACAAAACAAGAATTCTCTTGTAGAAAGACCGAGTGAGTTGGCTGTGCGGTTAAGGGTGCGCAGCTGCGAGCTTGCATTCAGGAGAAAGTGGGTTCGAACCCTATTGTCAGCAGCCCTGAAGATGGTTTACCATGTTTTCCCATTTTCATACCAGGCAAATGCCAGGACGGTAACGTAATTAAGGCAACAGCTGCTTTCTTCCCTCTCCCATCATCACCGTAAGATGGTGTGTCGGTGCAATGTACAGCCAATTGTAAATAAAAAAGTTACTACAGTATACCTGGCAATGGAGCTGGATGACACTACACCGGATGTAAAGAAGCAGTAGTTCTTGGCAGTTATGAGCTAGTGCTACATCTATATATATAAAGTAGCTTGTCCTGACTGACTGACTGACTGACTGACTGACTGACTGACTGACTGATTCATCATCGCTGAGCCAAAACTACTGGACATAAAGAAATGAAATTTTGGAGATATATTCATATTAAGATGTAGGTGCTCGCTAAGAGAGGATTTTTGGATATTCCGTTGCTAAGGGGGTGAAAAGGGGGGTGAAATTTTAAAATTAGTGTGTCTATATCTCATAACTTTAAAAGTTTACAGATGTGAAAATTTGTATTTAGAATCTCCTTTAAAAATAAGGAAACACGTGTTTTTTTGTTTTGAGACAATCCCAATAGGAGGGGTTAAAAAGGGTGAAAAAGGGGTTGAATGCCTTTAATCAGGATACCAGTACTTATATCTCAGAAACTGAAGATATTACAGACCTCAAAATTGGTACTTTTGATCGCTTTCAAAAATAAAGAAACACGTATTTTTTTGTTTTTGAAAAATCCAATTAATGCGAGGGTGAAAACGGGGGTGAATTTTTAAAATGTGTGCATCTATATCTCAAAAGTTTTTAAGTTTAGAGATGTAAAAATAGGTGTTTAGAATCTTCATTAAAAATAAGGGAACACGTATTTTTTTGTTTTCGGAAAATCCCAACAGGAGGGGTGAAAAGGGGTGAAAAAGTGGTTGAATGCCTTTAAAGAGAATACTTATATCTTAGAAACTGAAGATATTACAGACCTGAAAATTGGTATTTGGGATCTCCTTTAAAAATAAAGAAATGCGTATTTTTTTGTTTTTAGAAAATCCAATTAATGGTGGGGGGTAAAAAGGGGGTGATTTTTTAATATGAGTGTATCTATACATCAAAACTTTTAAAGTTTATAGATGTAAAAATTGGTATTTAGAATGTCCTTTAAAAATAAAGAAACCCGTATTTTTTGTTTTCGGAAAATCCTAATACAAAGTGTGGAAAAGGGTGAAAAACAGGTTGAATGCCTCTAATGTGGCTACTTATATTTCAGAACTTGAAGATATCACAGATCTGAAAACTGGTATTTAGGATCTACTTTAAAAATAAAGAAACAGGTATTTTTTCGTTTTGGGAAAATCCAAATAATGGGGGGTGAAAAGGGGGACGAAGTTTTTAAAATGAGTGCATCTATATCTCAAAACTTCTAAAGTTTATAGATGTAATAATTTGTATTTAGAATCTCCTTTAAAAATAAACAAACATGTACTTTTGTTTTCGGAAATACCACTTGGGTGTAGGGGGTAGTTAATAATGACTGAAAATGGTGTTGAATTCTTTTAATTAGGCTACTGATATCTCAAAAATGAAGATGTTACAGACGTGAAATGTGATATTTGGAATCTGCTTTAAAAGTAAAGAAACACGTATTCTCGGAAAATCAAATGCGGGGGGGGGGGGGGTTAAAGAATAGAAAAATTAATTGACTTATTTTTATGAGAATACATAAGCTAATAAAAACTAAAGTTATTACAGATGTGAAAATTGGTATTTGGATCTCCTTTAAAAACAAAGGAAAACGCGTTTTTGGGGGGAAACCATCTTGGGGTTTGGGGGGAGGGGAGTGAAAAGGAGTTAATTCCTTTCGTGAGGACACATAAATCTAAAACTGAAGAAGTTAGAGTCGTGATATTTGGTATTTAGAAGACCCTTTACTATTAAAGAAACAAGTATTTTTTGCCGGAAAATTCACTTAGGGGGAGGGGGAGGAGTTTGAAAGGAAGTGAAAAAAGTGAATTAATTTTATGGGGATACTTATATCTTAAAACTGAAGGTAATAGACATGACCACATTGGTGTTTGGAATCTCCTTTAAACATAAAGAAGCACGCCATCTTTTCATTCTTTTTTGGGGGGTAAATAAACTTAACGGCGGTGGGTTGTAAAAGGAGGGGAGACCAAATGATTTTACTGTTCGCAATTTACTTACAAGGAGCCTCCGTTGCTCAGGCGGCAGCGCGCCGGGCTCTCACAGCTGGGTTCCGTGGTTTAAATCCCGGTCACTCCATGTGACATTCGTGCTGGACAAAAAGGAGGCGGGACAGGTTTTTCTCTGGATACTCCGGTTTTCCCTGTCATCATTCATTCCAGCAATACTGTCCAATATCAATTCATTTCATTTGTCATTTATTAATCATTGCCCCAGAGAAGTGCGACAGGCTTCGGCAGCCGGAACAATTCCTATTGTCGCCGCTAGACGGGGGCTTTATTAATTTCATTCCTGACCCTGTCGAATGACTGGAAACAGGCTGTAGATTTTCGATGTACTTATTCTGTTCATAAACAGATCATTTCTAATCTTTCCTGGGTTCGTTTTCATGAACCATCTTTTCCTTCGGAGAACGTTCTTAGAATACAGTAGATTCTCCTGGCATATAAATAAAAATTTAAACTAATTTGAAGTAAACGATAGGAAAGAGATTGACCGTCCGTTCACCTCTATAATAAGGTCAATAATGCACAGAAGTATGTCATTCGTATCGCCAGAAATCCCGCACAATACCGGTTGGGTGGAGGGGGGGTAAAAATGACTGAAACTGGTGTTGAATTCTTTTAATTAGGCTACTGATATCTCAAAAATGAAGATGTTACAGACGTGAAATTTGATATTTGGAATTTGCATTAAAAGTAAAGAAACACGTATTCTCGGAAAATCCAATGAGGGGGGGGAGGTGTGTGAAAGAATTGAAAAATCAATTGACTTCATTGTATGAGAATACATACATCGAATAAAAACTAAAGTTGTTACAGACATGAAAATTGGTATTTGGTTTTCCTTTAAAAACAAAGAAAAATGCGTTGTGGGGGGGGGGGGGAGGAACCGTCTTGAGGGGCGGGATTGAAAAGGAGTTGAATTCCTTTCATGAGGACACATACATTAAAAACTGAAGAAGTTGGAGTCGTTATAATTAGTTTTTAGAAGATCCTGTACTATTAAAGAAACAAGTATTTTTTTACAGGAAAATTCACTTGGAGGGGGGTGGGGGGTAGGAGTGTGAAAGGAAGTGAAAAAAGTGAATTATTTTTATGGGGATACTTATATCTCAAAACTGAAGGTAATAGACGTGAACATTGGTGTTTGGAATCTCCTTTAAACATAAAGAAACACGCCTTCTTTTAATTATTTTGGGGGGTGGGGAAAATAAACTTAACGGCAGTGGGGTGCAAAAGGAGGTGAGACCAATTGATTTTACTGTTCATAATGTACTTATAAGGAGCCTCCGTTGCTCAGGCGGCAGTGCGCCGGCCTCTCACAGCTGGGTTCCGTGGTTCAAATCCCGGTGACTGCATGTGACAATCGTGCTGGAAAAAACGGAGGCTGGACAGGTTTTTCTCCGGATACTCCGGTTGTCCCTGTCATGATTCATTCCAGCAACACTGTCCAATATTTCATTCCATTTGTCATTCATCGATCATTGCATCAGAGGAGTGCTTCGGCAGCCGGCACAATTCCTATTGTCGCCGCTAGATGGGGCTTTACTCATTCCATTCCTGACCCTGACGAATGGCTGGAAACAGGCATAGATTTTCGATGTACTTATTTTGATCATAAACCGATCATTTTTAATCTTTCCTGGATTCGTTTTCAACAGTCACCTTTTCCTTCGGAGAACGTTCTTAGATTACAGTAGATTCTCCTTGCATATAAATAAAAATATAAACACATTTGAAATAAACGATACGAATGAAATTGACCGGCAAATTGTTCACCTCTATAATATGGTCAATAATGCACGAAAGTATGTCATTCGTATCGCCAGAAATCCCGCACACTTGCCTACGCGCGACAATGGTGCTGGTAACATTATCAACAATGACAATGGCAGTAGATGTAATTTACCGCCAAGTAGCGGTCTTGCATCTTGCTATGGGTTCCAGGACATCTATAATAATAATAATAATAATAATAATAATAATAATAATAATAATAATAATGTTCTGGACCGTCGTCAAATGTGCGGACCGCTCTGGAAACGGGTCCTGGACGGGTAATGAATAAGAATGCAGTCCGGCCGCGGGTTCAGTACCGCCAAGGTACCCAAGACGACACCACGCCGGATCTCCTGAAGGATTTGATCCATATTAAATATGCTTATAGGAAAATATGGCAAAGATTTAGGGACCCAACTGACCGGGTGGAATACCTGGACCTAGCTCGGGAAGTACGAAATCGATTGCTGGAAGGAAGGATTGAAAAATGGGAGGAAACTTGCCGTAATCTATTAGAAAACGAGTCAGATCACGAATTTTGGCAGATTCTCGCAGAAAACGAGTAAGATTGCAAATTTCGGCGGATTATATATATCTAAAACTATATGCATTCAATTATAAATTTCAGTATAATACCGTAGCGAAGCACGGGTATCTTGCTAGTATATTATATTACACCTTAAATTTGAGTTTTGCTCATTAGGGTCCAAGAAAAGATGAAATATATAAAATTAAATTTTAAAATATTTATCGAAAACAGTGACTAGTTAGTGATTATATGGAGGAGACTGTTAACTGCTAGAGGGAGCATCCCCAGGTGCCAGACAGGGGGCTCACAGATATGTGGGATGGTTCAGACACTCCGAAAATGCACCCGCAGACCAACAGACAGCCCAACTCCTGGGGGCTTAATAATACTGGGACATTCTCTCTCCAGGGGTCATAAAAATGGAGAGCCCTAGCTCAGGGTAATGAGTGGAAGACCTGGACAACATTTGCAGTGGAAAAGATAGTCTTTTGATACAATGTAAATGCAGGAGGATGTAACCTCTACTTGGATTCAGCAAAAGTAAAAGGTTCCTCATCAAGGTGGAGAAGAGGGACTTCAGTTTGGCAAACCTGATGGAGAGGCAGCCCACTGTCCAGAGTTAAATGGACATTTCCTGCCAGAGGGCAGCAGCTCCAACAGTACCATGTAATGGCGCATGAGGATGGACTTCACCAGTGGCACTACAGTGGATGTGCGAAGGGCTGCTGTGGAAACCTCTATGGCAGGGCCTCTCAAACACCCAAAATCTCACGCGTGCAGATCGAGGTGCAAGAGCTCCATGCACTGTGCATCGGTGCCGCTCGGCATGGCTCGGATCAACGCTTCGTCTCTGGACTACTCGGCTAAGCTCAGCTCTACTCAGCCCGGATTTGGAGCGCTACGGCGCAAGTGGGGCAGAGGGAGATAGGCGGAGCGAGCGAGACAGGCGTGAGGAAAGAGAAAGTAAGCGCTATTGCTCCAAATCGAGGAGTGGGGGGTCTGCACTCTGGTCAACCAAGCCAAGTCGTCTTTTGCACCATGCACAGTGCATGCACCACGCTCATGCAACCTGAGAGCCCCTGCTCTATGGTTTCCCCACTGCAGCACAGAAAGTAAACAGAAGTCTTACTGTGCTCTTTCCAAAACATTCAGTATGGTTATTATAATAAGAGTTATTAACGCAATGGCCCTCAGTCTGAGGCACCCCTTAAGTAGGGAGAGAGTGTTAGGAAACCACCTGAAGATAATTAGTGATAAGATTCAAATTTACAACAAAAGAACAAGAGTTACCATTTGGAAAATATAAAGTTTTTATATGGCTGGAAAGCTTGCAAACGTTGAAACAGAAATGCAGCATCTGGAGATCAAACTTTTAGGCCTCAGTGAAGTTAGATGGCCTGGAACAGGAATACATAAGACTGAACATGGAATCCTCTATTACTTTCAGCATCAGTTATGGAGTAGCTATTCTTCTCTCTTCACTGGGCGAGTTGACCATGCAGTCAGAGGCACGCAGCTGTGAAAGAATACTGGAAGAAAAGGAAAGAACTAAGGAGGAGGAATTGAAATTGTAATGTGGTCCTTAGAAGGCCGGAACACAAGTCTTCAGTCTACTTTGTGCCTGTTTTCTTTTCCTTCCTCCCTTGGAATCCTTCCATTTGTAAGACTTTCTTCCTAATAATCTTTCTTTCCAATAATTCTTCTTCTCGCATGTTGTTCCTTTCCAGGTCTTTCTTGACTTCTTGAATCCAGATGGTAGTTGATTTCTTTTCCCAAAAGTACTTGAAGATTCGTTTAGTTAGTCTATTGTCATCCATTCTGTAAATGTGTCCAAGAAATAGCAATCTCCTTTTTCTTATTGTTTCTGATATGTTTTCTATGTTCTGGTAAATGTCATTGTTACTTCTTAATTTCCAAAACTCTGCAATTCTTAGAGGACCTAATATTTTCCTTATAATTCTTCTTTCTAATATTTCTAATTTATCGAGCTTGTAGTTCAGTACTAGACATTCGCTGGCATAAAGGCATTCTGGTTTCACTACTGTGTTGTATTGCTTTATTTTAAGTTTTCTTGATAAGCACTTTTTGTTATAAGTATTCTTAGTTATACCGTACGCTCTTTCCATCTTTTGTACCCTCTCCTCTATAGCAGATTTTTCTAAACCATTGTCTTGAATTGTCTCACCCAAATATTTGAATTTCTTTACCTTTTCTATTTGACCAATATCCATTACTAAAAACTTTGGGGCACTTTTTATATTCGTCAAAAATTTTGTTTTCTCGGCAAAGATTCTCAAGCCTGTCATGTTGGCTGTCTTTTCAAGGAGATTGACTTGCATTGCTGCATCTGTAAGGCTTTCTAAAAGTATGGCAAAGTCATCTGCAAATGCTAGGCAATTTATTGCAACACCTTTGTTCTTCTTCCTCAGCATGAGTGGCAATACTGTATTTTGGATTCTTTCAGTTTTTCATTCCAAATTCTTACAATTTTCTCCATGACACAATTGAAAAGGAGTGGAGATAGATCATCGCCCTGCCTGACACCTGTATTTATTTTGAAAGATCGAAATATTTTACCCATTAATTTTACTTTCAAGATAGTGTCTGTAAGTGTTTCATGAATTAGGTTTGCCAATTTAGTTTTAACTCCAAATTCCCGGATTACTTTATCTAGGGTTTCCCTATCAACAGAGTCAAAAGCTTTTATGAAGTCAATAAATGTTACAACTATGCCTTTGGAGTTTATTAATCTGTATCGAATTATAGATTTCAGGTTGAAAATCTGTTCAGAGCAAGATCTTCCCTCTCTAAATCCACCTTGATATTCACCCAATTGACTGTCCAGTGTCAATTTAACTCTGTTTAGTAGTATTGTTGAAAATATCTTGTAAGCAACTGGCAAGAGAGATATACCTCTGTAGTTGTTGACATCTTGCTCGTTACCCTTCTTGTGTAATGGGTGTATTAGAGCCACTTTCCAATCCTCTGGGATCTTTTCTGTTTCCCAAATTTCTTCAAAGATTATTTGTAGATCTTCTATAATTTTTGGTTCAGCCCATTTTAAAAGTTCAGCTGTTATGGAGTCTTCCCCACTAGCTTTGTTATTTTTAAGATTTTTTAATGCTTCCTTAATTTCTTCTGCTGTTGGAGGTGAATCAGCTTCTAGATTTTAGTGAATTTCTGAAAATTCTAATTTATGATTTGGCTCAGGGCAGTTCAGCAGGTGTTCAAAGTGTTTTGCCAGAATCTCACAATTCTCGGCATTGTTAAGGCCAATATTACCATTTGCATCTCTGAAGCAAATACTCCGGGATTGATAACCTTTCAGGTTATTCTTAAAGGTCTGATAGAAATTTCAGGAGTTATTTCTAACAAAATTATTCTCAATTTCTACTAGCTGCAATTTTTCAAAAGATCTTTTAATCTGCCTTATTATTCTTGTTCTTTCTTTTCTTTGTTGTTTAAAATGCTCATAGTGTTCATTCTTTCTGGAACATCTCCATTTTTTCCACTTTTTCGTTCTTTCCATAAGTGCTTCCTCACATACGTTATACCACCATACTTTCTTTTTAGTTTTAACTGATCCAAATACTTTCGTCGCTGCACTATTAATCTGTTTAGATAATTCTGGCCATTTGCCATGCTGAGTTATTTTAATTTCTTCCTGAAAGTTTTCTATAGTTGCTTGTGTAATGTTGAGCCTATCTAAATTGTATTTCGTTAATTTTCTCGACCTTCTTTGATTCCTGCGAGGTAGAAGCTTTAGCTTAATTTTAGAGAGGTAGTGATCAGAGTCAACCTCCCCACTTCTTATTACTTTAACATTCATAATTTCCTTAATACTTTTTTGAGAAATAGCTACATGGTCCACTTGAAACTCACCTAACATCGGGTTTGGGGACACCCATGTTTTAGCCTTTCTTGGAAGTTTCTTAAAGAAGGTCGACATTAATTGTAGGTGAAAGGATTTACAGAGATTAATTAGTCTCATGTCATTTTTGTTTGTTCTTTTGTTCTTTCTTTGCCTTTCTCTGCATTAAAATCACCTAGTAGAATAATAACATTTGATTTTGGAATTTTTGACATTTCATCATCTAGAAGACTCCAGAATTCTTCAGTTTTACTCGGGTTCTTGCTATTATCTTCATTTATTGGTGCATGACAGTTAACAAATGTATACTTTTTGTTCTTGCATTTAAGTGTGAGAAGAGATAACCTTTCTGAACTAGATTTGAATTCCATAACATTATCAACTATTGCTTTATGGACATTCCTTTCATAATTTTGATTCCTGGTTTACCTTTAAAGATTCTATAATTTTTGGTTTCTGTTACATTCTCATCCATAAACCGTGTCTCTTGAGCTGCTAAGATCTGGATTTCATGTCTATCTAAGAAAATTTTCAGTTCTTTCTGTTTGCTGGTTTTTAGCAAGGAATTTACATTAAGAGTGCCTGCAAAGAATTTCCTCTTAAATTTAAGTCTGAAAGGATTCCAAGGATGCCCCGACTCACCCTTATTGCAGATGTTGGGACTCCCCAGAACCCTAGGTCCTGATGCATTGCATAACGCAATGGTGGATTTCTCTTCCGAGCTACCACCTGGGGTAGTGCTTTCATTCAGCGGACTTTCCATTCTGCAATTGAAATTGTACATTATACAAGGTAGGAAATTAATTCCAAGACAAGATCGGATTGTTAGTCCGAAATGATTTTTTATTCATGCTTTACTCCACTAGGTTCTTCCACTCTCTCCGCCATTGGGACATTAATTTCCTCATCTGCCTTCAAGACCGTTGACCAGGTTTCACCTGTAACCCTAGGCAGGGGCCCTTACAGGGTGCTACCATCCGGAGCCAGATGGACCCAGGTTTTTTTTACGAGGTTGTTACTCCTCCCCCTCCTCCTTCTCTATCACTTGCATTTATTTATTTATTTATTTATTTATTTATTTATTTATTTATTTATTTATTTATTTATTTATTTAATTTATTTATTTATTTATTTATTTATTTATTTATTTATTTATTTATTTATTTATTTATTTATTTATTCATCCATTCATTCATTCATTCATTAATGATCAGCAACAGCATAACGCCGAATTACAAAGATCCGAGCTATGTACAATAGATATGAATCTAAAATGAAAGATATAAATATTTAAAAAGGACACAAATATACACAATAAAAACTGTACAATCATATATAATACATAGTTACATAAACAACGACATTAACAAAAAAATACATTTACTGTAAGTACATGAGCAGAACAAGAAAGAACAAGAAGGAAAATTAAGTTATATGAGAAATATCATGACAGAAGGAAGGAAACCTTTCGAAGATGTCTAGGTACTCGTTACAAGATATTAGAATCATTCCATATTGACGGTTTTTCACCTTTGTAAAGTAGGTTCTCATTGATAGATAATGTATTAAACATTGCTGGAATATGTACAGAAAGAGACCTTTGGGTGAGAGAAAGCCGGGAGTAGGGAATATGGAATAGGGTCTTCATTCTGGTACTATGGGATGGGACATGGAGGGGGATTAAGGAAACTAAATCTGGAGACCTAAATAGACCATTAGCTGCTTTGTATAGCAGCTTTAGGTCGGCTACTTTCCTCTGAGTAGAAAGAGTCTTGAGTTTCAGTTTCCCAAGCACTTGGATAGTGCTTAAGTTGCAACATGCAGGGACCCTGAATTGTACATGGTCAAGGTGGCTGAGATTTGAAGAAGCAGAAATGGACCAAACTGGAGAGGTGTATTCAACAATAGGTAAGATACAGGAAACGTAGAATGCTCTGAGGGCATTTACATCTGTGATGTCAGAAAACCTGTAGAGTAAACCAAGGAGTGACATAGCATGTGAGGTAACCCTGTTTATGTGCGAGACGAACAACGATTTACTATCAAAATGCACTCCTAAGTCTTTTGATTGTCAACAAGTGCAATCAGTTGGTTCAGTAGGTGATATTCTTGTAGAACAGGGGATTTATGAAGTGTGAACTAAATGGTGGAACACTTGGAGGGATGAGGTTTAAGACGCCATGTAGTACACCAGCCTGACAGTGAATCAAGTGCATTTTGCAATTGGATTTTATCTGTGGGAGAATCGATCTGCCTGAAGATTTTACAATCATCTGCAAAGAGAAGGATTTCACATGAATGCTGGGAAACAGTATCGATCAGGTCATCAATAAACAGGGCAAAACGAAGTGAACCTAGGACACTGCCCTGCGGGACACCAGAGAGGGTGGTGGTGAGAGAAAAACTGCATCCATCAAGGACCATGCACTGTAGTTTTTCGCTGAGAAAGCTATTAATTAGAGCTAGGTGTCAGACTACCTTAGGTAGCTGTCTGCTATTATGCATATTATTTGCTATAATGGACAATCCAAGAACTGCAAACAATAAAATAAAAAACAATTTGTAAAATCTACAAACTAACACCAGGTAAAGAAACCAAGGAGTGAAGAAATGTATCCTCTTTGAAAGAATGAAGAAAAGCTCTTGATATTTATCAGAGGTGGAAACACTGGCATATTTCTCTCCAGGTTCAAAATACGGAACAATTGCCGCCCTCGATAGGAAATGTCCGGGACGGGACATTTACGGTAATGTCCCATAAATTCTGGGACGTCTTGCAACCCTGCCCATTGTATATATTGAGGGGTTCCAGCTCAGGAATTCCATTGTGCAGGGACCTGTGTTTCCAGGTGGATACTACTGCAGGGTACTTGACTCTCACACCTGATGGGGTGTAGATTCCATCTGGGCAATGGGTGTAATTGCACACGTAAAAGTGCCCTTCCCAAAGCAGCACGCACATTTAAATTTTGAATCTATCTCACCCCAAAGAGGGGACCAATACTACATGACCCTTGTAGTCACCTTTTATGGCAAGCAGTCATTACCTGTCAATCTACTCACATCTTTAATCCAATTCCGCAGTCCAATGCTATGCCAAGGTTGCCCCTTTTAGTTGCCTTATACAACAGGCTTGTCTTTGCAGGCAATATAAACAAGGGAGTAGATATGGAGAGGAGGGGAGAAAAATCAGATAATTTGTTGAACCTAAACTTGAGGAACAACATGGATTTAGAGCGAACAGATCAACGCTAGACCTCATTTCTTTGACAAGAATGGTCTTTGAACAATACTGGGATAAGAATAGAATGGTTATAGTTATTCTTGGATACTGAAAAGGCATATGATCATGTACCACATAAGCACGTATGGGAATGTCTGAGATGTAAAGAAGTACCAGATGAGATTATAGCTTGAGTAAAACGACTATATCGAGAGGCAAAGAGCTGTGTGCAAATTCAAGGAGGCGGGTCAAACTGTTTTGAAACCAAGAGTGGAGTCCAACAAAAAAGTTATCTATCACCACTTCTCTTCATTACTATAATGGATGAATCATAAAAGCAGTGAAAATGAAGGATCAGACAAAAAATGCACTTGTATTTGCTGATGACATTATGCTATGGGGTGAGACAGAAGCAGAAATTCAAGCTAAACTAGATCTTTGGCAAGAAGAATTTGAAAGAATCTACATACTACTGTCTTACTCCTACCTTCTGCCACCACAATTCTCTTTGACTGCTCTGCTACTGCCTTTCACTATCTACTGTTGTGCTCGCCTGCTGTCAACTACTCCGCTGGACATGTGACTGTGATGTCATCACTCTCGATACGCTGCGGCCTTCTCCACCTATGTTGTGTGTGCCTGTGCTACACCTACAGACATGTGATTGTGATGTCGTCATTTCTAGAACATGACGGCTTTCTGTTATCTTAAACATCTAGACTTTTCCATCATGCTTTATATTCTTGGGCTCCAACTCTCACAAAGGGGTCTGTCTTCACAACAGGGAGTGGTGGAACACCGAACATTTGTTGTGCTGTCTCTAAATGGCCATTACCATCTTGGCCTAACACTTGCTGATAGCTTGGTGAGCAAGACCTATGTATCCGTTATTTGGACTAGATTTTTTATTGCCCTATCTGGCCTCTTATGCACTTTGGTCTTGCCAGCTTATACCAGTGTTAAAAGTTAAATATGCAGACTTTATTCTTCTTTAACTTAACTTTTTAAACAAACTATACTCTGGACAATGAGAACTTTAATCTGGATCACTAACATTACCTGCTTGCGATGTGTATTGCTAGCTCTGCACTTGTAAATGTTCTTTAGTGGTTAACTACCTGGCGAAGAAAATCTTTCCTCTAGTTTTGATCCTTGTTTCCTTTCCCTCTCCCCTTCCTGCATTTTCCTTGATCTTTATGTTGTTTTCTTTGATTGGAGTTCTTTTACTATTTATTATGCACTACTGTAATTATACCTGTTTCTCACCATTTATTATTCCATTCACAATGTAATTCAAATTCTTGATATTGTAAATGTGGCATATTTTGCTTGCTTTTCTGAGCCTTTCTCTATATCTTATTGTTGAGCAAATTCCTATCCTGGTATTTTCTACCTTATAATGTAATGTTTATTATTTACATGTTGATTTTTAAATATATTTATTTATATAGTTAATATTTGGTTCTCTCTTGTCCCTTTTTATTCCTCTGGGGGCCTATTATCTTCTCACTGTGCATCTGATTACTACCTTGCTTATTCCACTCGTACGCTGATTTTCTATATCAGTGTCTACTAACTTTAAATAATTTACAACACCTGAAGCAGTCCACTTGTGAGTGCAAAATGAAGAAATAGACATTATCAATAACTTCAAATACTTAGCGAGCTTGTTTCTTCTGACAATACCATAAACCAAGAAATAGGCAATAGAACACAAGCTGCATCAAAATTCTACCACTCTATTTGTCAATTACTTTGGGATGACTCATTTCCCCAAGCTTTCAAGATCACGCTGTACAAAACATATCTTGTACCAATTTTAATATATTGACTGGAAGCAGCTACATTGACTAGATCTGCACAAAGTCACCTACAGGCCACTGAAATGAAGTTCCTTCGGCCATGTCTCCAAAAGACAAGGAGAGACAAAATAAGGAATGAAAGTATTCGGCAACAACTTGGATTGGACAGGAGTCTGTTGGAAACCTTAGAATTAAGCAGATTATGGTGGTATGGACATATGAGAAGGATGGCTCCTATTAGGAATGTTGTTGGTAGGAGGCCCAGAAGTAGGCCTCGTGATAGTTGGGAAAAGCAAATTTTCAAAGACCTTGCCAAATGTGATGTAAATTGGCAGCAAAAGGTAGAACATCAGCTGTGGATGGACAGGATGAACTGGAAGAGGCTCGTAAACACCCACACCTGGCTTTTTTGGAGCGGAAATTTGATGATGATGATGATGATGATGATGAGGATGATGATGATGATTGTATTGTGTTGTCAATTTATTTCTTATACTAGGATGTCCATACCATAACTTTTCTGTTTCAAGGCAATACTGAATTCATCTTGAGAAAACTCAATCCTGAGACAGTACTTCATATCTCCTAGGTCTTTCACCTCAAACGACTTTTGTAGATATGTGTAGACCTTGTCAATTTCTCTCAAGTTCCATGACAAAACTAAAATGTCATCAATATAAACTATGATTAGAAGAAGATTAGCATCTGTACCCTTCATACAGATGCTCAAATCGCCAAACATTGTTTTGACACCAAGCTTTAGTAGTTGCTTGTTGAAGTATCAGTGCCAACAGTGGCCAGTCTGTCATACAGAGCCTTTTAAATATGGCAAAAACAATCCTTGTTCATCATCTTCATCACCCTCTCAGCTTCGGTTAAGATCTCGGATGTTGCATGGCTTTTCCATACAATGAATTTTAGAATTTCCCTGGTGTAGTTTGGTACCTCCATACAGGTTCCTCTTCAACAATTCCATTTAAGGATGGAGTTGCTACATCGAATTGTCGGACATACATTCCGTGATGAGCAGTCCATGCAATAGACATTCATATTGAGCTGAGACGTGCTATTGGTGCGAACGTTTTGGTATAATCTATACCCAGCCTATGGGAAAACCCCTTGCCACGATTTTTGCCTTCCTTCTTATGATCTCGCCATTTGCTCTGTACTTATTCCTAAAGACTACATGACTTCCAATTGTTGTCCTATTTTCTGGGCATTCTACGAGATCCCAGGTCTTGTTTTTATCTAGAATAGAGACAAATTCATCTGCCATCGCCAGCATCCATTCATTTTTCTCTGGACCTGAAAATGCTACATGAATTGGAACCTCAGCCAGGCATACCAAATCAATTTGTCCTTTATCATGTTTCTGGTAAAGCTTTCGTGGTCAGCCTTGTATTCTCAAATGAATCAGTTTTGGTCTCCATAAAGCATGTTAGGATTGTCATATTTCTAGTTCTGGTTCATTTTCAAAACCAAGAAATTCCTCTTCTGAACTATCTGAGTCTTTGATGCTTTCTGTATGTTCTGTGTGTCTAGGAGTTATGTTTACAATGATGAAAGAATCAACCTGCTTTGGCTTCATGCCAGGATGATTGTCATCGAAGTTGAAGAAATACTTTTGTGCGCTGATTTGGGAAAATATCATGATTGTACACTGACTGACAGTGACAATGCAACACCAAGGAGGAGTGGTTCGAAAGGGATGAAAGTTGGGGAAAAAACAGAGACGGCACGGACGAATAATTGATGTTTATTTCAAACCGATATACAGGTTACACAATGCGCACGGCATCGACTCAGTAGGATGTAGGACCACCGCGAGCAGCGATGCACGCAGAAACACGTCGAGGTACAGAGTCAATAAGAGTGCGGATGGTGTCCTGAGGGATAGTTCTCCATTCTCTGTCAACCATTTGCCACAGTTGGTCGTCCGTACGAGGCTGGGGCAGAGTTTGCAAACGGCGTCCAATGAGATCCCACACGTGTTCGATTGGTGAGAGATCTGGAGAGTACGCTGGCCATGAAAGCATCTGTACACCTCATAGAGCCTGTTGGGAGATGCGAGCAGTGTGTGGGCGGGCATTATCCTGCTGAAACAGAGCATTGGGCAGCCCCTGAAGGTACGGGAGTGCACATGCTGCACGTAGCGGTGGGCATTTAACGTGCCTTGAATACGCACTAGAGGTGACGTGGAATCATACGCAATAGCGCCCCAAACCATGATGCCGCGTTGTCTAGCGGTAGGGCGCTCCACAGTTACTGCCGGATTTGACCTTTCTCCACGCCGACGCCACACTCGTCTGCGGTGACTATCACTGACAGAACAGAAGCGTGACTCATCGGAGAACACGACGTTCCGCCATTCCCTCATCCAAGTCGCTCTAGCCCGGCACTATGCCAGGCGTGCACGTCTATGCTGTGGAGTCAATGGTAGTCTTCTGAGCGGACGCCGGGAGTGCAGGCCTCCTTCAACCAATCGACGGGAAATTGTTCTGGTCGATATTGGAACAGCCAGGGTGTCTTGCACATGCTGAAGAATGGCGGTTGACGTGGCGTGCGGGGCTGCCACCGCTTGGCGGCGGATGCGCCGATCCTCGCGTGCTGACGTCACTCGGGCTGCGCCTGGACCCCTCGCACGTGCCACATGTCCCTGCGCCAACCATCTTCGCCACAGGCGCTGCACCGTGGACACATCCCTATGGGTATCGGCTGCGATTTGACGAAGCGACCAACCTGCCCTTCTCAGCCCGATCACCATACCCCTCGTAAAGTCGTCTGTCTGCTGGAAATGCCTCCGTTGACGGCGGCCTGGCATTCTTAGCTATACACGTGTCCTGTGGCACATGACAACATGTTCTACAATGACTGTCGGCTGAGAAATCACGGTACAAAGTGGGCCATTCGCCAACGCCGTGTCCCATTTATCGTTCGCTACGTGCGCAGCACAGTGGCGCATTTCACATCATGAGCATACCTCAGTGACGTCAGTCTACCCTGCAATTGGCATAAAGTTCTGACCACTCCTTCTTGGTGTTGCATTTGCTCTGTCAGTCAGTGTATTTTTGCTCTTTTCTATCCCCTTTCAAAAACTTGACATCATGTCAGATTTCCACCTTTTGTTCCTGTGGTATTCAAATTCTGAAACACTTGGACTGCTTTGCATATCCGAGGAATATGCTCTTTTTGCAACGAGGGTCGAATTTTCCCACGTTTGATATCTTAGAAATTCCAACAACTCCCTGTTCAAGTTGAGTAAGCTGAAGTATCTAACAGTCACTCTGACACAATATCAGATATTGCACACCACAGCACAGGAAACCAGATATACTTACAAACATTCCTTTGAATCTCGGAACTATCGGTACTAAGGGGAAAGGAGGGTAAAGAATGTTCCACACCTAAAATTTATAGGACACTGGACTCAGTTATTGACTTCCATTCACCCAATAGCCAATTAGACCTACTAACCTTCTGGTTCACCAATAAGCTCTATATGACAGTCAATGTGCAGGCACCAATCAAACAGGTCAAGAACCTAAAGGGTACAGAGAAGTATTGTTAAAAAATTCAGGATGTCATCAGCAAGGTCTCAGAGTGGCACACAATCATCCTACTGAGTGATTTTAACACCCACACTCACCGAGCTCGATAGCTGCAGTCGCTTAAGTGTGTCCAGTATCCAGTAATCGGGAGATAGGGGGTTCAAATCCCACTGTCGGCAGCCCTGAAGATGGTTTTCCGTGGTTTCCCATTTTCTCACCAGGCAAATGCTGGGGCTGTACCTTAATTAAGGCCATAGCTTTTTCCTTCCCATTCCTAGGTCTTGCCCATCCCATCGTCGCCATAAGACATATCTGTGTCAGTGCGACGTAAAGCAAAAAACAATTAATTTTAACACCCAGCCATAATCTATAAAAGAAGTTTGAACACTTCTGCTTCCACCCATAAGCCAATTGAAGAGATTGTGAGAAGACAGTATGCTAATATTGATATAAGCATGCGGTCACAGTTATTTAAAGTCTTCATAATAATAGCTGATTGTTTTGTTACTATTCATTGTCAGTGTGCCAAGGCAGTTTGTCACCTTATTTCTAAATTACTTAGTAAACATTACTTGTAACATACATTGTGTTTAAAGAGAAGAACATGGGAAAACTAGGGACTGCAACATGCCCACGGGTTTCACATCCGGATGTAGATCTAAAGACAACACTTCTCTTATTTTTTCAAATGGACGAAAGCTATCCCTAGACAAGCCAGGAAACTTACTCATAATTATTTTGCACATGATATTAATTTTTCTGGTATGTATTTAGTAAAATTAGATTAATTCTTGAGGAATGGTTAAAGCATAGAGATTCCAAGACAGAAGTGAGAATTAAAGCCAAAAGCAGTTCCTCATATTTTTTGTAACCTACCCAAACATTTTTCCAGTATTTAAAAGCTCCAAAGCAAGAAAAGCAAAGTCACCTCCGTACAGGCCATGAAGGCCCTTGGGGGAGTGGAAGGTAAAGGCTTCCACCATTGTTAACCTCGGCACGTGATGGAGTAGATTGGTTAGCTCTACGCCCGGCCGCCTTTGCCCCCAGGAATTAACCTGGTACTCATTTTGGTGTAGGCTGAGTGAACCTCAGGGCCTTATGCACCTCAGGAAGCGGAAATCTTGTTTTTTAAATTTGACGACTTCCTGACGGGGATTCGAACCCACGTCCTTCCGGGTGAACCGAGCACGCCTTTACCGCCTCGGCCAGGCAGCCCCTATTTAAAAGCTCCACTCAAGTTTATTCAGCTACTAAAGTCATTCTATGCCATCTATCCACTGACAGCTCGGAACATATCACTTACACAAGCAGCTCATCTCCTTACTCCCAAGTCTTCTCAGCCCAAAATTTGCAAATTTGCACTACTCTTTCGTTGGAGAGTATCCAGTATAAATCATGCTGCTTTCCTTTGGATCTTTTCTAGTTTACGTATGAAGTAATTCCAGTGTACAGTGGAACCCTAATCTAATTGGGATCTTACCAGAGAATTATATACTCTTCCCTTTACATCTTCAAAGAAACCCCTAAATACTGTCATAATCATATTGAGACATCTGTAACCTTAATTTATTATCTTGTTAATGAAATCCCCCCAATGATGATCTTTACTTATATTAACACCTAAGTACATACAGTAATCCCAACGTGCTACTATCACTGCATCAACACAGTAATTAAAACTGAGAGAACTTCTACTCTTGGTAAAATTCACACACACACACACACGCGCGCGCGCGTGCGCATACGCACACACACACACACATGCACACATGCACGCACCCACACACATACATCAATAGACCGTTACCCCTTCAGCAGTCAGTCTACAAGCCTCTGTGAATTTACTAAATGTCACCACAATCCTCTATTTGTAACTAGTGCTGTGGCCTCATATAGTTTTATATCTCTTATCTTTATATCATTAGAAACTGAGTCCAACCATCATCATCTTGGTCTCTCTTTACTTCTCTTACCCTCCATAAGAGTCCATTATTCTCCTAGGTAACCTATCCACCTCCATTCGCCTCACATGGCCCCACCACCAAGGCTGGTTTATGCGTACGGCTGTTTGTACCAGCAATCCTTCTCACTACTTTCATGTCTGTTACTTCTAACTTATAAATAAGATATCCTGAGTCCACCCAGGTTCGCTCCCGTAAAGCAAAGTTGGTCTGAAAACAGACCGATGTAAAGATAGTTTAGTCTGGGAGCTGACTTCCTTCTTACAGAATACTGTTGATCGCAACTGTGATCTCACTGCATTAGCTTTACTACACCTTGATTCAATCTCACATACTATATTACCATCCTGGGAGAACACACATCCTAAATTCTTGAAATTATCAACCAGTTCCAGATTTGTATCTCCAATCTGACATTCAATTCCCTTGGATTTATTACCTACTAACATCAATTTAGTCTTCGAAATGCTTTCATACCATACTCATTGTATCTATTTTCAAGTTCCAAGATATTAGACTACAGGCTTTCAGCACAATCTGCCATTAACACCAAATCGTCAGCATAGGCCAGACTGCCTACTACATTTCCACCTAACTGAGTCCCTCCCTGCCACTTTATACCTTTCAGCAGATGATCCATGTACACTACGAACAACAAAGGTGACGGATTACAGCCTTGTCTAACCCCTGTAAGTACCCTGAACCAAGAACTCATTCTACCATCAATTCTCACTGAAGCCTAGTTGTCAACATAAATGCCTTTGATTGATTTTAATAATCTACACTTAATCCCATAGTCTCCTAGTATGGCAAACATCTTTTCCCTTGATACCCTGTCATATGCTTTCTCTAGATCTATGAAACATAAACATAACTGTCTATTCCTCTCCTAGCATTTTTCAATTACTTGGCGCATACTGAAAATCTGATCCTGAAAGCCCCTCTGTGGTCTGAAACCACACTAATTTTCATCCAACTTCCTCTCCACCACTGATCGCACCCTCCCTTCCAAGATGCCAGTGATTACTTTGCCTGGTATACTAATCAGTGAGATACCTCGATAGTTGTTGCAATCCTTCCTGTTCTCTTCCTTATAGAAGGTGCAATTACTGCTTTTGTCCAATCTGAAGATACCTTACCAACACTTCATGCTGATTTTATTACTCTATGAAGCCATTTCACCCCTGCCTTCCCACTATACTTCACCATTTCAGGTCTAATTTCATCTGTTCCTGCTGCTTTATGGCAATGGAGTTTATTTACTACCTTTTCCACTTAAACATAATTTCATCAGCATAATTTTCCTCCTCCCCATGTGCTTGGTTGTTTGCGACGCCACCAGGAAGATTTCCTTTCATATTGAGAAGATTTTCAAAATATTCCCTTCACCTGCCCAGTGATTTCCTGGGATCTATTATGAGTTCACCTGAATCACCCAAAACTCTGTTCATTTCCTTTTTCCTTCCCTTCCTAAGATTCTTTAATACTGTCCATAAAGGTTTCCTGCTGCTTGACCTAGCTTTTCCCGGTTATTACCAAAATTTTCCCATGACTTCTTTTTGGATTTAACAACTATTTGTTTCACTCTGTTTCTTTCAACTGCATACAATTCCCTGTCTGCATCGGTGCTTATTTGGAGCCATTTATGATAAGCCTTCTTTTTACGTTTACAAGTTGCTCTCACTTCATCATTCCACCAAGATGTTTGCTTTTTCCCATCTTTACACCCAGTTGTTCCTAGGCATTGCCTTGCTGTTTCTACTACAGCATACATGTATGCCACCCATTCTCTTTCTATATCCTGAACCTGCTTTCCGTCCACTGTTCAGAACTTATCACTAATCATATCCAAGTACATCTGTCTAATTTCCTCGTCCTGGAGATTTTCTGCCCGTGTTCGTTTGCAGAGAAATTTCTCTTTCTCCATTCTAGGCTGAGAGATACTTAGTTCACTACAGATCAAATAGTAGTTTGTATCATTGAAAAATTCCCAGAAAACCAGTATATTCCTAACAGATTTCCTGAATTCGAAGTCAGTTAAGATATATTCTATTATGGATCTGGTACCCCTACCCTCCCACGTGTAGAGGTGAATAGCCTTATGCTTTAAGAATGTATTCATAACTGCTAAACCCATACTAGGACTGAAGTCCAGCAAACGCTTCCCATTCCTATAGCTTTCATATCTTCCCCACACTATCCTAGCTTTGCTGTTGGCCCTGACTACGATGTCACTCAGTGCTTCATAAAACTTATCAACTTCATCCTCATCTGCACCCTCACATGGTGAATACACTGAGACAATTTTCATCCTAATTGCTCCTACTGCCAAATCTACCTACATCAATATTGCTCATTTACGTGCCTAAGAGAAACAATGTTGCATGCAATAGTATTCCTGACGAACAGCCCTACCCCACACTCTGCCCTCCCCTTTTTAACACCCATCAAGTGTACTTTAAATATCCTATCTCTTCCTCGTTATCTCCCCTTACCCAAATAGCATTTACTCCTAGCACATCCATATGCATCCTCTTTGCTCACTCAGCCAGTTCTACTTTCTTTCTTCCATAAGCCCCATTAATATTGATAGTTCCCCATCGAATTCCATTTTGTTTGTCAAGTTGCTTCCAAGGAGTTCCTCACCTGTCAAATGGGAGTGGGACTCCATTACTCCCATAGGTCTGAGGCTTGCTTAAAATGTTCTGAGCTTGGTAAAATCATGAAGCAGGATGCTACCGTACTTACACATAGTCCATGTGAGGATCTCTCCTCTAACGGCTTAGGGACCACCAATGGGTTGTATAGTCCTGGCCGCCTGAGCACAAGCAGGGCCACGACTCAGAATATGTCCAAGATGCCCATTCTTATTCCATAGCAACTGGTATCCCGACTCTCAGAACCACTTACTAGGCCACTCAGCTGTTACACATGGTTCACGAACTAGGACGTGACTACAGTAACCCACATCGTGAATGTACAATCTAACATTTTATCCCATTTATCCATTGTCTGCTGTCCATCTCACAACATTGTTGAGGTCTTCTTGTGGTCGCTCACAATCCTGTTACTTATTTTTTACTGTATGCAATATAACATCAGTTGCAATAAGCTTTATCTGTGATTTCAGTTCTTTACTCATATAATTTATATAGGTCCAATAATGGTCCAATAATACTGCCCTGAGGGACACTCTTCTTAAATGTTACAGGATCAGACACTACCTCACCTACTCTAATTCTCTGTCTATTTTCTAGAAATTTAGCCTTCCAATCAATCACTCTTTTGTCAAGTCCAATAGCCCTCAATTTTTTCAGTAGTCTTCCATGATATACCCTATCTTAAGCTCTGAGTAGGTAAACAGCAATATAGTCCATTTGACCTCCTAACCTCTAAATATATCCCTTATCTGGTTAGAAACCTATTAATTCAGCCTCACAGGAATAACCTTTCCTAAACCCAAACTGCTTTCTATGGAGCCAGTCAGTATAATTTTGCAAATGTGTCTAATACAATTAAGCAGTACACACATGGACATATAATATTATGTCTACCCAGTAATCTCATTCAGTACAGTAAATACGATAATAAGAGCCCTAATTAGAATGTGCCACTGAGTCAGTTGGCCATGCGGTTAGGGGCCTGCAGCTGTGAGCTTGCGGTCGGGAGATAGTGGGTTCAAACCCCACTGTCAGCAGCCCTGAAGATGATTTTCCATGGTTTCACATTTTCACACTAGAAAGATGCTGGGGCTGTACCTTAATTAAGGCCATGTACTTCCTTCCTACTCCTAGCCCTTTCCTATCCCACTGCCGCCGTAAGACCTATCTGTGTCAATGCAACGTAAAGCCAATTGTACAAAAATAATTATAATGTGCCCATGAAGAACTCTTAGGCTTAGCAGTTGAAGACACCCCTGATGTCATAAATGCTAGAAAAATAATTATTTTTTTTTGCTTTACGTCGCACCGACACAGATATGTCTTATGGCGACGATGGGATACGATACTGCAGCTATCAAGCTCGGTAAAATAATTACTTTGCAGAAGAAGAGCTTGAATAATCAGGAACATAATTTGATCAGAATACAGAATAAAATAAACTTTGCTAAATCTAGAATAAATTTACTTTAAGAAAAAAAAATTGATGTAGAATCTAGCTTTATACAGACATGTTGCCTTTCTCTGCAACAACAACAACAACAACAACAAAACATAAAATTTTATTTGACACAATGTTAATTGGAAATTCCAATTGGAATTGGAATGAAATTATCATGCTACTGATGTCACAGCATAATATATAGCAAAATAGAGGAGAATTAACGAGACAAAATGCTGAATTTTGATGAAGTTACACTTCGAGAAGAAATTGAGTTTAACTCCAATTTGCTAAAAATGGGTGACTTCATTGATTTGGGAAATTTTACTCCTGAGGAGAACATGGTTCAGTTGGCAAATCATGCTCTACTCTTCATGTTTGTTCTATTCCTTTTGTAACCCGATACAACCCAACACTACCCTTAGTAACATAATCGTAAAACTTCTCATAAGGTTATCATAAAATTAGAACTATCAGGTGTTAGAATTATTGGGTTCATGTCAGATGGTAACAAGTCTAATATGAAGTTTTGGAAATGCTTATGAATGTCTGGTAACACAAGAAGATCAAAGGACTCTATACCAAAGCCTGGTGACTATAGTAGAAAACTGTAGGCTTTTTCAGAAGCACTGAATATATTATAATAAGTTCCATGATAAATTGCAGGTATATTGTGCTGGTTTTGATGGTGATTACTCATTTCATACGAAAGATTACAAATTTGATATATCTCCCGAATTCTCTAATATGAAAGTGTACTATAAATTCCCATCTGCTCATTTGGACACAAATTTATTCCAATGAATGATATTTGATCTGCATTTCAACTATTCAGTAAATCTGTTACTAATGGGATAAACATTTTATCAGAGTGTTAATACAGAAGTTTAGAAGGTAGCTTTTAACAAGTTGCTTACCCAGCTCGATAGCTGCAGTCGTTTAAGTGCGGCCAGTATCCAGTATTCGGGAGATAGTGGGTTCGAGCCCCACTGTCGGCAGCCCTGAAGATGGTTTTCCGTGGTTTCCCATTTTCACACCAGGCAAATGCTGGGGCTGTACCTTAATTAAGGCCACGGCTGCTTCCTTCCAATTCCTAGGCCTTACCTATCCCGTCGTCGCCATAAGACATATGTGTCGGTGCGACGTAAAGCAAATAGCAAAAAAAAAAAAACAAGTTGCTTCATGTCACTCAGACACAGATAGGTCTCATGGTGACGATGGGATAGGAAAGGGCTAGGAGTGGGAGGGAAGTGGCCATGACCTTAATTAAGGTACAGTTCCAGCATTTGCCTGATGTGAAAATGGGAAACCATGGAAAACCATCTTTCAGGGCTATTGACAGTGGGGTTCGAAACCATTATCTCCCAAATACTGGATACTGGCTGCACTTAAGTGACTGCAGCTATCGAGCTTGGTTTTAGAAGGTAGCAAAACAACTAACAATTTCATGAAGGATCTCAGCTCTTGGATTGGTGCATTATATTCATCTATCCCTACATGGGATCAGAGAAACATGAAACTTAAATTACATGGCAGAACATCCTTTGAGATGATTACAATACATTCATTTCAAAAAATGCTGGAATTCTTGAGAGTGAATGTGAAAAGGACTTTGGTGTGTCTGAATGTTTGTATGTGATAATGTACCTGCTTTGATAACACTATGAAAATATGGTTCTACTAAGTGCGATACATACATTAGCTATGCATCAGAAAGTGTAAATGATGTATTGTTATGAGTTGAGATAGAAACTCTTGCGGCCAAACATATAATAATAATAATAATAATAATAATAATAATAATAATAATAATAATAATAATAATAATAATAATAATAATAATAATAATAATAATAATAATAATAATAATAATAATAATAATAATAATAATAATAATCAACGCAATAATAGGAAAAAAACCATAATTAGATTTAACTTCAGAATTAATGTACCTACAAATGACAAGATTAAAATAATTAATCACAGATTACTACAAAATTCCAAACCAATGGTGCAAATGAAATAGAAAATTTGCTAATCTATTACTTGAAGTGGTTTTGAAAATTATAATCCTAAGGGGCATAGACACAGGTATGAGTTTTTTTAAGAAACCTCATTGGTACTGTTTCTCTCAATTTCTAGTGAAGTAATGTTTGAATATAGTCATTAAAATGTGTGTAATTTAAATATTACAATTAAAAGCTCTGAACTTGCCATTTGCTTCCTGCAAACTAAAATGATTCATGAATTCTTGCAACCCATTCTAGACGATTTATCTACTGCAATCACTTGTGTAACGGTCACCGGGAGTTGCAACATTTTCCATATTTCAGAATTGCCATCAAATAACATTGGAAGAATGATCTTTTTGTTGATGAACTTATTTCGTTGATCGCAATCAAATCTACCATAACAATACACCAAATGTACTGAAAAATACTTGAAAGTATAAACAAAATAAGAGAAGTGGAATAAAAACATTTACGGTCGTTTTCCACCGGAGCCATCCACTTTGAATATGGCGGTTTTCCGACTTTAGCCGATGACAGTCGATTTGGTTGCAATGGAAATTTAAATAATTCAAAGCTATTCCTAATACCTTTAGATCAGGGACGTATCTTCCATGCATGCAAGGCACTCGTTGCATGCGTTATGGTTGCGCAAAGAACTGAATGAAGTACAGTTTTAGGTTGTTTCAAGTCAAGTATTATAAATTTCATCTCTCAAAAGTTCCGCGCAACTGCAATGGTTCCGTTGTTTGACTACGCGTGGCGCTGGTGCATCCTTGCCTTCCACTCCACTGTAAAAAAAAAAAAAAAAAAAGACAGCAGGTGGAGACGTTCTTTTATATATATATTTTAAACATTTTGATTCACGATCAATACCTTACATATACATACAGAGGTAGTACAAGATACAGTGTGAATCCCACATAAGTTAAACTTGCGTGTGGGCTTCAAAAATACAATGGGTAGATTTTGTACACCACGGCATCTAGTGAATATCATTTACTCCATCATCATTTTGGTGATATTGTACTACAGTAATTTTATGAACTGGTTTTCTGCATTTGGCGTAATAAACAGGAAGCTGGAAATGAGAGACATGGGTTAAGGAGAAGGTTGGTTTCTGAGTAGAGAGGAATAGTTTGCTAGTAGATTTAACTATTATAATGGAAATTTATAAGTTGATCTACTTTGTAATAATTGTTAATGAGTCATGCGAATAGCCTTTTCTTCAGGGTATTCTGTTTTTGTTTCCACACCTGATTTATTTACATATAGTCGGCCTAGGTAATAGGCCTACATGAAACTATTTGAACTGTTTAATAAATGAACACACAATTAAATAGAGAAAAACACAACAGGAACCGTCTTTACAACTTATTGCCTAATGTTCATTAATTATTTGCAGTCTCAGAATATCACAATAATGCCCATCTGTACTTGATAAAAATTAACAAGTAACAAACGAATGAATCACACAAACGTATATCACATTCTCATACAGTCCATCTTGATTTATTTTAAAATTTAAATTTATCCTTGGCACTTCCAGCATTTCACACTTACAGAACACTACTGAGCTGCTCTACATATTCTCCCAACCATCGCTTCCTTTGCGGACAGTGAATGCACATTAAAACATAGTCACTTATCTCGGACATTCTTTCGAGGTCACTGTAGGGCTCAGAAGATTTTAGCACACATTCGACCTAACAGTAACACGACAGCACTGTTCAGTTGCGGTGGTTGTAAACTAAATTCAGGGTGGATCACCCATTCAGGTGCGATATATGTATTCAGACGTCCGATGATACACTTCAGCTTCTGTTTAAATTTATTCCATGTCGGTCGAATCTGCGTACAAGTTGTAAGTCGGTGTTGGATTGTATCTTTATGTTGACAGAAGTTGCACAAATCCGTCTCCATCATATGAATGTGATGAAGTCTGCTGTTTGTCGGTATCGGTATAATATCATGGATTACCTTATACCAACTTTATTTTACTGCGTCTGGAAGTATGCGATTGAAGATATTCCTCCATACTCGATTCCAGGTGATTTTCATACAGTAGGTGCTTTCGTTATGTTAGGGGCTAAATACTGTTGAGATAGTATGCAGCTATAAACCTTTTTCGTTGAGACATGTGGAGATGTGACGACATCCTTTGGCATATAACTTAATTCGACTCTCAGATATCTTGCGTGAGGTGCATGATGATCGATGTCATAATAAGCTGGTGGGTTAAGGCATTATGGAAGACTGTACCATCTCGTGAGGAAGTTCTTCGATTCACAATCCCCTGCTTTGTGAAAGAGCTTTAAGTTTTTTGTTAGAAGCAAGGTTTTTGCTTTCTCTTTGACGTCAATTAGTCCCAACCCACCCTGGGATTTAGGTAAGGTGAGTGTACTTCTGGCAAGTCGTATTAACGATCCTTGCCAAATGAACCAACCAACAACCGAAATTGTACGTTTACCAATCATCCTTGGCATGAGAAGAATTTGGCTCACATACCACATTTTGCTTAACCAGTACATATTCATATATTATTATTTTTTGTTGCAAGAGGAAATATCGATACCTAACCTGTTGCAGTATGCCCCTGACTGAATGCAAAGCATCGGCCCAGTTCTTTTTGATCATCTTGTGCGCACTGTTAAAGAAGGTTATTCCCAGAATTTTAATTTCTTGTGTTAATGTTACACACTCTGGAAGTGCCCATCGGGCACGGCCCATTTTCCCAATCCATATCCCCTTTTTCTTCCTTGGGGTCAGCTGAGCCCCGGAATATCTCCCATAATCCTCGATTACCTTGAACAAATGAGGGATATCAAAGGTTTGATCAAATATTAGAGTAACGTCATCTGCGAATGAGACAATATCTAGACTGCTAGGACTGGAAGGTTGCTGTAGATTGCTAAGAAAGGATTCTAGGGAGTGAACGAAGAACAACATAGGCAGCGGACACCCTTGCCGCGCTCCTCTGTGGATGTGGATTGGCCTTGTTAAATAACCATTTATGTTAAACTTTGAAGAGCCTCCATTAATAATTTTGCCCATGAGAGTCGTGAATCGAGTGTCAAAGCCAAGGGCATTGAGCATTTGAATTATATATTTGTGGGTTTACCCTGTCAAATGCGTGGTCAAAATCGAGTGATATTAGCAGTATTTCTGTATTGTTGACCAATGACCCGCTTATAATATCCCGAATGACACATAGAGAATTGATTACACATCTTCCTGGTATTGCACCAGATTGGTGTTCGGATGTGGCGTCCTCCATAAACGCAGTTAGTCTCTTCTTCACACATTAGTTAATAGCTTATAGTCAAAGTTTCAGAACGTTATGAGCCGAAAGTCAAATAACATGGTCGGATTTGTCATCTTGGGAAGAAGGACCACAAGGCCTTCTTTCATCTAGTCGATGTTCCTGTCTAGATTACAGGCATCATTCATTGCTGCAACAAGTTCATCTGTAATGATGGACCAGTATGTCATGTAAAAGGCTCTTCCTAGACCATCGAGACCAGGAGATTTTTTCGGTGCCCTTTGTAGTATTGCCTGCTGGATTTATACTAAGGTGATACCTTGGGCCAAACTTTCTTGTTCACTATGCTAAATTCTTCCTCTTATACCATCAAAGAAGGGGTGTTGATGATTTATGATGAAGGGTGAATCTTCGTTATACAAGGAATGGAAAAAGCTTTCCTCCATTTCTTTTATTATTTCGGGGCTATTCGTTATTTGTCCATTAGTTGTTTCGATGTCATAGATGTATTTTTGACGTCCTTTCCTGCAATTTCTTATAAGGTGGTAACTGGAAGGAGACTCGTTACCAAGAATTTGATGATCTTGCGCTTGAATGTTCAAACCTTCCATTTCTCTTCGCTGTATCGTTAGTAGCTGCGTTCTTGTTTTCTTTATTCTTCGATAGGTATCAGGGTTGGTAGGATCCTCCTTATATAGCTGTCTTAAGCATTTATAATAGAATTCTGTCGTTGGTTTAACTCCCTTCTCCTCTCGGCTCTGTATGACTTCAATAGCCAGATCGTGCGAGGTTTAACGTATAGCAGCTACCAATCAAGAGCATCTCAATATCTGGGTATGTATGTTTTCCATTTTTGCCATTTAACGAAAAATCTTTCTTTTAAGTCCACGTTCTTCAAAATAGATTCATTTAACCTCCTAATTCCTCGTCCGCGTCTTGGTCCCCACTCAGGTTGTCGGATCTTACAGATAAACGCACAATGATTTGAAAATTCCCTGGGCAAATATCTGTTTTCCTCACTTGTTCTTTCAGTCCCCCGCTGACATAATATATACTATCTAGTCGAGAAGCGCCACCTCGGTAATAATACGTACATCCGGCTGACCTCTGTTGCTTCACTTCCCACGTATCTTTTAGACGTAGCCCTTTTATTAAATCAGATAACGCGGGACATCCCTGGAACTGTCCTGTTTGGTCTTCAGGTGATAATACTGCGTTAAAATCACCTCCAAGGATTATATTGTCTCTACGTCTGTAAATCAAAATCAAATCAAAATCAAAATCTCTTTATTTGCAAATGAGGTGTCTACCTCGGTGGCAAATGGTACACTGAAATACATTATTGTCAAGCACTAAATTTTAAATTAACAGGAGACGAAGAAAATTTTCCTAGAATACAATATTATACAATTTACGCTAATAATTTTTTCTATTAAACACACACATCATCCTTAATAAATTTATATTGTTTACAAAATTCTACTTATAATATCATACAAACATAGTCAACTCATATACAGTACGATATGTGAAATTACTTCTAATAACACTATACAACTGGTATAAGATTAAAATTAACATTGAATTTATTTACATATTTATATTTTACCCATTTTGGAACCTAAGTAGCATAACGACCTGCTGCGTCTTAACCAGAGCCTCTTTTGCCACCACTTTTCATGGTGGAAGGATGCCGGTGGTATAGAACAGCCGTCTTTGTGTCCTTGCTTGTGAGCCGGATGGGGTATAAATGTTTACAATTGGTAAGTCCCGAATACGTATGCTGATTCCTCGAGAATTTGGTAGGAGTGCCGTGTCGGCTTGTGAACGGTTGGCTGTTGAGAGAGCTCTTGCATTATTGTAGTGAAATTATTTAAATTTTGTGTGTGTGCGTTCCATTTAGTGCTATTTGTATATTGGTGTTTAGTGCTTGTTGGTAGAAATTGAGAGTAGTGTTATTTATTTGAATTTTATAACAAGTAATACATTTGGTGTTCAGTAGATTACGTTTTCTAGGTTAAGTAGGCTAGCTAGGTGTTCTTTGTTTCGAATTTAGGTTTAGGAAATACTTTAGGTAATAATATTACATTTTAAAACAATATTTTTAAATATCTGTAGGTTCGTTGGTATTATACTTACAAAGGCAGATTATCATAAGGAGTTGTAACTCATTGTAATTTCCGCCGCTACTTTTCCGATATTTCGTACAGATATTCGTTCAAGCTATCACGAAGGTAATAATTTCTTACATGAAATAACACAATAAGCCTGTAAACATCGATTTAAAGAGAAGTTAAAAAGAATTTGCGGTACTTTCACTGGATAATTACGGTACTTAACAGTTTTTTTAATTGTTGACGAATGTTGCTACATGCACATGATAGTAGTGTAAATAAATACAAAGTCAGCTGATTCATTATTCCGATAATTTGTAGTCTTAGTTCCCTGCATACTTTGTACTTTCCACCTTCGTTTATTCATCGAGTAAAAGTTAATAATAAAATTCCTATATCCCAATAACATTGCACAAGTCCCCGGCGTGGTTTTGACGGAAATTATAGTAGACAACCTCTTATTCTCAGCATTTAAGGACACTTTTATTCTCCGTCCCGCGTAGTAGGGAAAATAATACTAATTCACCAGCGGTAAAAGTTCATATAACCACACTTCAGCTGAAAATGTAGTGTAGATTCATTGTAGTATAGATACAGTATATTTAGATAGTGTCGTATCTTGCCTGCTATATTCGTGTGTTATCTTACGTGTGTATCTATTAGAGTGTAGTACTAATAATAATTTGTCTAGGCATTTAGCTTTGTTGGTAATCTTTGAGTACAGTAGTTATTGCATATTTCATTTCTGTTTGTGCTCAGTAGTGACATACGGTACCGGTATCGTAATTAGGATACGTCTGAAAGTAGTTTAAAAATTACTGTAGTGTGCTGTACAGTAGTATACGAGTAGAAGAGAATTCCCAAACTTCGCCGAAAACCCTAAATTTAAACCACCAGTTTACAAAGTTACATTAAAAGAAAAACGGCTGAAAACTTCCCTTCTAACTACCCACAGGATCTATCACATATCTAGGTAAATTCTATCATTAACTTATGCTACAGGGTCTTCTACACGCAGAGCACGTCCCTGCCCCACTTAGGTCAAGTCGCACTCCCAATCACCAGAGCAATTCAGACAGGACGGCCCTAAAGTGCCCTGCTCCCATAGCTCCAAAAAGGGAAACTTCCAGAACTCTTTGCTGATGGTCTGGATTCTTGTACACACCCCTGGTTTTGATAGGCTAGAAAGCATGTTTACTTGTCTTGTCTTGTCTTGCGGATATTTATTTGGGAACCAATATAATCTTTCCCAGCCACGAGCCCAATGAAATATTTCACTTGTATCACAACAGCACACGTTTACATCATTAATATCCAGTTTTAGCACGATTACACTTAGATAAATAAACTGAAAGAAGCACTATGATATCGTGTGTATGTAGGGTCGTAAAAGTATTAAACTATCTGCACTGGTCGAATACACAGATAACCTATTAATCTTGAGCAATAGAAACGTGTTGCATTGTACAAGATGGGAGAGTAATAAAACTCTTGGTGCGAGATCCACTCACCCGGAACATATAGAAAAGCCACTTCACTAACATGTCGGAAAAAACAACTGAAAATCTAGATCGTAATTACAATTTGATGTGAGTGTTATCAAGGTATTCGTTTAAGATAGCAATGATCTTAGGCGAAGGTTGATACAACAAAGCTGAAAGTCGTGTAGAGAAAGGTACGTGGACATTAATTAATTTCTGCATTAAAATGGCCTGTTGGCGTGCATATTGGGGGCAATGAAAAAACAAATGGTCACTATCGCCCTGAGGTTCTCCACAGGAACAAGTTGGATCGTTCGTAATTTGAAATCAAGATAAATATACCGGGGTTAAGGCATGATTAAAACGTAGTCTGATGATGTTAGTAATGTGACGTCGTGTATACGTACCATTTGCAAACCACGGAAGTGTGGGAATATTCGGTTGAATTTGATAGTAATAATGGCCTTTCGTACTAGCTGATAAACGCCATTTTGTGCACCATGTGTGTTTAGCTTCATTTGTGATATATGGAAAGAAGTCAGAAATCGGGATTTTGATTTGTAATAAGTTCGCGGTATCTGCACTGGCTTCTTTTGCTGCTATATCGGCCATATTGTTACCTGCGTGTCGGTTATGCCCTTTAATCCATATTAACGTTCTAACAAAACCGGGTGTTTCGAGTTGTAAAATAAAGTGTTTAACTTCGTAGACATATGTATTTTCACTATGGGCGAAGGATTGGAGAGCTTGTAATACACTTAGAGAATCGCTGAATATATTTATTTTTTTAGATTGCACTGTTGGACATATAAGAGAGCTTGATATATGGCATATTATTCTGCCGTAAAGATAGTTAAATTATTAGGCAACGGATATTTAAAGATAGTTTGTGTTTGTGGATCATAAAATGCTGCTCCGACTCCAGTAGTCGATTTTGACCCATCAGTAAAAAGGTGATAATCTGGTGAGGTTATTGAACTTTTAAATTTCTTAAGAGCGTATAATTTGGGATGAGATGAATACATTGATTGTTTTAATGAATCAGAAGGGGCAATGATAATAGAAGGACGGAATGTTTGAATATCACAGTCATATGAATACAAATTTACGCGTGGTGTGCGAAGTATAGTTCCAGTAAGATGGTGGAGTTCAGCATACGCCATATATATGGCGGGGTACTGATGATGAGGTGGAGAACGCTGTTGATAATATTCATATAATAATTTTAATTTAGGTACGATAAGGGAGTTCGATCTGCTAATATGTTTAAGTAGGAATATTTTTGAAATTTTTACCCTGCGAATATACAGTGGTTCTTCTGTAGTTTCTACTAGTAAAGCGTTAGTTGGTGTTGCTCGGAGGGCACCCACACTGATACGTAGTGCTGAAAATTGAAGACGATCCAAAGCTACTAAACTGTGTTTAGCGGTTAAATCAATAATATGGGCGCCATAATCAAGTATGGACCGAATGGTTGCACAATATAGTTGTAATGCTGACAAAGGGTCAGCACCCCATGCACGTTTCGTTACCGTTCGTAAGATAGTAATATAACGATCAGATTTCCGAATTATATACTGTATTTGGGGTTGCCATGTAGGTCTTTGGTCGATATATACGCCTAAATATATGTGTTGTGGGACAAAGGGGATGCAATAGGTATCAAAGTTAATAGGGTTTTTATCGCAGGTTCGTTTATTTGTAAAGATCATCGCTGCACATTTAGTGATTGAAAGTGAAAGTCCATGGGTTGTTAGCCATCGAAGGACTAAACTTAAAACGCGAGATATTGTGGTTCTACAATGATCAATGTTGGAGTGAGAACAATAAATAACATAATCATCCGCGTAAGCTAGAATTCGAGCGTGTGGAGTCACAATAGATTCGAGATCTTTCATATAAAGGGCAAACAAAATTCCACTTAGTATCGAACCCTGTGGTAATCCTTTTGATGTATAGCGGCTTTCAATTGTGTGTTGAGTTGATTTAATGGTTAACCGGCGATTGGTAAATAGTTGATTTAAAATAGAAAGGAATTTGATGGGAAATCCAGAAATAAATAATTTCTCCCAGAGAATATGCAATAACACAGCATCATAGGCACCTTTAATATCCAAAAAGACTGCCACGGTAGATTGTTTCCGCCATTTTGCCAATAAGATGTCGAGTAGGAAAATAATGATAGGTTCCTGTGTGCTATTACCACGTCTAAAAGCGAACTGATGCTTAGGTAAGAGCGAGTGATATTCCAATAACCACGCTATTCGTTTCATGAGGATTTTACAGAAGACTTTCCGTATACATGATCCCAAAACTATGCCACGAAAATTTTCAGGTTCGGTAGGTCGTTTTGTTGGTTTCAATATAGGAGTTATGAAAAAATCGTTCCATGTTGTTGGTACGTGTAATGTCTCAAGGATACTATTATAATGTTGTAGTAAATAAATTTGGGCGTGAGGGGGTAGGGCCTTGAGCATGAGATAAGTAATTGCATCAGGTCCTGGGGACGAGCTATTAACGGTACATAATACAGATTGTAGTTCGTTATATGTAATTGGCTTTAATAACTAAGTAAAAGAACGAGAATTGTCCTGTGAGGTGGGTAGAAATAGCGGGTGTACTGATACTGGGGCGAGGGTATATAAAAAGTCTTCTAAAACTTGTCGCGGATAGGAATAATAAGTTTGGTACTGGAATGTTCGGGTTATCATGCGGATCACGTTCCAAAATTTCGCTGCTGGTAATTGAGGAGTTAATGTAGAAATAAAAGACTGCCAAGCTTTTCGTTTTTTTGCATTAAAGACAAGCTTTGTTTTTGCAATATGATTTCGCAATTGGAAATAATGCTGCTGTGTCATTGATTGGCGGTATTGTTTAAATAATTGTTTTCGCTGTTGTATGAGATCGTGACATTCTTTATCCCACCATTTTATTTCGTGATTGTAGTTCATTATATGTAATTGGCTTTAATAACGAAGTAAAAGAACGAGAATTGTCCTGTGAGGTGGGTAGAAATACCGGGTGTACTGATACTGGGGCGAGGGTATATAAAAAGTCTTCTAAAACTTGTCGCGGATAGGAATAATAAGTTTGGTACTGGAATGTTCGGGTTATCATGCGGATCACGTTCCAAAATTTCGCTGCTGGTAATTGAGGAGTTAATGTAGAAATAAAAGACTGCCAAGCTTTTCGTTTTTTGCATTAAAGACAAGCTTTGTTTTTGCAATATGATTTCGCAATTGGAAATAATGCTGCTGTGTCATTGATTGGCGGTATTGTTTAAATAATTGTTTTCGCTGTTGTATGAGATCGTGACATTCTTTATCCCACCATTTTATTTCGTATTTCTGTGGGTGGGTCGTCACGTTAAGCGGTCGACACAGATGAAACATATTTAAATATTGGGTTAAATAAGGGAGTAAGGTTGGAAAGGTAATAGGTGACTCGTGTTCCTGCTGCAAGATATGATTGAGATATGCTTGATAGTTTGAAATATTGAAATTTTTATAAGATCGGACATTATGTATACATGAAGGTGTCTTAAACTGGGAAATTATTGGGCGATTACCATATGTTATGATGATGGGGAAGTGGTCACTGGTGTAGGTATCAGATATTGTGTGCCAGGTGGTGACAGGGACCATGGTTGGACGACATAATGTAAGGTCAACGGCACTGGGTGGAGATCCAGGCGGAGTTAAACGGGTCGGGGAACCATCGTTTAAAATAAACAGATTCTAATGATTTGAGGTAGCGAGTAAATTGGAGCCTTTTATTGTATCTATGATACACCCCCATTCAGTGTGATGGCAATTGAAATCACCGAGAATGAAAAGGTGTTGGAATGTTGCAAATTGTTGGAAAAATTGCGTCCATTGATTCTGAGTAATGTAAATGTGGGGGGGGGGCAATAAATATTTATAAAACAAGTATTATGGTGTACTATCGCTACTGCATAAGTGTGTGGACTGAAATGTTGCAAAGGGAATTGTGTAAAGGGTAATGAAGTTTGTACACATGTGGCGACTCCATCAAAACCGTTACCATCGTATCGGAATACTTGATAACCTCTTAATCTGAAAATGAAATGTGGTTGAAACCACGTTTCTTGTAAGCAAATAATATTAGCTTGCGTTTCGTTTATTAATATTTGTAATTCATGTCGTTTAGAGGTGGCACTTCGACAATTCCATTGGAGTATTGTAATCATGCAAGAATGTTCATGATATAATCTCGTAGTTTATATAATACATGGTGAATCTGAGGCTCGTGGCTCATACTTTGGATTAACATTACCAGCAATTGCTGGATTTCTTGTTGAAGTCGTTCCTTGGTAGGAGGATAGCTTATGTCTTGGGGGGCTGCGGAAGGTTGCTGCCCATTAGATGGTGACGAACTTGATGGGTATGATAAGTGCAGAGGTTATTGCATGGCACTCGTTGACGGGAATGAATTTACTGGAACCGAAGATTCATTTCGCAGGATGGCCATGTATCCTTGCCGATCAAAGCCTGGCTCGGGTGTAGGAGGGGGAGATTGCATGATGACTTGAGTAAACTTACGTTTACGGGGGTTTGGTGTCGGAGGGGATGAGGAATTCGGTGGTAGTGGAGGGAACTGATGTTCTTGTTGTTCGGAATGGTAAATTGGATGGGCAATTCGAGCTTTAGCCTCGGGAAAAGACAGGTATTCAGTACTCATTAACCTTTTAATGTTAACTTGATACTTGTGTTCAGGACAAGTTGAGGAACCCGTAACATGATTTTTCTTACAGTAGGCGCACTGTGTGAATTGCTCAGTACAAGCCTGGGTTGCATGTTGCTGCGAACATTTCCCACAACGGGCGTTTTTTGCTTGACATTGCCGAATTGTATGTCCATAGCGCTGGCATTTACGACAGCGAATAGGTGAAAAGATGTAAGGTTCAACTGCCATATACACCTTATATAAGGCTACATGGGGTGGGAGCGTTTGAGCCCTGAAAACTATTTTTATAGAACCTGTAGGAATGTATTGGGTTTTCCATCTTGAATTGCACGACGATTAAGACGTTGCACGCTTTTAACCGGTGCCTCAGATTCCAGATACTGTAAAATTTCATCATTCGGTAGGCCTTTTTCAACTCCACGAATAATTCCTACTCGTAACACTTGTGAAGATGGAATATAAGCTTTAATTTTTAGGGTTTCAAGCATAGGGTTACTCAAAAAGGCATTGGCTTGAGAAGCCGTATGGAAAGTGACTTGTAGTCTATTGCGTCCCTTACGTTGGATAGGTTTGACGTTGAGCTTAGTTTCATAGAATCGGCGACCAAGTGCCATAGGGTGTAAACTGCCTATGTTTTGATCGTTAATGGATTCAACGAATACAAAGAAGGGTCCATGATGAAAGCGATTATAATATTCCCGGGGAGGAGTTACTGGGGACACCTCAGATTAATTGTTAAGTTGTTCTGGATTAGAACGGTCTGCCACTTCCGTACTACGCCTCTGTACAGTAGTCTCAGATGACTGAGAACCTTGCTGTTGTGTCGTATTAGTATGTGAATCAGTTATGGATTCCTCATCCATGGGGACGACAATCTCACGCTCCACTCGTAGATTATGCCCGGCCACTTTCAACGTTCCACCACTGTCGGTCTCCATGGCTTCTCACTCCTTCACCACACTTAAGCAAAACACAAGTGATTACCACTACCGCGCACCACTGACTCGCACAACTAAGGTAGTGTACCGTACAACGGTCAGTGTGTGATTGAAGGCATGTTTACAAGTGCCTGACAGGCAGATTACAATCGAGGGGCCAACTAAATGGTGACAAGTTCGGTACATTAAAAGAAAACAATACTCAGAAAAAAGGTCTGCCAACACCAAAAGTAAATATTACTCTACCCAGTAGTAACTAAATCGATGGTGGAGCCATCTAACAGTAGAATATTCTCTTGTAGTTTGCTAGTTAAAGTCCGTTGACATAGATGGCCGTAGAGAATGCAGATTAAATACCCGGGGAAGGTATATTTAATTTCATGTATAAGAGGCATTTTTTGAAACTATCGACTGTTGAGGTTAGCTTATAGAGAGTTAAAGGGGAGTGATGTCCGGAGTGATATTAGTATCTATTTCTGTCATAGTTCATAATCTCCATTGATGGCTTTTTGAGTTAGAAAGCTAATTTTTCCAGCAGAAAAATAAATAAATAAATAAATAAGTAAATAAATAAATAAATAAATAAATAAATAAATAAATAAAGCAGCAATGGCGTAGGGACGTGACGCACCCATCGCCTAGAGGGAAAAGATTGCAATCAGCCACCCGCGTACCAGCTGGAAAACTGAAGCGTTGGGTATGGAGGAAATGCCATCCCTAGCCGAACATCAAGCTCTCTCCAAGGCTTACAACCTTGGCAGTAACTTGTTCGATGTGCAATACAATCGACCCCAAACAACAGGTTTTCAACTCTAAAGCACAGAGGAAAATTCAACTGGAAATAGTACCCCAGGTGGGAACCAATCCACCGTTGCCTTGAGAGACGTATGCGGACCTTCGGATTCTGGTGAGGCAACACCGACATGCTTGCAGATATCGGAGACTCCTAGAAACAAGATCAGCCACAAACACCGAAACTTCTTTGCAACCCTCAATGCCAACTCCCTCTTGAAGTTTGGTAAATATAAACAACTCACAGACATCCTCTCTCATTTAGAAATCAAAATCGCAGCAATTCAAGAAACAAGGTTTAGTGATGAACATGCCTTTGAGTCAAAAGGGTATAGAATCGTCAAAGGGAAAACTGGTAAACGTGTAATGCAAACTGTTCCACACCTCGGCACAGGATTTATTGTCAGCAAGAATATTCTAGACTCGGTCATCGACTTCAGCTCTCCAAACAGCCTAGTATCGATGCTTAACTTTCAAGGCACGAACAAAGTCTATACGCTTGTGAGTGTACATGCGCCAATCAACCAGGCAAACAAGAAAGAGCCAGATGGAACAGATAAATTCTGGGAAGAACTGGAGGATGTTATCTCAAAAATTTCCGATAAACTCACGATCATTTTGTTTGGAGACTTCAATGCTCAAATTGGCAAATAAAGGAAATTCCAAAATATCGTTGGAAACTACACAGCCGATCGATGAACCAGTCGGAATGGAGAAAGACTTATAGAACTCTGTAAGGCTCTCAATCTAGTTCAAACATCTCCTAAAGAAGCAAAAGACGTGGATATCCACAAATCCTAACCTGGGTGAGTTTCAAATAGATCATGTCGCAATTGCACGGACAGCAACACGAGAGATTCAAAATGTGAAAGTCCTAAGAAGTACTAACCTAGATTCGGACCACTATCACCCCAAGATCAAAAGATCAAAATCAGGATTCTTCCAAGTAACAAGAAGAAGGGTCCGGACAAAGAAAGCCACTAGATTTGACACAGAAAAGCTGAAAACTGACAGAGAGTTCGCTCATAAACTTGAGTCCTAGGATCCAGAGAACTGGGATCAACTGAAATACGCCATTGTTAAAACGGCTGAGGAGACGGTCTTACTAAAAAAAACGTGGTGACTCATGAATGTGATGAAGCAATAGCACAAAGACGACTCAACTGGCAAAGATGGAACTTACAGACGAATCAAGGTAGGTATGAGGATTTCATGTCAGCGAGAAAATATTCAGCGACGGTCATCTGAGGGGGCAAAGCGCTCATTTGACAAGAACCAACTGACACAGATCGAACAGGATTTCAGTAACAACACCAGGGATTTCTATAGATTGCGATATTCTCTGATTACCTACATACGGCTGCAAAACAAATCAACTTACTTGAAACCGAAGCAGCAAAGGCTGGTCTTCAGATCTCCTTTGAAAAAAACAGAGTTTATAACGAATATCAAGTCAGCTCTTAGAAAGTTAATTTTAGAACAGGGGAAAGTTTTAAACTACATTAACGAAAAATGTGTTAAAAGCCTTACAAATATCTTGACTAGAAGTGTGTTGAACATTTTCATACACAAGTTCTATAACTTTTGGTTTACTATTAGTTCTACCAAGTATCTGGTTTACTGCCTTCCACATGTTTTTATTTGTATCCCCTTTTCTGATTACATGATTAAAATATGACTTTGTTAGCAATCTTTTCATTTTAATTACGTCTTTGCAACATCTTTTGTACTCTTGGATTGTTTCAGTTGGAGGGCTTTAGCTTTAGTTTTTGCATATAGGATATTTTTTCATTTTCCACTTATAGGAATTTTTGTGTTACCCGTGGCTTATGTGTATCTCTTCATGGTAGTTTTCCCCAATATTCAAACTAGCTACTCCAAGTCCTTCACTAATAAAAGCACAGAGCTGGTGGTATGCTTCAGTCACGTCAGCAGATAGATTTGTACATGTATTTTTGTGAAAAAATCATTAGCTCAGTGTAAATTATTTTCATGTTTGTCTGTACATTTGTGTGCCTACTGAATGGGGTACTCTCTTTAAATTGTGTTGTTACTTCTAGAATTAGGATATTTTTCTCACTAAGGTCACTTATTACATTATATAAATAGTAATCAGCAGTGGCAAAGTTTGAGTGTATATGATCAATTAAAGTTGAGGATGTGGGTGTTATTGTTGTTGGTAGTCTTGTATTGCAGGGGTAAAAATTGTAACAATTCAATAAAGATGTATAGTTCCTATAAATATTGCTATCTTTTAAAAACATACGTTATTGTCTCCTATATGCAATGAGTTTCATTTTCGTGTATTGCACAAAACAAGTTCAAGGTCTATCATAATGTTAGTAGTATTACTCTTCTTTAGGTTGTAATATGAAATGACGTTATATCTCCGGTGTATGCTAAATGCTCCTATTTGGATAATACTGTGATAACTGTTAATGATCTTAATGACTTTAGTTGTCCATTTTCTTGATACATACACCGACAGTCCCCATCCAGTGCCTTCTCTATCTAGATTGTAAGTTTTAAAGCTAGGTATGTTATAATAGGATGTTTCTTCATCTGATAGCCAATTTTCTGTTATAACTATAATGTCAAGTTCTGTAACCTCATCAATAATAAGCATAATATCCTCAAACTTATGCCTAACACGTCACGTGTTTACTTCTCCCACCCACAGGGTGTTTAATCGATACTGTAACCACTTATTGTAGTTTGTGCTACTCATTTGACCGTTATGATTTTCATTACTAAGTCCTAGAATTATAAATAAGCTCTGCTCCTTGAAAATATCCCATTTCACCCCCCTATGATTGCTCGCTGACCCCACTTTGGTTAACCATAACTCCAGGAACTCTTCCGTGTTGCCAATACTTGTTCGCCGTGTAATGGGTGTAAATCCGTCTCGTCAATATGTATGGAGTTATACGTATTTTGTTTGGCGGTATTATTATTAGGTATTTTACCATATAAATATAACTCTTTGTTTTACAAACATTGATTTATGAATATTTGATCCGTTAATAGCGATTATAAGATAAAGTTACCTTAGGGATAACAGCGTAATTTTTTTTTGAGAGTTCATACCTAATCTAAATTGTCAAGTTCTATCTTCTTCGCAAGTGGTTGACGATTAATATGGACTGTAGATATTATTTTCCTTCTCTTCGACTTCATGCTGTGTCGCACCAGTATCGAGTTTGACAGTTTGCAACGTATTACAAGTGGTCCATTTCATGACCGTATCGATGAGTATAATCAAGAAGGTAGTATAAATAACCACCTAATCGATTAGTTTGCAACGTAGCAACAGTACGAATTATTCCAGGCAGATCTTGCGACAGCAACCCTTGTCGACCCTGTCACAATATCGAAACTTTCCATAACTGCATGTTTAATGAAACGCCAGGCACTACAGCTTTTTCGTTCCATCCTGACCAAGAGCTTGAAAGATTCTGTCATAGTCGTCTATGAAAAACTTCACGTCATCTCCAACTACTGGCAGCACTCGAAGAATAGACATCATCGCCGTATTTGGTTGTCGAAGCGTCGAGGAAGTCTATGTTCTTATGGTAAATATTTTTGTTCTGTTGTACACGCAGTGCTTGGAAGCAATTTATCCTGTCCTCCTTACGTCGCATTGTGTTATTGATGTTGACCACGTATGAACATTTAAGCGCATGTATTTGTGGTGAGAAGGCTTGACATGTAGTTCTGACAATTCCGAGAACTTTCAATTTAGTATGACTATAGAGCATTGCATCGGGTGTGTTGGATGGTAAGCAAAGTAATTATTTCGCTGTACATTTTATCATTTTGTCTGCGTCCTCCAAAAATTGTCGTTGCATTGTGTCGGCTGCAATCGTATGTATGGGGCACTGCCTGCTCGATCTGCATCCGATGGCTGCTTATACTGCCTGCTCATTACAATATTTTAACATGGCACTAAATGAAACACTCCGTTTACAAATACCCACAGCAGGTGGCAGCACCAACCGGCTCCAGACCTGTCGGAATGAAATAGGGGGAAATAGGATAGACTGTACTTGTTTTCAGTGAAACTGGTGTACTGCTGCGTGCCTTTCTGCAAATCAAAGAAAGGGAAACCAGAATGCCGTGATATTTCATTCCATGATATACCTTCAAGTACACAATTGCGTCGAAAGTGGTTAAGTATTATATCCAGGGAAGGAAACAGCAAGGGAAGTAAATGGATTCCTTCTGATTATTCCGTGGTTTGCAGTCTACATTTCGTAAATGACGATTTCAAAGTGACCAGCAAAACGCGAAAATTAAAAACAGGATCAGTACCCAGCCCTTTCCCTGATTATCCAGTTTATAAACAACCGCTAATTTCAGCGATGATTAAGAGAAGGGATTCAAGCACAGAGACGTCTAACAAGAGCTCTTCAAACACCATTGCAGAAAATGGTAAGCGTAAGGTTTGAAGTATTACATACTAAGTAATATAATATCTGGGGACACTAAACTGTTAATGTGAAGGTACAAAACAGAATAATATGCTGTCATAGATTCCATTGTCCGCCTCTGTGGTGTAGTGGTTAGTGTGATTAGCTGCTAACGCCGGAAGCCCGGGTTCGATTCCCGACTCTGCTACGAAATTTGAAAAGTGGTACGAAGGCTGGAACGGGGTCCACTCAGCCTCGGGAGGTCAACTGAGTAGAGGTGGGTTCGATTCCCAACTCAGCCATCCTGGAAGGGGTTTTCCGTGGTTTCCCACTTCTCCTCCAGGCAAATGCCGGGAGCTTCCTTCACCCTTCCTTGTCTATCCCTTCCAAGGCCCCTGTTCAGCATAGCAGGTGAGGCCGCCTGGGCGAGGTACTGGTCATCCTCCCCAGTTCCATCCCCCCGACCCAGAGTCTGAAGCTTCAGGACACTGCCCTTGAGGCGGTAGAGGTGGGATCCTTCGCTGAGTCCGAGGGAAAAGCCAACCCTGGAGGGTAAGCAGATTAAGATTCCATTACGAGTCTTTTGCTAGCAGTATGAAATCGTGTCAATATATTGCTCTTTTTATTACTATTATTATTTACGCAAGTAGGGCCTATTTAGTTAATTCGTTAATTCCAGTGGCTCGGGGGCTGGGATGTGTGTGGCATCTTCAGCATTAGAAATCATCCTAGGTAGGGCTTTCATCTTCAAGATATGCAAGTCGCCTAATAGGCCGTCTATTATTATTATTATTCCCTGAGTATGTACTTGATTTACTGGAAGATTTTCGTGAGCCCCCTGAGTCAGTGTGTGTCACTTCGGAAACTGCTTACCAGGGATTAGTGTGTGGTTATTTAGTGCGTGTAATCGAAGAAAAAACAGAATGCAGCACGTGCTTGAATAACGTTTCTACCTCATTTAATTCATCCCCATTGATAGCTGCGCTAGCCCTAGCAACGATTTATTGGCCTAATTATGAGGCTTCAGAAATTTGTTGAGGCGGCTCTACCGTACTGCAAGAAATCTGCAAGTCTGCTCCAGACTATAAAAAACTATGTTCTACCTTCTTTGTGCCAATGTAAGTTTTTAAAGTGTTTTAGTAACAATAAGCACCAGGAACTTGTGTCAGAAACTTAGTAATGTAGGGAAGTACCATACAGACAAAGTTTCCAGGTTTTCTTGTTCGTCGAAACATCTTTCTCGAAAAGTGCTGAAGCTATAACTCTCTAGAGCACCACTTTATACGTAAAATTCTTTAATATTTCTCTTACTTTCAGATTTTAAATTTTGCTGGTATGCTTATCTAGTTGTATTCACGCGGTAAATGGGTACGTTTGGTTCAGCCATCTAGCGGCAGATTGTTTGTAAGGCGTGTTACACGTTTGAGTATGGAATGAGCAGGCAGTTTAAGCAGCCATCGGATGCAGATCGAGCAGGCAGTGGTATGGGGTACTGTGAGAGTTGGACAAATTGAGTCACTTAGTACCCAGTACTTCTGATCCGATTGAAGAAGTGGAGAGGACACCGATGATTCTTGTTGATGTTTGAGTTCGTGAAGAAAAGGAGAAGACTGAATCAAAAAAATATTACACCAAGGTACTTCAGATCTTTTGCCTGCGGAAATGGCACACTTTCCTTTGACGATGTTATTTATATGCATTTTTAGGGCTGAAGAATAATGCCAATTTCCTCCGAGTTTGAATCGCCATTCTAGTGATTTCTCCGGCTGATGCGTTGTCCTTTGCTATGATACAAGTACCATCGGCGAAGTGTAGTATCGTTAATGGCCTTAAACCAGATACCAGCTCATAACCAAATTTGGAAGCTATCCTGTCCTCGCAGAACTCGTTGATGATGAAATCTGTCGTAATATTGCACAGGGTGGGTGATAAAGGAAACCCCTGTTTAATCACTCTTCTTAGACTGATAACACTCGATTCCTTACAATTAATCTAAATTCTTGTAGTATTATTATTTTTCAGCAATGTTAGGATGTTGAAAGGCCTGTTAGGCGTAACGAGGTCATAGAATGTTTTCTTAATATCAAGGAAGACAGTTGCTGTATCATTTTTCTGTGTCGGCATGGCTTGTAGAACAGGTCGCTGGAATGAATTGTTAATGATGGTTCCGGATGAATTAGTCAATTAACCAGTATTTTTAATTTAGTTATTCGAAACTATTATCTGATTCATTACTGTTATTGCCATTATCAATACTAAATGCTCCTGTAAACTTTAAGTACCTCTAACACTCTGCATATGATACTCTTCGTGTTATGTTTTCCTTCAGTCTTTTAGCAAGAATACTTATATAGCCTACTATTCATGCTATATTTTCTCTTTCAGGTACTTTAACAATAATACTTTGTGTAATATTTATGTTGTAATTTGCCCATAAATCTCTGTAAACAACGTTAAAATCTTATTGTTTCAATAAACTCGAAATACTAGAGGGTCTGTTATGACAGGTGCAATGCGGACAAGCCCTGGGATCGTTCTTGTTGGTTTACAGTGATTTCTGCGCCAAACAACCTCAAGCAATGTCACTAAGTATGTACAGCACATACCGCAATTAATATGAACATATACCTAATGCATAGCCAAAACCAACAGCATACGAGCTACTGAGTTAAGCTGACAACCCGCCCACGCCCTTCGCGGTAGGAACGAAATAACATCGTAATGATGATGAGGCAGACATAGACAAATAACTCATTGTTATATATTTCTAGGATGATTACTCTGAAAGGATTAACTGACCACTTTACTCTAATGAAGCCTCTGCCAGATCCTCGGGAGGGTAAACAGTATAGCGAATCCCCAACTGTTGTTACCAATAACAGCCGGACCGCGAGATATTCCCCTGGAGTTTGCCATTTTACCCCCCTATGCGTGTTCTACGTAGTCCTATTTGATAGTGGTAGTATTTTAGATGATTAATGTTTGAGACCGTGTCGAAAAGCGCAGACCCAGGTCGTCCCTGAATTAAAAATTTTAAAATTCTAACTAAATAACATCTGTGTAGCAAATGTCAATGGCCAAATCACTTACTTTCTAATGATCAGGCAATTTTCAGACATAGAAAATGTGTCAACATTCCGTAAAGAAATTTACACAGTACAAATGCCTGCAACACAGATTGTGCAGTGCATTTCGCTTATTATTAGCAAATACAGTAGAGACAATACGCGACACTTACGGATTTCGCCTTGCTAAAATGGGAGACAATTCGACGGTGGGTGGCGCTCCTAGTGACTTGACCTGAACAAATCGCGCTAAATTCAAATATCAATGGAAATGTATATACGGAAATGGATAAATAAATTACGTCTAGAAAGAAAGTGTTAATGAGATATTAACTTCGAAGTTACTAAAGCAATTCTGGATAAATGAATGAATAATTATTTAAAAGGTTATTATTCAAAGACTGAAATTAGACACACAAACAAGATATAAAATGGGCTGCTGTGAAATGGCTTGATCTTTCATTTATGCATTACTTTTTTAGCTTTAGCATTCCTGCCTGAACTTTTACGGTTGGATTAGTCTTTTTTCTCATTTAAAAAACATTGTATGATCACATTAAGACACCTGTCAATAAAAATATCGGCATATTACTTGCACACATGATGCAATGAATTAACATTTAAAAGCTGGACAATTTTCCTCTTAACACGAAGCCTACTAACAGAAAGAAAATCTATAAAATTCCTTCTTTAGTCTGAGAAGAGGGATTAAAGAAAGAAAAGTATGAAAATGTTGTCAATAGTGAAGCTTTGAGGAATATTTATGTACAATTAGAGTAAAAATGTAATATACCCTTGGCTGTATAGTCGAGGATTTTTAAAATCGCTGGCCTGGAAATGATCTGAACAGATCTTATAATTCTTATATAAGCGTAACGTCCCTTCTTTCTTGTACACCTTATCCAAATCACTTCTGTGACATTTCAAAACCCACAGATCACACCTACAACAACACATCGGTATTGAAGGTTAACTGCTGCACTATACAATAAAATATGCGTTACATTTTATGCCAGTTAAAATATGGGTCACCGGGCGAGTTGGCCGTGCGCGTAGAGGCGTGCGGCTGTGAGCTTGCATCCGAGAGATAGTAGGTTCGAATCCTACTATCGGCAGCCCTGAAGATGGTTTTCCGTGGTTTACCATTTTCACACCAGGCAAATGCTGGGGCTGTACCTTAATTAAGGCCACGGCCGCTTCCTTCCAACTCCTAGGCCTTTCCCATCCCATCGTCGCCATAAGACCTATCTGTGTCGGTGCGACGTAAAGCCCCTAGCAAAAAAAAATATGGGTCGAGCAGGTCAGAAGATTATGAAGTACTATAAAAATCTCTGTCACAGGAAGAATATATATGCAAACACAATATTACTTACATGTTCTTGTCACGAGGGAACCTGAAGAACGACCGCGCATTTTTCTCTACTTCGTAATTACTGCAGCCAAACACAGCACATGCCTTTCCCCTCATGTTGAGAGGAGATATCAAGGAATGACACAGGCTACTTTTTAATTATGTCAACTCACTGAAAACGCATAAATAACACCAAAAACTTCACACAAAAATACAGAGAGAATCAGTACTGTTCAGGTCTATCCGCTAGTGAGAGTTCCAATAGCTGTCCCTCGATATCTCACTCAGTGTCGCGTATTGTCTCTACTGTATTTGTTATTAGTTAGGAAGTTCGCCTCTGTGATGTAGTTGTTAGTGTGATTAGCTTTCCACCCTTGGAGGCCCTGGTTTGATTTCCGGCTCTGCCACGATGTTTGAAATGTGGTACGAGGACTGGAACGGGGTCCACTTAGCCTCGAGAAGTCAACTGAGTAAAGTGGGGGATGGGGCTCGATTCCCACTTCAACCATTCTTGAAGTGGTTTTTTCGTGGTTTCCCACTTCTTCTCCAGGCAAATGACGGGATGCTCTCTAACTTAAGGCCATCGCCACTTCCTTCCCTCTGTCTTGCATATCCCTTCCAATCTTTCTATCCCCCACACGGCTGCTGTTTTATATAGCAGGTGGGGCTGCCTGGGTGAGGTACTAGTCATATACCCCAGTGGTATCCCGACCTAATGTCTCACGCACCAGGACACTGCCCATGCGGTGGTAGGAATGGGATCCCTCGCTGAGTTCGGAGGGAAAACCAACCCTGGAGGGTAAACGGGTTAAATAAATAAATAAATAGTTAGAAAACTCAAATGGCACCAGTTAGCGCTAAAATACTGTAATAATTAAGGGAATTCAGTGGTATGGACAGCCAGGGCAAATTTAAGGAATTTTGGCCCATCTGCTATAAGCCTATTTGTTTTGCCGAAGTCCCTCCAAGTTTGCTTCGTGTCCATTTAACCTCGTCTATTCCTAGTACACCGTTCGCTTTATTATGTACCAGCTCCTTGGCTGAAATGTCAATATAGTGGCTTTCGGTTCAGAGGTTACCGGATTCGTTTCTCCGTTGGGTGAGGATTTTAACTGTGTCAGGTTAATTATTCTTGCTCGTGGACTGGGTGTTTGTGTTCATTTTAACAGTAGTGGTGATTGAGTTAGAAGTGGGGGAGGGAGCAAAAAATGTGTAGAGAGAAGAACGTACCCGGGTCCTTGGAATAAAGGTGGCGGGGGGGGGGGGTAGCATAGGGGATAGACATCAAAATTTTAAAACGTAGCTACAGATTTGTAAATCTTTATTCTCTCTATGCTAATTTCGATAGAGACGTAAAGGCTGACATTCTACTAACTTAAGTACGTTAGTAATAATTTTTCACGTATTGATTAAATATTATAGAATAAAACTTTCGCTGGACGGAGTGGCTCGGACTGAGTCGCTGGCCTTCTGACCCCAACTTGGCAGGTTCTATCGCGTCTCAGGCTGCTGGTATTTGAAGGTGCTCAAATACGTCAGCCTCGTGTCGGTAGATTTACTAGCACATAAAAGGAACAATAATAACGGCGTGGACATAGAATTATAAAGTAATTTAGTATTTGGCTATGCACTAACAAAGTAACAGACACATTGACTGAGTGAGACTACCAATCTGACGAATGTGCGTGGCAAGAAGGTAAATCCTACTGTGTCCATGGCCTTGGCAAAAATATACCCCTATTACTCTTCGTCGCAGCACATGCTACGCTGTGGTGCTGTACAAATCTGTTAGCCGCGACTAACGGCATTTTTTTTGCGTATTTCCTTTTTTTGCTACTTGTTTTACGTCGCACCGACACAGATAGGTCTTACGGCGACGATGGGACAGGAAAGGGCTAGGAGTGAGAAGGAAGCGGCCGTGGCCTTAATTAAGGTACAGCCCCAGCATTTGCCTGGTGTGAAAATGGGAAACCACGGAAAACCATTTTCAGGGCTGCCGACAGTGGGGTTCGAACCTACTATCTCCCGAATACTGGATACTGGCCGCACTTAAGCGACTGCAGCTATCGAGCTCGGTTTGCGTATTTTCTGTAATAGTTTTTCTTTATAATTTAATAAATTAAAGGAATGGCTCTTTTTGTAATTCCTAGCTTCAGGCGGCTGAAATGGAATGAAAATTTATTTCTACCCACAAATGCGTTTTAACATATCTACTATCATACACAACACGTCGCACTACAAACCACTGCATAAACACCGAATAGTGAGTACATCCCTCCACATAGGATTGGCGTCGTAAAAGCCATCCAGCTGTAAACCACATACAATGCTGGCCCCAAGTAGTTGGGAAAAGGTCAGGAGGAAGAAAAAGAAGAAAAAGAAGAATCGCAAACAATTAACGATGTTTTAGCCATAAGAAGTACGTTCGTTGATTTTAGCTGCTCTGCGGGCAAGTAGATCGGGGAGGGGAAATATAGTACAGGTAGGCCTACCTCTTTCTTCTAAAATGGTTACACCAGTTATCAACCTGGCTCATTTCAAATACGCTTGGAGTTTTGCTACAAAGGTGGATTAAACCGAAGTGTATTTAAATGAAAATTGTTACCAGCGTCCTTTAATCAAAGGTACATATGGTGCGAAATTCATAAGCAAGTTCTATACTTCGATAGGTATGGTACTAGACAAGTGTTATAGATTTGCTATTGTTGTCATCTTAAAATTCCATATGCTCTCTTTGTACTCTTTGCATTCCCATTTTAAAATATGAAGCCCTGTATCTTCAATTCTTTTAGGTCATAGGAACACAATTTTCTTCCTTCCTTCCTTCTTTCTTTCTTTCTTTCTTTCTTTCTTTCTTTCATTATTTTTGCAGTGCGTACTGTATATCCCGTTTTATCTCTAATGCACACTCTTTGGAACCCAACTAAGATCAATGAAGCACTGAGCGCGTTCTGTCTCTTTGTAGGCCAGCCGTTCCCAAGACAACGGCGCTTGTTTAAAAATCGTGTTGTTTACATTTTCCGTATTGGTGATATAGAGACCGCTCATATTGACACCTAATAAAAATTTCCTCTTCAAGGTAAAGCATCTTTATTAAATGATTTCAGCGGTTTCATAATGCATTGCGAAGTACATTTTCTATTTTTGATGTTTTCTTTAGTGACAGAAGATGCGTATCCCACATACGATTCCCATTGAAACACAGGAGGTATTCAGACCTTCTGGTGTTAGCCTCAATCTCCTGGGGGAAAAAGATCGCACACTCAGAGCTGAAAATTTCACTTGGGACTCCGAACTTCCAGAGAGCCTAGTGACGTGGTGCATCAGAACCTTAGTCTCCGATTACCAGAGTAAGTCGACTTCAAATTAATTAATAATAGATTTATTGCAGCGAATACAAAGGAAACTTTCTTCTTCGAGGATCTTAAATTAAGATTGCATCTACCAACAACCAAAGCTTCAGAAAAGCACTTCAAATTAATTAAAACTCTTGTAATCGTGACTTGGTGTGAACTTCTGATCACTTCACATTACCGGTACATGTGAAGAAAACTTTTCTTATGGCAATATCGAACCGCTTTACTCAACAGCATCATGGGAAAAGAACATCACATACATTAGCGAAATTCGATATTTAAGTTCAAGATAAAAGAGGGAAGAATCAAAACGAAAAACTATTCTTATGAACTCGTGGGGCCGGGGTTTGGAGGACGAAAAGTTGTGAACAGGACGGCTGCGATTGACGCGACATCTTTCGGTGAACTTTTCTTGTCTTCTGCTGTGTAATGACGGAAAGGGGCGTGTCTTTGAACAGCTGTTTTCTAGACACGTTCTTATAAAATGCACCGTAATAGACGTGTAATCACATATTTCCTTAACCTGCCGTTGGTCGAGCCGGTCGAGCCTAACGGACGGACGCGTATGGTCGAGGGTAAGCGCGGTGCTCACCTATCGTTCTTGGTGAGGTTTTCTAAACTTTTGTAGACTAGGCCCTATTTTACATTGTTTTTGTGGGGGTGGGGGGGCGTGAAGGTTTATTTTTTAAATTCTATTTTTAAGTCGTAGATAACTTTTTTACAATTTGTTTAACGTCGCACCGACACAGATAGATCTTATGGCGACGATGGGACAGAAAAGAGCTAGGAACGGGAATGAAGCGGCCGTTGGTCGAGGCTAAAGGACGAACGCGGATGGTCGAGGGTGAGCGCGGTGCTCACCTATCGTTCTTGGTGAGGTTTTCTTAACTTTTGTAGACTATTTTGCTTTGTTTTTGGGGGGGGGGGGGATTTTGTTATTCTGTTTTTAAGGGGTGTGCGTCTTCACAGATTTGGCACGTGAATTAGCCTATCTACTGTGTTGTCTTGTCTTGTTTAACGTCGCACCGACACAGATAGGTCTTATGGCGACGATGGGACAGGAAAGAGCTAGGGTCGAGCCTAACGGACGAACGCGGATGTTCGAGGGTAAGCGCGGTGCTCACCTATCGTTCTTGGTGAGGTTTTCTAAACTTTTGTAGACTATTTTACATTGTTTTTGTGGGGGGGGGGGGGGGGGGCGTGAAGGTTTATTTTTTAAATTCTATTTTTAAGTCGTAGATAGCTTTTTACAATGTGTTTAACGTCGCACCGACACAGATAGATCTTATGGCGACGATGGGACAGAAAAGAGCTAGGAACGGGAATGAAGCGGCCGTTGGTCGAGGCCAAAGGACGAACGCAGATGGTCGAGGGTGAGCGCGGTGCTTACCTATCGTTCTTGGTGAGGTTTTCTTAACTTTTGTAGACTATTTTGCTTTGTTTTTTTTGGGGGGGGGGGGATTTTGTTATTCTGTTTTTAAGGGCTGTGCGTCTTCACAGATTTGGCACGTGAATTAGCCTATCTACTGTGTTGTCTTGTCTTGTTTAACGTCGCACCGACACAGATAGGTCTTATGGGGGCGATGGGACAGGAAAGAGCTAGGGTCGAGCCTAACGGACGAACGCGGATGGTCGAGGGTAAGCGCGGTGCTCACCTATCGTTCTTGGTGAGGTTTCCTAAACTTTTGTAGACTATTTTACATTGTTTTTTGTGTGTGGGCGGGGTGAAGGTTTATTTTTTAAATTCTATTTTTAAGTCGTAGATAGCTTTTTTACAATTTGTTTAACGTCGCACCGACAGAGATAGGTCTTATGGCGATGATGGGATAGAAAAAGCCTAGGAGTGGGGAGGAAGCGGCTGTGGCCTTAATTAAGGTACAGCCCCAGCATTTGCCTGGTGTAAAAATGGGAAACCACAGAAAACCATCTTCAGGGCTGCCGACAGTGGGGCTCGAACCCACTATCTCCCGGATGCAAGCTCACAGCTGCGCACTCCTAACCGCACAGCCAACTTGCCCGGTACATTGCTTTTTAGATCATTATATGTGGCTCTTGTGTTTTGATGAGATCTAGACCCAAAATTTTCAGGAATTTTCTTCTTGAAAGCTTTTCTCCAGTATTGCAGTATATAATGATTTGTGAATTTAGTCCACCAATGTGAAAAAAAATTCTCAAAGAGAAGGGCACTAAGCAATAAATAAAATCATCTGTAGCTCATAATCAAATGAAATATTTCAGTAGCAGTTGCGTCATTTGCCCAAAAATGTAACATGCTTACGTGGGAAGATATCATCAGCCCAGCCAGATAAAGCAATCCAATAAGGGCTTTAATTTCTTCTACTGTAGATTGTATCAACCATGTCTGACATACGCATGAACTTTACTCCTCTTCTTCTTCTTGTCGTTTGGGCCTACTGAGGATCACGGGGCTCGTTTCGACTCCTTGTATGGAAATTCTGTTTCTTTCTTCGCCCAGAAAGCTTTCATCTTCTGATTGTGTGCTTGTTTCCTTTCCTCGGTCCACTTCAGTCGGGTGGTGCCTGTACTCTGTCTGCTGGTGAGAGACTCTGGAAAGACACCTTGAAAGGTCAACTGCTGGAATAATACACGATCTTGTATGGTTTGTTCTGAAATCCCCAGCTGTTCTAAGTCGGACTTCACTGTGGTGATCCATTTATTTTTGGACGCTTTCCCTCTGCCTGTAGTGGTGAAGATCTTGCTGGTGGAAGTCTGTAAGTACTCATACGAGTCAAATGCCCATAGAAAGTCAATCGCCTCTTCCTCATGGATGTAACTATGTCTTCTTGATGGTCATAGATCTCATTGTTGTGCCTTATCCTGTAAGTACCATCCCCTTCTCTTATTAGTTCCTTAGTATTTTTTGTTCCTTGAGCTCTAGCTTCCTCAGTGGACCTTTTCTGTTCATCAGAAGACACTCAGAGGCATACAGTATGGGCGGTCTTACTACTGAATTATAATGTTGGAGTTTAAGATTCTTAGAGAGGCACTTGGATGTATAGATGCTCTTACAGGTATGGTAGATCCTTTCCAACTTGGTGCATCTGGTGTCTATTGCTAATGTCTCATTCTCGGTTGCTGAAATCCACTCCCCTAGGCACTTCACTGCAGGAACCTTATGAATGGTGGTGTTTTCCAATGGCATAATAGGTGGGACTCTCTTTATGTTAGTCATGAACTCAGTTTTCTTTATATTGACCCTCAAGCCGGTTTTAGCTACTATGGTATAGAGGCTCTGTAGCTGGTGAGTAGCTTCTTCTATGTTGTTGGCTAATAAGGTAAGGTCGTCGGCGAAGGCCAGGCAAGGTACACTGAGTTTATCTTTCTTGTAGCCAATTTTCAGTCCACTTCCTGGAGGTAATGTGGCAGTCCATTCCCTGATAATCTTCTCTAGAACGCAGTTAAAGAAATTCCATCACCTTGTCTAACTCCCGTTTGGATAGAGAAACTCTCTGAGAGCTCACCTCTAAACTTTACTTTGGAGGTGATGTTCTTCAGCGTAGCCTGGATTAGTCTGGTGGTCTTCTCATACAGGCCTAATTCCCATAAGGTGGAGAAGAGGGTCTGCCTATCTATTGAATCATATGCCTTCCTGAAGTCCACTAGTATGACTACCCATTGGTGTCCGCCACGATTCTTGTACCTCAGGATTTTCTTGAGGTTCTGTATCTGCTCTGTGCAGGATCTATTTGCGCGAAAACCGGTCTGATATTCACCTAATTGGGAATCCAGTTGACTGACCACTCTGGTTTGCAGGGCTTTAGAAAAGATCTTGTACGTAACTGATATTAGAGAGATGCCTCTGTAGTTGTCGAGGTCTATCTTATTACCTTTCTTGTATAGAGGATGGATCACGGCTGAGGTCCATTCCTTAGGTAAGGTCTCCGTTGCCCAAATATCCTCTATGATCTGATGGTTGCTTTGTATGGATTGTTCGTCAGTATGTTTCCACATCTCCGCTACTATACCGGCTTCACCTGAGGCCTTGTTGTTCTTTAGGCTCTTGATAATCTTCCTTATTTCTTCAATAGTTGGCGTTGTGGAGTCTCGGTTTCTGGAAAGAGACTCAGAGAATGCGAGTCTCTCTTTAGGTTCCTCTGCATTGTGGAGATGTTTGAAATAACCTGCAAGAGTATTGGTACAATCCTTGTTGTTGAACTGAAGCTTCCCATCAGGTCCACGAAGATGAAGAGTGGGAGCTGTGTACTTCGTTGTCTGTTTTCTGAGTTCCCTGTAGAAATCTCTTGAGTTGTGCCTCTTAAAGTCCTCTTTCGCCTGTTGTATTAGAGCCTTGTTATGGTTCCTCTTAGCCTGTCGTACTACACACCCCACCCGAGTCATCTTGTAACTAAATAAATATTTTAGAGGTACGTTATGCAGCATCATTTATATAGTTTTTAAGGTGAAGATAGTCTATATTATATCAGTCTTGTGTTTCGTATTTTGTATGCTAAGTTTAGCAATGATTTACAGCAAATACATTTTGTTTTTCTATTATTTTACATCATATGTCATATAATGCTGAACAAGAGCATATCCGGCGAATGATCCAGGACTCGAAAGACGATCCAGAAGAAGCTCGTAGTGGTGGTATTGAGACTGAACTTCCGACTGATGTATCAATTGATACCAGCACAGGGGAATCAAAGATAACACAGATTAACGCATTGTACAACCTCACAAAAGGGGCAGTGGATGTTGTAGACTTTCTCTGTTCTAAATATATCAGCAGAAAGGGTAGACGATGGCCACTTACAATGTTCTTTACCCTGATGAATGTTTGTGGAATTAACTCACAGATAATTTATGAAAGTAATTCCAAAGACAACACGAAGAGTTGAAAATATCTGCAAAATTTTGGGCTAGAACTTGTCGGACCCTTCATGGAAGAAAGAGCAAACGTCATACATTTAGCAAGGGGTCTGAAGGAAAGGCTGAAAATTGTCGGCGGAGAGTCAACCAGCAGATCTCTACCTCCATCGAAATGGGCTAAACAAGGAGGATGCCATTTATGTCCACGCTCTAGGGAGAGGAAGTTCAAGATTGAATGTGAAGAGTGCAAGAGAATTAATTGTTTGAAGCATCTCATCCCAGTTTGTAGAAATTGTGCTAGTGAAATTGAGTGAGATTAAGGCTGTTACTGTCTGATAAATGTTCGAAGTGACAATGAATAATTTGTGTAACGATGATGTGTTACCTTCATAATGTCTTATATTTCCTTTTATTATGTGTTATATTGCTGATATTACCTTTGATACAAAGAAATACTAAAGAACTCTCCTTATTTACAAGTTTTCACTATGTAATGGAATATATTTATTTTTCACTATGTAACATGCAAAGAAAAATGTTTTCTCCTCATAAAATACACCCATTGTATTGTAGTATGTGCCTAAATAAATATATCATGAAAACATATTTTTGTATGAAGATAATACTAATTTACATAATGGGGTGTGTGGCACTCAACCTGAGTCCTTACACGACGTTCTGGAACCCGAGTACTGAAGGGTTAATGGTATTATAGAAATAGAAAAGAAATGTCACATTTTTACTTTTTGGTTTACTTGGATAAGTTTGATTTAGGATAAAATAATGAGAGAAAGAGCCATGATGATGGTGATATTTCAGGATAAATACTTCTAGCCCTATGATATAGAAGTCCTCTGGGCTCTTACTTGGAAGCCCTGGGTTTGATTCCTTGTTTACTTAAGGATTTCAGTCGTTGTCTGAGAGTTGAAATAGGGTTATTTGTGGCTTGTGAGGTGTACTGACTAGCTACCTGACATGACAGGTATCAAACTTGATTAAGAAAACCAAGTAATATGGCTGAAGCAGTTGCAGCATTGGTATGTGGCACTTTATATCAGTTCATCTGAGTGGATAGCTGTCATTCTGATGAGCCATATGGGTCATATGTTTAGCGTTTTGTCTGTTTCAAATATTACATTCATAAATTTTGTACAAGGAAGCTCTGACATAAACAATTGTCGCAAGATTGTTACAGCTATGAGAGCTCATCTCAGCTCAGTGTTCAAGAGACCTGTAATGCAGAGACCTCTGGGTGTAGTTTTCTTGTATTGTCTATCTATGATATGTTGAGATAAAGAGTTAAATATATTGTGTTACCCTTCAAAACTATGGAGTTGACTAAGGTCCATTCCAGGAATCATCCCTGTTTTAGTAATGCTGGACCTATTAAACAGTTGATGAACAGTGTACATTATTGTTGGAGGATAAAAGGAATATTTTAAACTAAGAAATTTACTGAGCTAATGACATGTCAGTGTAGGAAGAGGGAATAATAGAAAGAGGACACAATAGGAGAAGAACAATCTCTACATCTTCCTACACTGCCATCTTCAAATAAATGCATTTTATTCTCATCAGTCCCAGTTCTTCTGCATCCACTTGTTTTTAGCCTCTAATGAGCTTGTTTCTGCTTCCCAGCTTCATCAGGAAGGCAGGCATCAAAATTCATTGAAGGGCCGTATTAAGAGATTTTTCAGTTTTGATAAGGAAAGTGTAGAATAAGAAGAGAGCCAGATAACAACAGAAAAAATGAAGTGACATGAGATAAAGATGAATGCAGATGCAGATTGTAAAAAACTAGGAATACAGAACAAACATGAAAGGAGAAAAGGATCCCAGTGAGTCAATATAAGTAATGGAAAGGAACATAAATTTTAATTCAAGGCATGTAAAAAGAGATAGGAGCATGAAAAAAAGACATAAGAGGACAAACAGAATGACCAGAGTAGGAAGAGAGAGCAATAGAAAGAAGAGATGAAGACAGACACGAAAGCACAAAAGAAAAGGAACACTCTCTGCATCTTCATACACTGCCTCTTCAAATAGGTTGACTCTATCATCAGTCTCTCGATCAGTTGTTATTAAATCCTCATCAGTTGTGTTTATTGTATTATGTGTTTCTTTTCCTGTTTTGATCTCTATTTATACGAGTTAATTTGACACTTATTTGTTCCTTTCTGTTACTTAAATTTACTGAGATAGTTTACTCTTTTCAGGATAGATCGTGTCTACAATGCATACCTTCATGTGCACCCTGTCACTCACAGTACATACCTGTCAAACAGCATCATAGACAAACTGGGTCCTTGCTGGACAAAACTGTCATTGCCATCAATTAAATATCACAAGATTATTATGACATGAAGAAACTTGTGTTATTCTCAACTTTCTCATGAAATGTGAAATTCATGTAACAGTATTTCTGAGTAAACCCTACAATATTTTGCAACAAATGTCAGACAATTAAAAAGCAGTAGTGACTGAAAAATATAATATAGTAGGTATTCAACATTATTTTATTCAAAGTAGGCACTTTCAGCAGCTTCATACCTCTAGCAGCATTGTGATGTCATCATCATCATTATCATCATCGCCAGCCTGTAAATATATTATAGTGTTCTAAGTGTTACTTTTCATGTTTTGACAGATGGAAAAGCTTATAAGTTCTATTAACTGCGCCAACACTGAAAAAGAATGTCTTCCTTATTAAATTAAAAAAAAGTGATGATGATGATGATGATGATGATGATGATGATAAATTAATGTAGCATATGATGTACAAAGAAAACTAAAATAAATTTAAACTTAACATAAGTTAAATTAACCTACTGACGTTCAGATCTCCAGAATGAGTTCAGCAATCTACTCTATTTCTTTATCTGTTGCATCAAGAATATACATTATGGAGGTGCAGAAGCTTATTGAGGGTAATCAATGACCACTGGTCTGGAGAGTGGCTCCACAGCCACAGCCTTCTGAAATTAGCCATTCCCATCTGTGGAGAGAATAACCACAACTGACTTGGTTAACACATTGAGCTCTTTCTCACTTTCATACATTTTAATCCACCAGACCGGCCACTTTTCACTAACTTCAGATTTTTAAATTAAATACTAGTTTTGAACTTACACAACTTTTTATTGCACTACATTTGAGTTCATACTTTCTACTTCATATCTATGAAAACTGTCATACAATTGATAGATCCCTTGCCATGGAAATAGTGGATTGAAATTAGCAGGTTTTCATTTTTTTTTTTTTTTTTTAAGTTCAACGTATAAACTTAACTAAAGAAATATGGCTGATATTTAGTTCATTTGGTTTTTGGGCCTTTCAAAATTGTTTGGACAAGAAATAAATCTGCAGAATAATTAGTTCATAAATACTATGTGTGATCTGTTAAGTCTGTTCATTTAGTATAAATCATTGTTGGTCAGGGTATGTTCACGTATGGCCGCCCTTACGTGCACACTGCTGGCGAGTCCACTCAGCTCTGACACGATTTGAAAGCAAGAATATGATGTGAAGAGCTGTAGTTTGCTGCCATTTATATTTCTTTTTTGAGAACAATATGAATCAAATCTTATACTGCAGTACCGATCAACATACAAAGTATGTTAGTTTCATAGTAACAACGATGAAATCTGAGAGTGTACGCATGCTTTGTTTTCTGCAATAAATAACACAGCCCATGCAGCATACGGCCTTCGACCTCAATGTGTTCATAATAATTTAGTATGTTTTTCAGCATGCTGAACAAATGTGTAACAATCCCACCAACATATTTCTTCTTCTAGGTGCACCTTCAGTTCTCCAGTTCAAAACAGCAGAATAAACAGCCCAATTTTAAGATTTTCCACTTAAAACCAAGGCTTCCCTGAGTCAGAAAAGTATTGAAAGGGCACTTGAATGATAAAGACCTACAACCTGTTTTCTAGTCAGTGACCAGGTCAGGGATGGGGTGAATGAAGCCCCCAACTTGGGACGAGGATAGGAATTGTGCCAGCTGCCAAGGCCTGTCGCACTCCTCTGGGGCAATGATTAATGACTGACAGAAGAAATGAAATGAGAGTGGGGAGTGTTGCTGGAATGAAAGCTGACAGGGAAAACTGGAGTACCCAGAGAAAAACCTGTCCTGCCTCTGCTTTGTCCAGCACAAATCTCACATGGATTGACCAGGATTTGAACCACGGTATCCAGCGGTGAGAGGCTGGCATGCTGCTGCCTGAGCCATGGAGGCTCTTGAAAGGGCAAATCAAGATGTAAAATATATGTTCATCAAATGGATGGAGGATATTAAAACATTTCAAAGGAGTATTAGGTATATCCAGCTCATAAAATATGTGTTTTCCATTGTGAAATAAAGAGATATAAAGCAGTTTTTGATGGCCTAAGTTAGCTTTATCCAGCATACAAAGAGAAACCAAATATTCTGTTGGGAAGGCTAAGCAAAACCATCTAATCTTCTATTCTTAGCTAATGCTGTGGCTTCTTCTGTTTAAATTCTGTTTAAAAACAATGAAATGATTTGAACCTGCCTTTTGCAATCTATAATGATCTCATGATATGTACTACTTGAGAATGTCAAGTCTGAGTTTGATTTTATCAGTTTCTCCATATTCCTTAAGAAATGTGGTAAATTATCTTACTAATAAAGTAACAAGGCAAACTCAAGTAAGGTGGACATAGCAAGCTGACAGGAAGAATTGGCTCTTTCCCCCCACTCAAGGGATGAGCAAGGTGCTATCTGGCAGGATACAACAGCTTCTTTGTCCCATCCTATGTCCTGCAAGCCTGTTCCAGTGAGATATGTGATTTACTTGATGTGCTCAGTTATTATGATTATAAAGTGCACAGTAATATGGTTAAGTACACCACTGAGCAATGAGTGTTTATTGTTGAAATAATCTGTTTTGAAAAATAAATGTATGATAGGTGTGTATTGCAAATGATTTCCAGAAAATTATCTACCATCAAAACCAAATTTCCATGCTTTGTTTGAAAAGTGTCATGCTACTGGATTAACTCAAGACTCAAGAGTGTCTTATCTGACGAAAAATGTGTGGGGAAGTTTGAAACTGAAATCCTATCGGAACAATTTGCGTATAGCAGAGTCCTTGGAAAGAGAGATTAGGAGAGTGATAAGTGAAATACAGAAACATTTACAGAATTTCTTTCAAAGATGGTAGGTCTACATAAATGGAAATAGAAATGATTTTCTTCATCTGCTGTAACATTAAGATAAGAAAAGAAAAATCATTGCCTGCTTTTCATATCTTTCCTGTTTTTTATGATATGGGGCTGTATCTTATCAGAACAGCAGCTATCTTTGGTGGTAGGGACTGCTAGGGGTATGTGGGGTATACAGCCTGTCCTTCCCATCAGCTTGCTATGCACACCTCATTTGAGTTTACTGTGAACTCTTGTTTGTTTGTTTATTTATTTATTTATTTATTTATTTATTTATTTATTTGGGAAACCAAAACAGCGAGAAGCAAAACAGAGTTCCGCAAAGGAAAAATATATTTACAGTGGAGTAGCACAAGGCAAACATAAAAAAATAAGTGGAAGAACAATGAGGAGAAAACATCTAATGATAAAAATAGAGGAAAAATTAAAAACTAACAAAATAACAATAGAGACACAAAAATTAAGAACAAAACATAAAGGCAAGAGAAACAACGAGGAAAATTGAAGATCGAATGTAAAACGAAGAGAAGAACTTATAGCTAGGCATAACAGATATAACACATAAGTAATGGTATAGTACAGTAAAAAATAAATAAATAAATAAATGAATGAATATTACATTATGTACAAAAGAGAAGACAGCAATGAGAAGAGAAAAAAAAGGAATATGAAGAAAATGAACTAGGTTAAGTTAAGGAAGAATCGATTAAAGGAGGCATATGAAGAAAAAACGTCCCAAGTTCCTGTCAGAAGATAAAGAGTTAAGAAGGGTTGGTATGCGGATAAATAAACTTCTTTGAATGAGAGAGAGGCGGGAATACGGAATATGAAGGGGCGGATTAGTCCTGGTTTTGCGAATTGGAACATGTAAGGAAAAGAAGGATGCAGGTTCGGGAGAACGAAATAAACCGTTAACAGCGTTATATAGGAATCTAAGGTCGGCTACTTTCCTGCAACTAGATAACGGGTGAAGGTTTAACTTGTCTAGTATCTGATTACTGCTCAAGTTTCGACAATCAGATACTCTGGCTCTAACAATGGCATAGAAGAATGACTGTACACGGTCTATGTGATTCAGATTAGTGGGTAAAGAGGTAGACCAAATAGGAGATGCGAATTCAATAATCAGTAGGATGCAAGATATGTAGTAGGTTCGGAGGGCGTGGACATCGGTGATGTCAGAAAATCTATACAATAAACCGAGAAGTGACTTTGCTTGTGAGGTTATCTTTTGTATATGGGAGACAAATAAAAATTTGCTGTCAAACAACACTCCTAAGTCATTTTGTTCTGTTAGAGTTGGGAACGGGTTTCCGAGGAGGGAGTATTTACTGAGAATCGGGGATTTACGAAGCGTGATCGAAATAGAGGAACACTTGGTAGGATTAGGCTTAAGACGCCATGTGGAGCACCCTTCAGAGAGTGAGTTAAGCCCACTGTGTAAGGAGTTTACTCCTGATAATGAATCGATTTGTTTGAATATTTTACAGTCATCAGCAAATAGTAGAATTTCACAAGAAACGGAGGATATAGTATTAATGAGATCGTCAATAAATAAGACAAAAAGAAGCGGCCCTAGGACATTGCCCTGTGGGACGCCAGAATGTACCATAACAAGAGTCGAACTGAACCCATCAAGAACCACACGCTGAGTTCTGGTATTGAGGAAGCTCTGTAGGAGAGTTAGGAAGTGAACTTTGGTGGTCACTATATGATGATAGTGTCTATCTTTACATTAATTTTTTTGCCATGATTTTAAAAGGGTTGATAGTATACTTGATGTAGAGACAGTAATTTATCATGTCTGTCATTTGATTGGGATTGGATAAATGCAAAAAGTGCAAATGCTTTTTCATGAAACTTGCCAGTGTTAAAGATATTAAAAGTTTTCATGCATTAATCATTATTTCAGCCCATTGAGTAGAGGCCAGGAAATAACATTTTCAACTTCTGCAATACTGCCTCTCACACCGAGAGAAGCAAACAATGAGTTCAGTAACTTCCCTTATGGGCCAACAGCACCACTCTAGACCACTGTTGGTTTCTTGCTAACAATAGTGGTTGTGTTTGGTACTTTTTTGCCTTCTGCTTGCTGTGTGGAATCCAAAGCTATATGAAGTACCTTATTCTAGCATTGCACATGTTATTTTGAGACCTCAGTTTCTTAGTATAGAGAAGTATTGTATGCTTACTTTCAGCAGTTTTGTATGGGTTGGTGGTTTCTCTGCACTCCTACTCTCTTCTTTCTGAAAATATTCAATTTCAATCAACAAATCAACAGAAACAACATGTTTCAACATTACTAAGATATTAAACTCATTTTGATACTGTTTCCAGTGTTCATCAGTTCTATAAATGGACAAAAAAATTAACTTCAGCTATTCTGCCACAAGCATTCCCTGCACATCTTACAAATGCTTCCTTGAACAAATCGCATTCTACTTCCACATTCTACATCTCCGTTCTAGTTATGTGCTGTTTCAGTTTATATTACCATTATTCTATCTGGCTCCATGGCTAAATGGTTAGCGTGCTGGCCTTTGGTCACGCGGGTCCCGGGTTCGATTCCCGGCAGGGTCGGGAATTTTAACCATCATTGGTTAATTTCGCTGACACAGGGGCTGAGTGTATGTGTTGTCTTCATCATCATTTCAACCTCATCACGACGCGCAGGTCGCCTACGGGAGTCAAATCAAAAGACCTGCACTTGGCGAGCCGAACATGTCCTCGGACACTCCCGGCACTAAAAGCCATACGCCATTTCATTTCATTTTTTTACCATTATTCTTTTACTTCCATATCTTTTAATTTCCATTCTTTTAATTTCTTCTATCTTATTTCTTTCATTTTCACTATTTTCCTACTTTCATTTTTTCTACCACTATTCTATGGTCTCTATCAAAGGCTATTTCTGGCAAGGCAGTTACATGTAATAAATGTCTACGATTTGCTCTTTCCACAACGAAGTAATCAATTACTGTCTTTATCCTTCTGTTTCCCAATCCATATTTGGTAATTTTTCTACTATTCTTCTTCCTGAACCACACTTAATCAATTTCTCGTACAAAAATCCACCAAATTCTCTCCCTCTTCAGTCCTCTTTACATATCCAAAAAGTGCAGACCAATTCCATTCCTTTCCTATCGCATCCCACAATTGCATTAAAGTCTCCAGTGACCAGGAGTGTTGGCTGGGCGGTTAGAGTCACGCAGCTGTGAGCTTGCATCTGGGAGATAGTGGGTTTGAATCCTGAATCCCACTATTGGCAGCCCTGAAGATGATTTTCCATGGTTTCCCATTTTCACACCAGGCAAATGCTGGCGCTGTACCTTAATTAAGGCCACGGCCGCTTCCTTCCCACTCCTAGGCCTTCCCTGTCCCATCATCGCCATAAGAGCTATCTGTGTCAGTGCGACGTAAAGCAAATAGCAATAAAGTCTCCAGTTGTCAATCAATCAATCAATAAATCAATCAATCAATCAATCAATCAATCAATCAATCAATCAATCAATCAATCAGTCAATCAGTCAGTCAGCCAGCCATTGATCTGCATTTATGGCAGTCACCCAGGTGGCAGATTCCCTATCAGTTGTGTACCTAATCCTTTCTGAAATGATTTCAAAGAACTGAAAATTTATCAAACATTTCCCTTGGTAAATTATTCCATTCATTCCTTTTCCTATCAATGAATATTTGCCCTAATTTGTCCTCTTGAGTTCATACAATGATCTTTTCTTACCTGTAAAAGCTCTGCTCAAGCTTATTCATCTACTGATGTCACTCCATGCCATCTCTTGAAACATACCGTTTATTCGGCTAAATTTATCCTCTCGCATTCCAACTTTATCTTCATGCAATGACCCTTCCTACCTGTAAGAGCTCCACTCACGCGTATTCATATGCTAATGTCATTGTACTCCATCTCTCCACCCTCAGCTCAGAACATTTTGCTCATTTGAGCGGCTTATCTCCTTACTCCCAAGTCTTCGCAGCCCAAAGTTTGCTACATTTTCATAACACTACTCTTTTGTCAGAATTCATCCACAACAAGTCATGCTTCTTTCTTTTCGATCTTTCCTAGTTCTTGTGACAAGTAATCCTGGTGTAGGAACCATACTCTAATTGGAGTCTTACCAGAGACTTGTATGTAGGTTTACCATATTCTGAAACCCCAAAATGAGGACACCTTCAATGGGATTGATCAGTACACTCATAGGACTGCCAAATGAAACATTATTAGTTCAATTTTATGTTGTCAAATAGCTTTATTTACATAAGAAACAAACAAAATAAAATATTTCTCATTGGATTGAATCTTTCTTAACAGTTCCCTTTTACAGAATCAACTGTTAGTCTCTTTCTCTCCTTTGACCACTGTGCCTGTGTTAAGGAGAACAACCTCTCAACACAAGTGTTATGGGCTGGCACTGTAAAGAAGAACTGCGCAGTTTTAAGTAATTCACTAAATTGTTCTTCACTATTATACGACTCAGTGTTAATTTGTTGGACCATTTCCTCTGACTCTTCATATTTTTCATCATATGTGGCTCTGAATTTTTTTAAATTAGAAAATATATCCAAACACTTTTCATCATCAATTTCAATATTTTTATCCAACAAAAATGTTGCTATCGCAGCTATCTCTAAGCTAGCTAAAAATATCGATACATCGATTGTACACGATGTAAATCAACATTTTTAAGTTTTACTAGCATAACATATTTGTCAGGTCAGGTACATCCTGGTACTGTTTGCAACAGTAGATGGTATTATCTGCAACTGTCTGGCTGAGGGTTGGACGGCTGTTACCAAACCTGACAAACTAAGGGAGAACCAATGGCTAAGGGCAGAGGAGTTCACCCTTAGGGGGCTTGTTGAAGCCATTGTGTAGGAAACGACACATAAATTCAACTGGAAGCTGCTGCCTAGCAGATGTGGCAGGGGACTGCTAAAGGCTAAGGAAAATAAAACCTGACAGAAAATCTTCTCTAACGTTAGGCCTAGCAAGTCAGTTGGAGAGTAACTGCAATCACTTTCAACACTTAAACGAGCCTCAGATGCAATCTAAGAACTTGAAGTAGACAACAGCACCCGCAGACCCATGCCAGGTATGATGGCTTACAGCCTGATGATAGGCCAAGCCTTGCGATTGTGCAATAGCCCCAGAGAAGACAACACACTCAAATAGGAACAATCAGTGTACTGAGTTTGACTGGAAAATGTGAAGAATTAGTTGACATCATGGAGAGAAGGAAAATATCAATCCTAGGACTGAGTGAAACTAAATGGAAAGGTAAATGGAAGAAAGAGTTGAGGAAAAACTATACCCTCTACTGGAATGGTAACAATGGAGAGATGAGAAATGGAGTAGGATTGATATTGTCTAAAGAGTTAGATGGTATTACAGAGATCCAGTACATCAATGAAAGGATTATAAAGGCAACAGTTTACCTTGGGAAAGAGAAGCTGACACTGGTGCAAATGTATGCCCCTCAGACGGGTTGCAGTCAAGGTGAAAAGAACAAGTTTCTCGAAGAGACCATCAGTGAAGAGAGGACAAGAGGGACCTTAACGCTCAGCTTGGGACAGACAGGAATGGCTATGAGAAGGTGATGGGACCACATTGCTATAGGAGAAGGAATTCAGAAGGGGAACATCTCCTAGACTTCTGCATAAGAAACTGTTTGTTAGTAAAAAACAGTTGGCTCAACAAACGAGTCAGTCACAAGACTACCCGTTACAGCTGGGATGGAAAGAGCAAGACAGTCATTGAGTACCCCATCATTACAGATAAAGAAAGAAGTAGACTTGTGACTGATGTCAAGGTGATTCCAAGTAAGAACCTTGATAGCGATCACCGGTTATTAGTAGCAGATCTGAAAGACATTAATGTACCAAAGATAACAACCAGGAAATTACCTAGGATTAAGGTGTGGGAACTACGACAGATTGGAAGAAGGACTGACTATCAGGACCATATAAGAGGACAGCTGCCTACAGAAGAAATGGAGAGTAGTGAGGTAGAGTGGACAAGATTTAAAAATTCCTTGATAAAAGAAGCAATAGAGGTTTGCGGGAAGTCAAGTGCGAGAGTAAGGGAGAAAGAGACACCCTGGTGGAATGAAAGAGTAAGATCCTCAATAAAGGAAAGGAACATAGCACAAAGAGAACAAGATAAAGAGAAATCCAAGCCAGAACAGGTAAGGGATGAGGGGAAAATCAGAGACCTCGAGCAAGTTTACCGGGACAAGAAATTGAGAGTTAAAAGAGTTGTAGAAGAGGAGGAGATAAAGTGCTGGGAGAAATTACTCAAAAACTGAAGGAAGACAGCAGAGGCAATATGAAACTATTGTTCAGAGTGATCAAAAACAAAAGGAATTCAGTTGAAACCATCAAAGCAATTGAGGATCCTAATGGAAAGCTGGCCAGGAAAGAAGAGGACTTCAGAGAGGTTCTGAGGAATCATTTTGATCACCTATTGAACAGGACAGAAGCACATTAGAGAGCAAAAGAACCAGCTGTTGGAACCTGCACAGAGGAACCTCCCATTACATGGGCAGAAACAGAAGCAGTCCTTAAGAAGATGCCACAAGGGAAATCCCCAGGAATCGATGAAGTCAGCACAGACATGATTAAAGCAGCAGGAGTCTAGAGTTTACAGTGGCTACACAGAGTTCTCAGTGCAATTTAGAAAGATGGCAAGATACCTGCTTATTGGAGCAAGGGTGTCATTATCCCCTTGTTTAAGAAAATGCTCCAACTATCGGGGAATAACACTCCTTTCTCATGGGCTTAAGAATCTTGAGAAAATCTTAGAGAGCAGATTGAGAGTCATCTTAGAGCCACAGTTTGAAGAGGAACAGTATGGCTTCAGGCCTAACAGGTCACAACAGACCTAATCTTCAGTATCCATATGTTAATGGAAAAATATTGGGAAAAAGGCAAAGATCTGTTTATGGTTTTCCTTGACAGTGAGAAGGCATATGACAGCATTGCAAGAGAGAAGATATGGGAATGCCTGAGAAAAAGGAATGTGCCAGAGGGACTGGTTATTATTATTAGCATATGGTAATGTACACAAAACAATACAAAGATTAAATATACATGAACAGTAAGCACAAAATATTATATACATAATTATAAGATATACACATTATAACACTGAGCCCGCCTGGTGGCCATGATCGTTAAGGCGCTGAAATCTAAAAACGGTCTAACACCGAGGTTAGCCGGTTCGAGTCCTGTTGGTCGAAAAAATTTTCACCATCAGAATGTTGGCCGGCAGGGTAGGAGAGGTGGTGGTATACAATTTCTAATCACTAGATTGCGTGCCAAAAGCCTGGATTAAATTCCAAACCACTCCGCAGTGCTCATGGAGTGAGGGCATATGACGCTGTTGATGGTGATTCGTCCGTCGGATGGAGACGTTAAGCCTTGAGCAGACCCCTTGGTGCTATTCGACAGGAGTAGGCTATGTGCCGGCACCGGGTTTCTTTCTTACCTGTAACTCCTACTTAATCTCTTTCCATAGTGGGTCTTTCCCATTTTTTACCATCCCATAGGCTGTTTACATTTTTATTTACCATTTCCACTGATCGTAATTACTTTTTAACCTTTTCATTCAAGGACTGCTGTAGCAGAGAGGAGAGAACTGTGCTATGTTATAGCTAGTGGATTGCTGTAGCAGTCATGTGGGAATAATGCCACATGGCCGGTGAACTGCTGTAACAGTCATGTGTTGTTTGGCTTTTCTGTGTTTCACTATGGTAGACTGCTGGAGAAGTTTGAATTTCATGATGTCTAGCAGTTGTCTTGTGAGTCTGTAGTTACTAATAGTCACCAGATATCAGGGGCAGTCAGTTAGAAGGTAAGAGCAAATACACTATAGACAATACTGGACACTTCCGTATTCTCCCGCACTGAGAGACTTTAAACAACAGGCGGCAAGATTGAAACTACAAAAGATGCATGTTAAATTTGATAGAAATAATTAATGAAACTAAATAATTATTTTTGCTTTGTTCTACTATGAAAGGTGAATGTTAATACTGATAAAAATAATGAAACTCAATAATGATTTTGTTTTGTCCGAATCCTGGCTGAATGGTCAGCGTTGAGGCCTTCGGTTCAAAAGGTCCTAGATTCGATTACCGGCTGGATCGGGGACTTTAATAGTGTCTAATTAATTCTACTGGCTCGGAGTCTAGGTGTTTGTGTTTGTTCCAACATGTTTCTCTTCATATTCAGACACTTCCAACCACCACAGAAACATGTAATAGTGATTACCAGACCTCGGATTTTTAGTTGCTTAAATGTTATTTTAGCTGCCTAAAATTGACTCTCAAATAGGTTCTAAAATATTTTAGGCAGCTTCAATTTGACATATTTTAATAGGTATCAATTAAAAACCATATCTATTTTGCTAAATTGATAATGGGTAACTCAGTACATGGAACTATAAAACAAGTTTCACTCATCTCTTTGCTGCAAATGTCACAGAATATAATTTTACCATCCGATGTGAAATGGGGCAACTCCTGTAATAACTTTTTAATTAAAGATGACTTGGAACCTGACACTTTCTGCAAAATTTATAGTGTATGTGTATAGTGCACTACTATACTCAGTTTCAAGGTTGTCCCGCTAGGTGCACTGGCAATCAATGTCTTGCGATATCTCGCTAAGTGGCACGTATTCTCTATAGCGTATTTAGCAAGGGATCGAGTGTCCTTCACGCTTGTCATTTGCCATGTTAATTGCTGTTCACTGCCAACATGTTAACGCTTCTGCAGGTAGCTTCAACACATTGTGGTACTGTATTTCATAATGCAAGAGAAACTGTATACCAGGCATTCTCAGCCTAGTGCTCACGAGTTGGTGCTCATTGCTTGAAAAGAGTACTCGCTTTAGCTTTGTAAAAAAGTGCTCACGAGCACCAGCAGATCTTAATCAAGCATTCCATGTATTTGCATTCTAACGATATCAGTGAGGTAGGATACTAATTTATGGTGTTACCTTCCTGAAATATGGGCAACTTGCATGGAATTGGAAAGATAGCAGTAGACAAATGCCATCCCACTGGATCTGGTCACTGCCTTCTAAAAAATATAGGTTACTAAAGGAGGGTGTGATAATTTCTTGTAAGCAGCAGGCCACTAGCTGCTAGAAAGGGATTCACTGCCAGTCAGTATTGACTTTGATTGTGAAGAGTTAGTTTGTTTAAACTTTAATTTGTGATATGGATATGCAGCATAGCAAAGGTGTTGCCTTCTTCGTCATTGGAAGTTTCCAGTAAAAGCTGTGAGCTAAAAAGAAGGAAAATACACCGTTTTTAAGGTGAGTGTGAAGAAGAATTCCTGCTTGTGAAATATGGTTATAATAAAGGACAAACTTTTATTTTGTGTCACACGCTCTTATCGGGTTTTATGAAAGTAAATTGTCAAATGCACTACGTTAGTTATCACAAAACTTTTGCCAATGAATATCTGATAGGGACAGAAGCAAGGGCACAAGAGGTTCACAAGTTAAAATTACACCTAAAGGTACAACAGAAATATTTTTCATCTAACAACAATATAAACAAATTTTCAATGTGACTCACAAACTTGTCCAACATGGATTATCATTTACAACAGGAAAAGTGATAAAAGAGTGTATTGTTTCAGCTGAGACGATTCTCGTTTAATACGTACAGTATCTGAAGAATTGCCATGCACATTGACCTCATTGCAGCTCAAATAAAAGATAATACCCTCCAAAAATTGTCCACGTGGTGTTATTTCCCTCTTGCAGTTGATGAATCAAGTGATATTTCTTCTGTAACACAGTTAATGTGTTTTGTGCAACGCACAGATGATTCAGGAACAGTATCACATTTATTTTTGACAGTGCTACCTTTGTCAGGCACAACTATGGGAAAAAGCATAAATTTATTAATATCTAATAACATTGATGTATCAAAACTTGTGTGTATCGTTACTGATGGCACATCTTCGATAATGGCCAAAAACAGAGGATTTATCACTCTTTCGAAAACTGATGCACGTTTTCCTTCTTTCATTCATTGCCATTGTTTCTTCCACATTGAAAATCTCACTTGTTATTTTAACTCTGTTCCTGATATGTCGGAGCAGTTCAATGTGATTGTTAAATTGATAAACTTCTTTGTTTCTAAATTAAAGTATTCTTGAATGGCTTACTAGTACCTCATTCAGAACTTATGATTCATGCAAATGTTTGTTGGTTAAGCTGTGGGTAGGCAATTTCTAGAGTCTGGGAACTCTTCGAAAAAATCAAATCATTTATTGCTTCTAACAATCATATCTCAAAAATTTCCAGAGTTGTTTAAGGATGATTTTAAAACCATTTCACTTTCATAGCAGACCTCTTTCAGTATCTGAATGGAATTACCACACAGCTTCGAGGTTAAAAAAAGTACAGTTTGTGAACTTAACACATTTTCTTTTTTGCACAAAACTAGAAAGATTCCTCTCAGCACTGAGTAAAAATTATTTCTTTCATTTTCTGAAATTTGCTCATAAGCTACAGGTCTCAGTCGTCCCCATTCTGAGTGTCCTAAAATTATTGTTCTGACTTTTCAGGAAACCATGTAAGATTTCAATGCATGTTTTTGAATTTTGGATGTAAGTGAACAATTATTCAACATGGTGTTAAATCCATTTCAATTCCCCATATACTCACTCAGAAATATTCAATACAGCAGTGTAAATTAAATCGTGGCAAGATGGAACCGATCAGTTTGCAGTCCTCGCTAGCTTTGAAATGCCTGTTTGAAAGTGTTAAGTTCACCTTATTGTGGAGAACAAGTGACACAAAGCTATTTCCAATTTTGCAGATAATTTTGCTTGAATGTCTCACTATGTTTAGAAGAGCACACCTGCATGATGAGATTTATCAAGTACAAAGCATGGTCACGATTAAGTGAATCTCATTTGGAAGACTATTTGCAGATAGTTACAAGTGACTTCTCCTTGGACATCATGGAGATTTTGAATAATGTCCAGGCTTAAGGATCTTATTGAGTGATGAGTGACTGTTCTATTCATGTAACATTTTCATAATACATTATTATTAATACAAAATGTAATATTATCTGTAAAGTATCATAGCTGCAGTCACTTAGCAGAGACATTGAGACAAGAGAACGACTGACACTTGCCAGCGACGTTGCCAATTGTGCCTGCTGTGAGATACCGGCATTGCTTCAAAAGCTAAGGCATGGTGTCGAGTAAATACTTAAATGACCACCCTTATCAAGCATATTGAACTAATGCTCAGTAAGATGGTGAAATAAGGTGGAGAATATGCTGCTGTTGAAAATAAAAGAACAAGAGTGGTGCGGTTGTAGCGGTTACAATACAGTAATCAAGTAAATTCCAATAGCACTCAGTTTTCCTAGCATATTGTGTATAGTGATCCTAGTTATTTTGATATCAATTTGATAATAATAAGGTACCTCCTTAGCAGAAGCGGTTAGTCACTGTCTTCTCATCTGTGAGACTGGAGTTCGAATCCCGGTCAGTCGATATGAGATTTGTGCTGTGATAAAGTGGAGGAGGGTCAGGTTTTCTTAGGATACTCTGGTTTCCTCCTGTCAGTTTCATTCCAGCAACACTCCTCATATTTCATTTCAACTCTCATCCACTCCTCCCTGAGGTTGGCATCAGGAAAGGCATCCAGTCATAAAAAGTTGTCACAATGGAATCGTGTCATCTCATCCCCGACCAAGTAAATTGAAATGGGACTACCGGGTAAGGAATATAATAGTACCAGTTTATGTTTGGGGTTGCGTGTGAAAGGAGGAGAATAGTCGTTCGCAGTTCATTATTATTATTTTAATAAAGAAAATTGAGTTTTTGTACAGCTCAGTAAGATATAGTGAGGTGACAACTATTGGGATATCCTGTAGCAGGCCTGGCTAGTTCATTCCCACATCTTGCTGGCACCAGAAATAACCCTTGTTTACTGTGTTCTGGTTTATGTCAAAGAGTGTGGGAATGATGCCAGAATGAAACTTTGTTTCGGGTGTTCTGATAAATGTCAGGGCGTTATGGAGAACATCAAGAGTGTGTGAAAAGTATTCCACCCTCATGTAAGAAGATGTGAAGACTGCTCTTTCAAATTCTGCACGTGATTGGTCGATTGGTTCCCTCGTTTTGGAAGGGTGTCACGCGCAGACTGTGGGGGGGCGATATCCTAAGATGCGACGTTTGCATTGGCTATTCTGATCTTCGTTCTCAGTCAGAGTGGACGTGGTTCTTCCGAGCTGTCACTCCAAGGAGTTCCAGCCTGATGGGGATAAGGTAAATGTTATTTTTGTTATTATGTCTTAAATTAACTTGTTTCTCTTGAAGGAATTGTCAGGGACATTGTTGCATCTTCGATTATGTAATTTAGTCAAAAAAGCACTCTTCAGTGCTATGACACACAGTGTATTTGGGAGCAGGCAACCTTACCATGTAAATTTTAATATAACGTAATGTCATTGTATTTTTCTTTGTTGCCTGTCTTGGTAGAATCTTCAATTCCAAAATAGGTTTATTGAATATGATGCTGCCTCTAGGTACGCATGGTCATGTCTTTGGAATCTCCTTGATGTTCATTAGTTCACTTGTATTTTCTAAATTACTACTGTTGAACCTTAGTTCTAAAATGGTAAATTCCTTTATATTACCTTTAAAACTGTCAGTGTTTTATTTGACACACAGAACATCGCCTGGGTTCTGAGATTATGGCTACCAACACTCCGGTGCCTGTGAGCACAGTTGTCATTTTGGTCGCCTTCAATTGTTTCTCAAAGTAGCATCTTTATGTAATATTAATTAATTGTCTAATAGTCCTAGACTGCAAGGGTCACTGTATTTCTGAAGAAGGCAACGATTTTAGGTTTTTAAATAAAATGATATCGTTAAACTATTTTCTGAGTGTCGACAAACACTGTCTCTTCGTGTGGTTAAGCAGTGTGTTCTCTGAATCATGTTTAAAAGTTAAGTATGTTGCCTAAATGAACCTAAAGGTTTATATTTAATAAACAGTATTTTAAGGAACCTAATAGTCATATTTGAGAGTTCAAGCACTACCAGTTTACGATTCCGGCAGTGTTGTCCAGCATTCTTCCACACATCATGTTCTCCATCTATTCATTTTAGGTTGTCCTTGTGTTTGTTAGTATGTGTTTATCTTTCCCTTGTATGTATTTATTAAATGGTACAAATACCAATAATGGGGCAGGTTAGTGGTGAAGATCTCGTGGTGCTTGACAACTAAACCAAAGTGGCACAGGTGCTGCCCGACTTGAAAAGGTTGAGAACTCCTGCTGTACACCATGGACAAAGCTCTCATCCTCACATCAGGTAGTGGCTGTGAAGAAAATGAAGGTGAAAGAAATGAAAATAAAAGATTTAACTCTGCTAATGCTGTGTCCTAAGCAACCAATCTAAAAGGATAGGAAGCTTTGGATGAATGAATGCGATGAAAACACACGCAAAGATATTTGACTGAAGTGTGTATATAACTAAAAAATAGTCAGTCTGTTGTGTCATAACAATATGAAAAAATACAAGCAAGAAAGCAGGGAGCAGAAAGTATCCCACACAGCGTGCATGGCCGGCTGCCCTAGCACTTGTCCACAAGGCCACACGTCCACTCTCGCTTCGTCCGAATGAAAATATTAAAAACTGCCCGATGCCTCTCTTATCAACCATATAGTATTGCCTAACAGTTTTACTTTTACAACCTTTCTTTCTATCACATTTATATTTAACTACGTCAAAAAAAAAATGTTTCGTGATCACTTATCCTGACTATCACTTCAGTTTCTCTATCAAACAGTACCACGTCTAGAATATTTGCCCCATTCTGATTCAGCTGTCCTTAGCAGATTACCATTTGTTGAACATGCTTTCTGTAATTTTCATTACCTTCTCAGTTAACATTTTGTGATTTGAGGTTTCCCAGTACAATAATGTTCCTTTCTGTGTCATTCCCCACATAGCTAATTATCTTAACAAATAATTCTGCATCAGCATCAGAGCCATCCTTGCCAGATCTGTACACCTAGAATTCCATGTTTATCATGAACACCAACACCCAGTCCACAATTCAGAAGAATTAACCATACACAGTAAAAATCCTTGGCCCAACTGTGAATTGTATGTGGGTCCCCCTGAACTAAAGGCTAGCATGCTGGCTATTTAATCTTTTTTTTTTTTTTTTTTGCAATTTGCTTTACGTTGCACCGACACAGATAGGTCTTATGGCAACAATGGGACAGGAAAGGGCTAGGAGTGGGAAGGAAGCGGCCTTGTATGAAAATGGGAAACCACGAAAACCCATCTTCAGGGCTGCCGACAGTGGGGTTCAAACCCACTATCTCCCGAATACTGGATACTGGCTGCACTTAAGCGACTGCAGCTATCGAGCTCGGTAGGCAATTTAATCAAGGAGCTGGATCATATTGTAATGTTGATAAACTATTTAATTCTATCGATGTGCTTGCATATTGTTTTATCTACTATTTGCTCTGTGTTTTTTTTTTTTTTTTTTTTTTTTCCAGACAACCCATTGCTGGATGAGTTACTTGATGAGGACCGAGACTTCCTGCTTGAGACTCTTCCCATTGACCTTCCTCTCACTCTAACTGTTCCTCTCATCCCTGATGGGATATACTGGGAGAGATGCTGTACGGAACGCTGGCAAACTGTAAGTGTTATAATATTCTAAACTCCTTTTATTTGAAGCAACTAGAGTGAGGAAAGTGATTTTCAGCCCAGTGTTTTTACAGCTGGGTTAAAGTGCAAGTAGAATATGTATATTAGTTATGTATTTTCTTGTTGGGGAACAGGGATACATCCCTTATTTTTTACCAGCAAGTTTTATGCTGTAACAACTTCTAATCAATGAATCATGGATATAATTATTCAATATATAGTGAAACCACTCATTTACAGACATCAAACCACATGGCACTACAGCTCTTGAAAGGCCTTCGCCTACCAAGCGATCGCTGCTCAGCCCAAAGGCCTGCAGATTACGAGGTGTTGTGTTGTCAGCACGACGAATCCTCTCGGCCGTTATTCTTGGCTTTCTAACCGGGGCCGCTATCACATCGTTAGATAGCTCCTCAATTCTAATCATGTAGGCTAAGTGGCCCTCGAACCAGCCCTTAGATCCAGGGTAAAAATCCCTGACCTGGCCGGGAATCGAACTCGTGGACTCTGGGTAAGAGGCAGGCACGCTACCCCTACACCACGGTGCTGGCATTACGGACATCAAAAGGACGTAAAACTTCGTCGGCATCTGCGAGGTGTCCTTTATAATGAAGGAGGTTGCCCAGTCTAAATATTATAACATGTATCATATATACAGTACCTTTGCTCTTTAAATGTAACTGATTACTTTAATTCTAAAACTTTGACTTAGAAAGTGTCAAAGGAAAAGAAAATATCATTCAGTTTTATATTAGGCCTAAAATGAGTTATGCAGTGCTTGAAGTATATAATATTAACTCATGAATATGTAGAGTGCAGCCTTACAAAGTCCCTTAGGAAATTTTGTCAGGCTTGTTTGTCAACTACACTTTATACTAGGGGAGAGAGAAAATCCTCAAGGTATAGCTGTCTTTAGCCAAGAGTTACAATAAAGTACAGCCCAATTATAAGTTTAAAGAGGGAACAATCATACAATTTATTTTAACTGTTTTGGTGTGAAAGTACTTATATTTTGGTTAATTATGAATGAGAAATCCAAATGCAGCAAGCCTGAGGAGGAAGTGCTTTATTTTACTTTTCAATAAAACTTTACAGGTGATGGTATATAATGTACAAATAGTCTGTTAACACCCATAAGGCTAGTTCTTGTACTGTGAATGAATTTGTTCTGTCTCTCTGTTGGAAAATTGTACTTATTTGTGTCTTTCCTGCATAAAATTTCTGCAAGCATACAAGCATTGCATGTAATTTTACTACACACACGATAACTTCAACTTTTGCACAGATAGTCAAACCTTTACGTTTTTATGCTATACCACTTGAGACAAAATAACTGACAAGTAAGAGAAGAGAAACATAAAATTATAGTATATATCAAAATGATCATGGTAAGTGGACTCTGACCTCATCAGTCAAGCAATATTTTATGACTTTCTTTATTCACCCTTTCCCAGCTAATGGTACTGAAGGCCTAGGTGGCTGGGCTAGCAGGTACACTGCTACAGAACCCTTTTCATCTTCTTGTCAATACAGTACATTTCTTTTCAGTCCTTAAAACTAATTTTTCCATTTTTATAACACACACAGTGCAGTATATTAGGTCCTGAAATCCCAGGTCTGTCTGTAATCAAGAGATAAAAGAAGCTCTCAAACAGCTGTTCATGTGCATATCTGAGTGTGTCCGTAAACAATAGTTGATTTTACAATTTATATATTATTTCAGTTGGGACATGAACATTTTTTCCTAATTAAGGAGTGTTACTTTTATGTGACTGTTGATATCACAAGCATAGTCACAGGATCCTCAGTTTTACATGGAATCTGAACCACAAGAACGTGACATTCCATTTCAAAATTCCCTCATGCACTGGCCAGGATTGTCACTGACTTCTCTACACAGTGGCCACAGTTTGAATCCTCCATGCAACAGGTATAATATGAGAAATGTTATTTAGGAATAAAGAAATGAGAGGAAAATAAAAAAGCACCTTTGCAGAAATCTGGAAATATGCAGGAAAATCAGCAAAAGTTTCCCTCCATCAACAACTTATCTCTATCTGGATTAAAGAAGAACTGCCAGATCAGTGGACAACAGCCCTCATTCACCCACTGCACAAAAAAGGGGACAAAACTGACCCTAATAACTACAGGGGAATCTCACTCCTAGACATAACATACAAAATATTTTCAATAATCATCCTTAATAGGATAAGTTTACAACTTGAGAAAGAATTAGGAGAATATCAAGGAGGTTTTTTCAGACCCTGGAGGAGCTGTCCTGATCAGATCATGGTCTTAAGTTGATAATGGACTATAACAGGAGAAGAAACGGAGATATGGTGATAACATTTGTAGATTTCAAGAAAGCTTATGATTGCATCCATAGAGAATCTCTGTTTAAAATTTTAAGACATGGACTACACCCAAAATTAATAAACATGATAAAGTTGACTCTCACTAACACCAAATCAAAAGTGAAGTTTAGGGGTGAAACATCAGAGTCATTTGAAATAAAAACTGGACTACGGCAGAGAGATGGCCTCTTACCACTATTATTTAATTGTGCTCTAGAAATGGTAATAAGGGAATGGTTTGGGAAATATCCCCCAAAAAGAAAGATTGGCCAAAAAATCAAAACAAATTGCCTGGGTTTCACTGACGATTTAGCATTACTAGCAGTGGACATAAAAGAAGCAAAATCCCAGATATCAGAACTTCAAACCATTGCAAATAAAATTGGCCTCAAAATATCATTTGAAAAAACAGAAATTATGCCCCAAAAGCCAACACAACTAAAAGAAGTTACCATAAATGGTAATAAAATCAAAATAGTAACTTAGTTTAAGTATCTTGGTGAAGTAATAACACATACCGGTAACCTAAATGAAAAAATTTCAGTCCAAACAAGAACAAACAGATTAGCTAAAGCACGAAAATTAACATGGGATATCTACAGAAACGTTTATCAATAAATGCAAAAATAAAATACTACAACACAGTTATAAAAATGGAATATGCAGCAGAAACACTTTTTCACCTGAATAAACAATCAAATAAACAAAATATTGAAAGGAGGATTGGAAGAACCTGCATCAACAAAAAATACCGGAAAGATAGACAGTGGGAGATAATGCCTAACAAAGTCGTGAACAAAGAGCTAGAACCCATTACAGATACTATGTGTAAGAGGAGACTGGGATTCTTTGGACATATCATGAGGATGCGGGATTCGAGACTTCTGAAACAACTCGTACAACACAATCTCATATCAAAAAATACCACAACAAGATGTAAATGGATCAGAGAAATAAGAGAGGATCTGAAGGAAATAGGCCTTACAACAGAAGACACCTCAAATAAGATAAAATTGAATACAAAACTCAAGAATAAAAACCTCCGCTTTAACCCTACACTAAACAAACCAACAACACGCATATTTTCAACCAAAGAAAGGACACGAAGATCGGAGCATCTGAAGAAGTACTGGGAGGACCGCAAAGCCCGAACAATCCCTTTAAAGAGACCTCATTGATGGACTGACTAAAGTGATCCTATGCAGTCATAAAAGAAGAAGAAGAAGAAGAAGAAGAAGAAGAAGAAGAAGAAGAAGAAGAAGAAAATATAGGATATTTAATACTTTTTCCTGGACACCCAGACATAGGGGCAAAATATAGGACTTCCCTGCCCACATTATTAAAGACCTCAACCTGTTCTTTTTCCTGGACATAAAGTACAATTTTTAATATTTTTATCAGAATAATTTATTTATGTATCTGTTGTTCGTTTGCTTTTTTATGGTTTAAAGTCATACTAACACATCAAAGGTTTTCAGCAACACTTAGATGGGAAAGGACTAGGATTGGGAAGCAAGCATCTGAGATCTTAATTAACGTACAGTCCCAGCATTTGCCTGTTGTGAAAATGGGAAAAATCATAAAACCAACTTCAGGGCTGCTGACGATGGGATTCGAACCCAACCATCTCCCAAATGCAAGCTTATAGCTACGCAACCATAATTGCATGGTAAGCTAATTTATTGTCTGTCTGTTTAATGAATATTTGATGGGGAACTTTTATTTTACCGTTGGGCTGATTAGTTCAGACGGTTGAGCACTGGCTTTCTGAGTCCAAGTTGGCAAATTCGATCCTGGCTCACTCTAGTGCACAAATACACCAGCCACATGTTGACAGATTTACCAGTGTGTAAAAGAACTTCTATTGGACTAAATTTTTGCTTCTCAGAATATCTGAAAACTGTAAAAGTAATTAAAGATCCAAAACTATAAAACTGTAACTCTCCCAGAAACCACTTACATATGTGAAACCCTGTTCTAAATTAAAAACAAAAGAAGAATTGATCAGCTCCTCAAAACTGAAAGAAGAACCATTAGAACTTGCATAAATAAAAAATACCAGTCAAAGGAGTCTGGAGAATCCTTCCTAATGAAACTATTGAGAGATTGACCCAATCACCAACACAATGAAGAAGAAAAGAATCTCATATCTTGTGACTGCTAGGAAACCAGAGTTTACAGCACCTAGAAGAGAAAATGTCAATGGATCCGCAAAATTCAGCAAGACCTCAAATCAGTTTGGGAGAAAAATGAACCGGATCTTACTAGAGACGATGCAATGATCAGAAACCTCGAACAATTATACTAAAACATGAAACTGAATGTTAAAAGAACAGATACAGAAGAAAAGACCAAGGCATGGAATATATTCACTCAGAAACTGGAGGAAGACTGCAGAGGCAATAAGAAACTACTGTATAGTGTTATCAGAGGTAAAAGGAAACCAATGAATACCATAAAGGCACTTGAAGATGAAAATGGAAGTCTGGTTAGGACAGAAAGTGACATGAGAGAAGTCCTGAAGAACCATTTCGACCACCTACTGAATAGACCAGTTCAAGAACAAAATACAGACCCAGAAATCCAAGCCTACAATGAGGAACCTACCATCTCCTGGACAGAAACTGAGACGGCCTTAAAATCTATGCCTAAAGGAAAATCTTCAGGTGCAGATGAAGTGAATGCAGACATGATAAAGGTAGCAGGCATCCAGGGTATACAGTCGCTGCACAGAGTACTAAATGCCATATGGACAGACAACAAAATACCTGCAGATTGGAGCAAGGGCATTGTAATTCCCCTGTTTAAAAAAGGCAGCAGGTGGAAAACCACCAACTGTAGAGGAATAACACTGCTGTCTCATGGGCTAAAAATTCTAGAAAAGATCATCGAAAGGAGATTGAGAACTGTCATTGAATCACAGTTAGAGGAGGAGCAATATGGATTCAGAAGTAACAGATCTAATTTTTAGCACCCGCATGCTAATGGAAAAGTATTGGGAGAAAGGCAAGAATCTGGCCATTGTATTCCTGGATATATGAGGGTAATCCCAAAAATTAGGTCTCCTATTTTTTTATAAATACAGAACTCTGTTCATGTGGCTGTTGGTCACAGTATTGTGAAGAGCGTTTCCCACGCTCGCATATAAACTTGTGCACGCCACACTGAGGCACTCAGTCTGGTCTTGGCAGCCGTTGAGAATGGAGCTCCCGTTAAATGTTACCGCCAAGTGCGAAGTGCGCGCAGTTATTCGGTTTTTTAATGTAGAGGTACTGAACCGATTGAAATCCATTGCCAATTGATGGAAGTATATAGTGAGGCATGCATGGATGCATAAAGGTTTAACAAATCATGCTTGAAGCTCGGCGGATCACCCTGGATGATCTCTGCACTTTGGTTCCTGGGGTTTCCCGAAGCGCTGCTCACAGAATTTTAACGGAAAAGTTGAAATACCGGAAGGTGTGCGCAAGATGGGTGCCATGCATGCTGACTGAAGACCACATGCAGGAACGAGTTGACTCTTCCCGTGCATTTCTTCAACGCTTTGCAACCGAACAGGACAACTTATTGGACTCAATTGTCACAGGTGATGAAACCTGGGCGTTCCACTTTACATCTGAGACTAAGCAACAATCACGCCAGTGGCGGCATCCCTCCTCGCCAAAGCCGCGTATATACAAGCAAACACAGTCTGCCGGTAATGTCATGACAACTGTGTTTTGGGATCGAAAAGGGGTATTGTTGGTCAACTTTATGCCTGCTGGAACCACAATTAATGCTGACAGGTACTGTGAGACCCTGAAAAGCTCAGACGGGCAATTCAGAACTGGAGAAGAGGAATGTTGAGCAAGGGCATAAACATTCTCCATGACAACGCTCACCTGCACGTCACCCGGCAAACCGTTGCTCTCCTGCAACAGTTTCAGTGGAACATCATCACCCACCCACCCTATAGTCCTGACTTGGCGCCCAGTGACTATCACGTGTTAGCTAAGTTGAAAGAACATTTGGCTGGAAAGCAATTCAGCACCAACGACGAGGTGAAAGGTGAGCTTCACAACTTCCTGAATAGCATGGCAGCAAGCTGGTATGACATGGGCATACAAAAACTGTCACAGCAGCTACAAAAATGCAACAATCAAAATGGTGATTATGTAGAAAAACAGCTAAATGTTCAAGCTGTAAAATTATGTAAACCATTGTAGAAATAAACAGGTCTATGCATCTATAAAAAATAGGAGACCTTATTTTTGTGATTTCCTTGATAGAAAAGGCCTATGATAGTGTTATAAGAGATAAGATATGGGAGTGCCTGATGAAATGAAATGTGCCTGAAGGACTGGTAAGGAAAATTCAGATGTTGTACAAAGACTGTACTAGCTGTATATAAATTAGGGAAGTTTGATCATCATGGTTTGAAACCAAGAGTGGAGTTCAACAAGGAAGTGCACTGTCCCCACTACTGTTCATCACTGTTATGGACAATATAATGAAGAACGTCAAGGAAAAGTTAGATGAACTGAATGCAGTGGCCTTTGCTGAAGATATAATGATTTGGGGTGAAACAGAAGAGGAAGTACAGACCAGACTCAACGTATGGAAATTCTAGTTCCAGGAATATAATCTCAACATCAGCGAGACGAAGACAGTGGTGATGGCAGTCAACAGAAAAGGGCGTCCAGCAAGTGTAAAACTAGGAGACCACAAGCTAGAGTGTGTAGATAGATTTTTAAAAATGAATCAATCACTACTGATCTGCATTTAGGGCAGTTGCCCAGGTGGCAGATTCCCTATCTGTTGTTTTTCTAGCCTTTCTTTACCTTGGAAGTGTAATCTCCAGTGATAATTTGGTCAGAAAGGAAATTACAAACAGAGTGAAAAAGGGATCAGAATTCTATCAACAAGTAAGAAAACTTTTATGGGAAGACATGATTCCAAAACCGGCCAAACTGATGATGTTTAACAGATATTTCATATCAATATTGATCTATGGTATTGAAGCATGCACCCTCACAAAAAGAGATTCATCAAGACCGCAAGCATCAGGGATGAAATTTCGTAGATCCAGAAGACCAAGACGGACAAGTTAAGAAACAAGGAGGTGAGGAAAGAAGCCTGAAAAAAGACATCCCTATTAGACCGAATCTGCACATCCAGACTATGGTGGTATGGGCATGTGATGAAGATGGAGCCTACAAGAACAGCCAGAATAAGTTTGGAAAGACAGGTGGAGAGGAAAAGACCTACAGGAAGACCTAAAACCCAATGGATGGACATGATCAAGGTTGATCTAGTTACCAGGGGATGGACAGTGGATGTTGTTCTCCATGACAAGTTGTATATGGAAAGGAAGAAGTGGAAGAGGCTCATAAACAGTACCCGGGAAACTGGAACAGAACAATGATGATGATGATGATGATGATGATGATGATGATGACGACGACGATGATGATGATGTACTTCCTCAGGCGTCATTTCACCAGCATCATTGTCCTCCTCCCCATGAGCTTGGTTGTTCACAATGTCACCAGGAAGATTTCGTTTTGAGAAGATTTTCAAAATATTCCTTCTACCTGTCCATTGATTCCCAGGGATCTACTACGAGTTCACCTGATTTACCCAAAACACTATTCATTTCATTTTTTCCTCCACTTATAAGATTCTTTACTACTTTCCAGAAAGGTTTCCCTGCTGCTTGACCTAGCCTTTCCAGATAATTACCAAAATCTTCCCGCAACTTCTTCTTGGATTCAACAACTGTTTGTTTCACTCTGTTTCTTTTACCTACTTACAATTCCCTGTCTGCACGAGTCTTTGTTTGGAAATATTTCTTACGACTTCTTTTTACGTTTAAAAGCTGCTCTCACTTCATCATTCCACCAAGATATTTGCTTTTCCCAACTTTACACACAGTTGATCCTAGGCTTTCCCTTTCTGATTCTACTACAGCATCCTTATATGCCACCCATTCTCTTTTATATATCCTGAATGTGCTTACTGCCCATTGTTTGGAACTTTTCACTAATATCCATGTACTTCTGTCTAATTTACTGGAGATCTTCTATCCATGTTCGTCTGCAGACTGATTTCACTTTCTCTATCCTAGGCCTAGAGATACTTAGTTCACTACAGATCAGATTATGGTTGGTATCATTGAAAAATCTCCAGAAAACCTGCACACTCCTAACAGATTTCCTGAATTCAAAGTCGGTTAAGATATAGTCTATTATGGATCTGGTGCCCCTACCCTCCTACGTGTATCAGTGAATAGCCTTAGGCCTGTACCTGTATTCATAACTAATCCCATACTAGCACAGAAGTCCATTAAGTGCTTCCCTTTCATATTAGCTTCTATATCTTCCCCATATTTACTCATCACCTTTTCACATCCTTCAAGTACTATTTCCAACTTACGCATTGAAATCACTCATTAACACTATCCTATCCTTGCTGTTGACCTTGACTGCAATGTCGTTCAATGTTTCATAAAATATGTCAACTTCATCCTCATCTGCACCCTCACATGGTGAATACATTGTGAGATTTCTAGTTCTAATTTCTCCAACTGCCAAATCTACCCGCATCATTTGCTCATTTATGTGCCTAACAGAAACTATGTTGCATGCAATAGTATTCCTGATGAACAGTCCTTCCCCACACTTTGCCATTCCCTGTTTAGCACTCGTGAAGTATACTTTATAATTTCCTATTGCTTTCTCATTATCTCACCTTACCCAAATGTCATTAACTCCTAACACATCCAGATGTATCCTCTTTGCTGACTCAGCCAGTTCTACTTTCTTTCTTCCAAAAGCCCCAATCATATTGATCGCCAAGTTGTTTCCAAGGAATCCCTCACCTGTCAAATGGGAGTGAAACTCTGTTACCCCCATAGCTCTGAGGCTTGCTTAAAATGTTCTGAGCATGCTCTGTGAAAATTCTAGTGAGGATCTCTCCTTTAACAACTTAGGGACCACCAGTGGATTGTATAGTCCTGACTGCCTGAGCTCAAGGAGGCCTTGACTCAGAATATGTCCAAGATGCACACTCCCATTCCATAGCAACTGGTATCCTGTGTCTCGGGACCACTTACTAGGTTACTCAGCCGTTGCCCATGGTTCACGAATTAGGACGATACTACAGTAACCCACGCCGCGAACCAAGGAACATTAATGGACTTTAATCCCCAACCTAGCGGGAATAATACCTGAGATCTCTTGGACCAAACGACAACATGCTAGCCAGTTAGCCACAGGGATAGACAGAATAAGCAATGAAAAGGAATGAACAAGTGAAAAGTCAGGTCATATATAGAAAGATGGGAACATGATAGGGGACATGTAACAGGATGAAAACTGATAGGTCAGTGTCAGAACAGGGAGTGGAAAGAGAAGAAAAGGACAAACATGAAAACACAGAAGCACAAGCTCTATCCCTACATCTGCTGTCTTCCATAGCTAGGCTCTCTCTTCATCAGTACCAGTGCTTCTACATCCATTTCTTCTAAGTCCCTGATGAGCTCATGTCTGCTTTCCAGATTCTCCAGGAGAGTCAGGAGAGCAGGCACTTTGACAGATCCTCAGTCTTGATGTGTGAATATTATAATACAAAACCCAGATGGAGACAGCAAAAGAGAAGAGACTAAAGAACAGACAAAGGAGAAAATGATCCCCGTAGGTATATATAAGTTAATAGACAGGAACAAAGATGAAACAAATCAAGTCATGTGTAGAAAGTTAGGAACATGAAAAGGAACATATAATAGAAAAAAAGATACAATGATAGGTTGGTGTGAGAAGCAGGAGCATCAGAAAGAGGAGACAAGGACAAAAACAAAAACAGAAAAGCGCAATCTCCACATCTTCATACACTGCTGTCTTCACATAGACATGTTCTTTCCTCATCAATCCCATTTCTTCTCAGACCCAACCAGCTTGTTTTAATCAGAAGGACAGGCATCAACACTTACTGAAAGTCCATCTTGTTAGATCCTCAGTCCTGGTATGAGAAGTCCCTTTTCTCTGTTTCCATGTTTGTCCCCATCTACTCTTTCTATTGCTCCCTCTTCCTACATTGATCTGTCATTGTTGTTATGTTATTATTTATTATGTATTCTCTCTATTTTTCTATACATGACACTTCCTCAGACCATATAAACAACTTTTTATGAAGCAAAAGTTTTGAATTTAAATCACTGTTTTCTTTAATAATTTTAAAAATCTTATTCATCATCAGATGCCTCACTATTCATAACTGTATGTAGAGAAGTAAGTAATGCTACTTCATAATGCTATATTGCATGGAAGCCTGATGTTTCTTAATCATTCTATTTTAGTGTGGATCAGTGGTAGAGCATTTGCTTCTGGATCTCAAGACTGCTTGTTCAAACCTGGAAGAGGTAGTCAGAGTTTTGAAGGGCAGAAAATCTTCTTTTAATCTTTTATTGAATGTTAGCATAATTAAATAAAGGCAATAGAATTTTATATTTAAAGCATTCGAATGTATGTTTTCAGATGAATTATGTTCCTCATTATGATAATTCCTGGAAGCGTCTGTACCTGGAACGTGATCTACAGGAACACCTGGAAACACTGGCAGTAGCGGAGTTTGATTTGGATACTGAGACAGCCATCCTGAATTTGTGTGCCCCATATGTGAAGAAACTGAATCTGCGACAATTGCAGGTGGCCAAGCCACTACCTATGTCAGAGTGGGGTGGAGATGAGTGTTGGGTAGAGCCTCCACCATCTGACCACATCAACTTGGAGCCTGTCCTCAAACTGCTGAACCAACTAGAAGTGAGTTCATGAATTTTCTGAGAACCAAACAATGCTCTCAACACTACCATCAAATAAGACTTTTCTCCAAAAGGAGCACCTACCATTTACTACCATACCTATCTGAAAATTATCTGTGTTCCATATCTGAAAAAAGTTCATTAGAGGGATGTTTATTCTGTTATACTTAAAAATAAATTTAACCCATAAATAGTTGCATTTTTTATTTTGAAAAAGTTACCAAAAATTCCATCTGAACCATGTAAAGTATGTAGTATAACACAATAGCACCAAAAAGATGTTCATGTACCACATATAAACACTGTTACCATATGGTAATGCTGGCATTGTACTCAAAAATCATGCGAGGCTCTGATACTTTTTGTCAGCTTGAGAATATCTCTTTATTTGAGATACTAGATTGACACCATGGCATGTAAAAGCAGCCGAAACAACATTATTATCCAACCCCTTGACTACGATAATGCCATCTTCCTTGTCAATAGATGACACAATATCTCCTCTCTTCTTTGCCTTAGAAATTGCTCCTTTCTAGTATGAAGAGCAGGTCTTTGGAATCCTGTTTTCCCTGATTGTTCCTGTCCCATCATATTCTCTTTGCTTTAGATTACTTAAGAGATTGACTCCAGTATATAAGTAATTGAACTTGAATGGTAATTTTTGAATGTTCTCAGGAAAAATCATCAGTCATATTTATTAGAGGAGTTACACATTCACCAAACTCTTGTTCATATTCAGGTCTTCCCCTAGGGTTTTTGCCGGGGTGCACATAAAAATTTACTAAACCTGAATTGAGACATCACATTTTGTATCCAAATCTAATGGACTTGCCTCTGATATACTGGTTGCATGAATTCAGAGTATTCAGACTCATCATAATCCAAGTTCTGTTCAGGAATCCAGTACTTGAGAAAGTTTGATTTGAGCCTGTCCATTAGTGGATGAAATTTCCACATTGTATCTGTTTTACCAGGTTGGGTGTTGTCTGCACAGAGCAGATATTTTAAAATTTGCCTAAATCTATCCTTCCTCATGTGATCAGAAACCCTAGAATTTCTCCTATCTTTTTGATAATCCTAGTAAAAGTCTTTACTTGGCAGCTGGGTAAAGCCTCACCCATCAAGAATGGCAATTTCGTTTCCTCAGAAGAAAGCTTAGGATCAGGATCATTACAGAAAAGTAGTATACTTAGTATACTGATCCACAAGGAAATATAATTTCACTGTCCACAAAACACTCATATATTTCTAAATTGGTCATGCCCTTATATCTCTCATAACTAGTTTCTGGGAGGATTTGTTGAATTATATCCCAAGTAATCGTACTTTTGAATCCTACCTCATTTATAACCCTTTGACCCCTCTAAGATTTGACAAACACTTACCTTCTGCTCTTCATTCTGCTGTAAATGTCCATCTTTTCTCTCTACATTGATCCCATCGTAATGTTACGGCACTTTACTGAACAAGATTTCTGTGACCGACTGTGCACGAGTTAAGGTGTAATTGTTCTTCACGAGCATTCACTCTCTAACTTTTTGCCTCGCTCTATATCACATTTTCTGTCATCTGTCTGGAATGCTTGAGAACACCCAGTGATGTCATTGTGTTTGTGATTGGGCCTTTTCCACATGGTCAGGACTATAAAACAGGCATATGCATACTGTAATCTCGTTCTTTGCTGAGTGAATCTTGTGGCAACATGTGGCCTAGCAGCTCTCAGTTTGCAGGAGATAAGGTAGGACTTGTAAGTGAATATTCCATCCTTTCATGACAGTTCTACCATCCTGCCATTTCCACAATGGACCCGCACCATTTGCTAGTAATTGCTAAAATCATATTACTTGCATCATTCTCCTAATGAGAGAGATTATTGAACTTTTTATTAATTTGGTTAGCTATTTCCCTAAATTTTATTTTGTGGTGATGGATTAATGATCCACAAATCTTCGATACATCGAAATAGGGGAAATCCTAATGTCAGCTATATACCATGTGAAATTGTGCCTAAGAAAACAGTTTTTCAATAGCCAGTAAACTTTTTAATCATGTACTTGGAATTAAACTTTAATGTGATATTTTTATATAGATTCTCTTTGTTGGAATCTATTCAGTTATGAGGGACTTGGTTCAAGACTTCATACGAAGGTTAGGGCAAAAGTCATGGCAACAATTTTTTTTTTTTTTTTTCTTCTTGAAGATACCAGTCCGGTTGGAAAATGTGACATATACAGACAAAAGGACAAGGTGTTAACTACATGTGCGGACAATGAATAGCACTGAAATATCGTAACACACTAATTTATTACGGTAATATACAGGGCAATATGGCCTTCCCGGTGCAAAAGAATGACAACACAGTACACATAAAGTTGACATGACAAACCTGGGCCCAAAGACCCTCAAAGTAGTCCCCTGCTACTGACACCACACGCTGCCAACAATGTGGGAGGCGCTGGAAACCATCTGCCTCAGCATTTGCCGCATCATGTGTGAATTGAGTCACCTGTTGGCACACAGCATTAGCAGTGTCCTCTCATGTTGCAAACCGCCTACCACGTAGTGGTTCCTTAATCTTTCGAATGAGATCAAAGTCACAGGGCGAAATGTTGGGAGAGTACGGTGGGTGCTCCAATTCTTCCCATCCCCAACGTCACAGTAGCTGCCCTACACACTCTGTTTTATGTGGTTTTGCATTGTCGTGCAGGATTATTGCACTGTCCACAAGATCCGGATGTTTCTCCCGAATGCCACGTTGTACCTGTCGCACCAGGAAGTCCCTGTAGTACTGTGCGGTCACTGTTCTGCCATGTGGAACAAAGTGGTAAACAATGACACTCCTGACGTCATACGTGACAATCACCATCAATTTGACTGGGGAAGGATTCTGATGGACCTTCTGCCTCCTTGGTGATCCAGCATGTCGCCACTCCGCAGACTGATGTTTCATTTCTGGTCCGTATGCCCTGGCCCAGAATTCATCAGTGGCGATTATTCATGACAAAAATTGATTGCTGTCCTATTGCCAGCGTGCAAGGTGGTCAGAGCATATTGCATAGCGCACCCACCTTTGAACTTCCGTCAGTGCATGTGGTACTCACCGCGATGCGATTTTGCGGAGTTGCATCTCATTATGCAATATCCTGTGGGCGGTACGTTTTTCGATGCCACTTGCCCTCTCTAACTCCAGTAGCACCCATCATCTGTCTTCATCCAGGAGCTGCTCGATGATGCCACGTGCCACGTCGGTCCACATACTGACAGGTCGTCCTGAATGTTGCTCATCACTGGTTGACACACGTCCTTGCTGAAACTTTCCTACCTACCGTGCTACTGTAGGTGGAAGTTCTGTAGGAACTTCCACTAATTCACTGTGACATTCCATCGCATTTCTCCCTCAGAGAACGGGTATTTTGATATAAGCGCACTGCTCAACACGGGTTACTTCCATCTCGCACGACACTCACCAACTGACTGATTTCACAGGCCCTCGCTGCACAACTACCAGCTATCACAGAGCCATCTGTTGTTCTGCATACACACTGTGCCTGCAGAACTTCCACACGACACATATACATTTGTGATCCGTTCACATATCTACAAGAAAAAAAAAAAATAGTTGCCATGACTTTTGCCCCAATCCTCGTAAATTGCTTACTTGATACTAGGCAGACTGATGTGAAGTCAGCATTTAAACTGTAAGTTATAAACTGTGAAGGTGTAATCTCTAAGATCCATGCTCTTTCTGTTGTAACTTTAACTTGGTAATTCTATGGACACTCTTACTGTTTCTCGTTATGTTTGACCAATTTTTCTGTCAAACACGATTCTTTTCATTGTTAATTCTATTGAACATGTTACTGTTTATTAATGTACTTGGTTCCAAGAAGGACGGTTCCTCCTGGCCTTGGTAATTAATAGAGCTGCGTGCTAGGAGGCACTGGATATCATCCTTCATCATATTCTATTCTGCTTCCTTGTTTTTATGAACTTTGTCCTCCTTGAGTTTCTATTTGCTCACCTTGTTTGTATTAGGTTCATTCATAATCTTTCCTGATTACTGATTTATTTCTATTATTGTAAGATCTGTCATGAGTGTCTTTATGTATAGTCATAAGGATCTCTTGGTTCACTGTGTACCATGTTAAAAATCTCCTAGTCATACTAGTCATACTGATTGTACATTTCTTTGGCTGCTTGGCCAACCCCTCACTGTCACTAAATTACTCTAAATTCATTTTCCAAATTTATGTAACAAAGAGGGGATTTCAGCTCTGGCTAGAGGAAAATACTACCTCCAAGTCAGATTGTTTCCTCCCTCCCACCAGTGCAGTCAACTAGAGATTTTCTGACTCATCTACTACTACTACTACTACTACTACTACTACTACTACTACTGCTGCTGCTGCTGCTGCTGCTGCTGCTGGAAAAAAACCTCAGAGTCTTTCATAGACGTCACCTGCTCAATGCAGGGTATAGCATCATTCATTGTTGACTGGGAAGTTATGGAAGATGAATCTCTCAGCGACCATCGTTTTATTTATTTTGAAGTTAAGGGATCGAAGAAGCTTAATGATATCACGAAAACGGTGTGGAACTATAATTGGAAAACTTTTAAAATTGCAATCGAGTGGATGTCACAAACTGTAGATACAGTGCAACATACTCTAAAAGATGTAACTGCTGTTCTTAAAGATGCTTGTAGGACCAGCCGATTGAGGGGATCAACAAAATATAAAACACAGTCCCTTACTGGTGGAACAATGAAATAGACATGCAAAGGAAAGACTGCAATCGCAAGAGACGAATTCTTACAAGATCTAGGAAAAAAATCAGCCAGGTCAACTTAATACAATTACAAGCTGACTATAAGGCATCAAAGAGGCAACTAATGAAGCTAATAAAGGATTCTAAGAGAAATCTCTGGCAAAAGCTATGCGAAGATCTAGACAGTGATATCTGGGGGGCAGGATATAAGATAGTGACCGGTCAAATAATCAACAGGGTACCAGTTCAGCTCCCAGCTGATAGAAGGAAAGCCATAGCAATGGAGTTGTTCCCTTGTACTAATGACAGACTTGAAACAGAATCAGATTTTTGTGTTGCAGAACCATTTACTGTGGCTGAGTTACAAGAGGTAGCATGCAATATGAAGACTGGTAAGGCACCAGGTGTAGATGGAATCCCACCAGAAGCCATCAAGTATGCAGTTGAGGTGGCACCTGGTTGGATCTTATCAGTCTTCAATGATTTATTAAAAAAGCGTGAATTCCCCGATGAGTGGAAAGTAGCCAAGCTAGTGCTGTTATTGAAGGCAGGGAAACTATCATTAGATCCATCAGCATACAGGCCACTGTGCTTATTAAACACCTTGAGCAAACTTTACGAAGGATTGATTAAAACTAGACTGGAGAAAGAACTTGAACAACAGGGAGGACTTTCTTCGAACCAGTTTGGATTTAGAAAGGGTAGAACCACAACCCAAGCTATTGAGAGGGTGATTCAAATACAGGCAGAGAGCAGTGAGAAATGGGCTGCCTTGATAACGCTAGATGTCAAAAATGCTTTTAACACTGCTTCTTGGAGCATTATTTTGAGAGAACTTCGTAGGATGAACATTTCTCAGTATCTACAACAAATAATCGTTAAGTACTTCAAAGGATGAAGAATTCGATTTCATGATTTAGAAGATCTTAAAATGAGTGCTGGCGTTCCACAGGGATCTGTCCTAGGACTCACCTTGTGGAACATTCTATATGATGGTGTCTTACGCCTGCAGCTGACAAAACGGACAACATCTATTGGTTATGCAGATGACCTTGCAATAGTGGTAATAGCAGAGAATGTAGAAGAACTGACCTTCCGAGTAAATGAATCACTGAGGCGAGTTAACCTTTGGATGGTAAATAATAAATTGAGATTGGCTCCACATAAGACTGAGGCTGTAATTTTGAAAGGTTCCAGGAATTGGAAAAATGTCAGTTTCTTATTAATTGATACAGTGATTATCCCAGGGAAGTCTGTATGATACCTTGGGGTTCTTATTGACAGGAATTGCACATTTGGTGCACATGTGAAGGCAGTAACCCAAAAGGCAGAGAAGAAGGCATCGGCATTAGCCAGACTTATGCCTAACATCAGGGGACCAAGAACAGTTAAGAGACAGATTATGTGCTCTGCAGTATATTCCATTTTACTTTACGCTGCACCTATCTGGCACAATGCACTCAGGAGGAAGATTCACCGAAGAGCTATGGAAAGAGTACAGAGGAAAATGCTGCTCAGAGTTACCTGTGCATATCGAACTGTTTCGACAGTAGCTTTACAAGTTGTAGCTGCCAGTATTCCCATTGACCTCCTCATTGTAGAGAGAAAACTTTGGCATGAAAGGAGTGTGACTATATCTGCTGAAGAAAAGAAAGCCTTGAGGAACCAACTCTTACTAGACTGGCAAGACCGATGGGATGGCACAACCGATGTTGGCCAATGGACAAAAAAGCTAATACCTGACATAGGAGACTGGCTTAAATGTAGACATCGGCAGGTAGATTACTATCTGTTGCAGATCCTGACAGAACATGGAAGATTTGGCATATACACCATGAAGATGGGAAAGACGCAGGGAGATGGTTGTCGGTACTGTTCTGAAGGGATACAGTAGAACACACTTTCTTCTACTGTGTTCGATGGGAAGAAGAACGAAGGAAAGCCTGCCAACAACTTGGCCGATGACTCACGCCAGGGAATCTGGTTCAGATTATGTTAGAGAGCCCGTTTGCCTGGAACACAGTAAAGGTAATGGCAACAAGCATTATGGGGATGAAGGAAAAAGAAGAGAAAGGAAAAACTTAATAATATACATCACTCCATTCTGAAGTCATGCCGACAAGCAGTTCAAGAATGGGCTGAGTGAAGAGGGCAGGGGATTTTAGTTGGTGCAAATCCAACTCCCACACAGAGTGGTGTCTTTAAAAGATTTCCCCCTGCCATAACAAAACTGCTGCTGCTGCTGCTGCTGCTGGCAGGTGTGCCCCTCTTATCATCCTCCCGTTAACTCATCACTCTCTGCTCCGCAGCATAGCAACAAGGACAGCATTTCGCTCACTTTATCCGTGCATGACATGGGATAACAATTAAAATTAATCCAATTACATCATTTGACGACCCTAGCTCGCAAAAGTTATTCATGGCATATGAATCCAATGACAAGCTCAGCTTGCGGCGATGCACTGCTGTATATCAATACATGTAGTTCAGTTACTAACTCACAGATGCCACTTGTATGCATTCTGAGCTGAAGTGTAGACATGTGGCTTCGGTTATTTCCCACGCTCCAGGTTATCACACACTTTTGTAACAAGAGATAAAAGAATCTTTGTTCATATTATTTCGCTCACGTCAGTTGCAATCATGGCGTCAAGCAGATGTGTTGGTGTTCATGAAGATGGAATACGAAAGCTAATAGATAATGTTTTAAAGAGTGATTATGTAGACAGTGATGTTTGTGACAACGAAAAAGACCCTGAAGGTCTTAGTTTGAGTTTGAGTGATGCGCGTAATAGTGCTGATGACACGGAAAGTGATACAAATGGTGACGGTGGGCAAGTCGACGGCGAGACGATGTGACCTCCCGAGAGGCCGTAGTTTTGTGTAAGCTGTGATTATGTCATTGAAGATTTACGTGCTTTTAACTCCTAAAGGGGTAAGACTCCTCAGTGTGTTTTTGGGGTGCTGACTTCACCGTGGCCCACATCCTCACAGTGTGTGCCGTAGTGCAGGATTTAAATGGGTTTTCTCAGTGAACTGCTAAGGTATTTAAATAGGATGCAAATGGGTTAAGAAAATAAGGATTAAGAAAATAAGAAATAAGAATTAAGTAAATAAGCTCATACTTTATGACAGGATATGTTGGAATGTTCTTCTCCTGTATCCACACATTTCTGGCATCATCTCAGGAAACTCCAATTCACACGCATAAGTTTGTATTTCGTAATTGAAACTATTTCTCTCGAATATGTTCAATTTTAACATTTTCATAGCCTGTCATGCTGAGTTCTCCAAAACCCTGGCTTCTTGTCCAAGTCATCTTAGGGATTTTGTAGGCGTATGTTCTAATCTTTCTACGATTTAATTTATTTTTTCCTTGTTATGTACACGGTTTTTAACACTTTGCTTCTTATCGAGTAAAGAACAAGTTCCTCTCAATTTGTTTATGAGTTTCCACAAGGTCTTTCTACATGGAGGGCGTCTTTGACATAATTTGATAGCCAGGAGATCCTAGGATAGACTGGCTGCCTATTGCTGTTGCTCGCTTAGCACCACCCGGGGGACATGTGCAGGGTAATGAGAAGGTAAATCCTGCAGACATGAGCGTTCATCCCCCAACTGAAGACATTTTGACTCAGGACTTATCCACATTGGCAGAATATTTCAGGAAATGGAGACTCAGACCCAGTACAGGCAAGATGGAGGTTTCTTGCTTCCATTTGAGCAACCAGCTTGCTAACTTAAAACTAAATATTACCTTCTCCAATTGAGTACTTAATCACAATAGGTATCCAAAACATCTCGGTGTTACCTTGGACCGGACTTTATCATTCAAGCAACATCTTTTGAATTTGTCGAAGAAACTGAAAACCCAAAACAATATTATTCAGAAGTTAACTGGTACTACTTGGGGATCTACTGCAAACATCCTACGCTCTTCAGCCTTAGCACTGGTTTTCTCTGCTGCTGACTATTGTGCTCCAGTGTGGATTAATAGCCCATATACGAAATATATTGACTCACAATTGAATACCAGGTTGCGTCTTATATCTGGCACCATCAGATCAACTCCAGTTCACTGGCTCCCACTGTTGTCTGGAATAATGCCACCTGACTTATGAAGATCCAGTGCTCTTGTTTGAGAGTACAACAATATCTGCAAGAATCCTCTGCTACCTGTTCTAAATGACATACCTGCTCTTAGTCTCCAAAGACTGAAATCATGACATCCACCCCTTTGTGATGCTGCTCTGAAGACGTCCACCAACTTCAATGTTTTGGAGGAGTGGAAAGGCCACTGGAATAATTCTCCTGACTTTCCCATGCTTAACATCTTCAGAGGGGAAAAAATTGCAAATGGATCCCGACTGCCACGTGCAACTTGGTCCAGACTGAACAGGATCAGGACAGGTCATGGAAGGTGCAGGGATTCTCTCTACAAGTGGAATTTTGTACCATCTCCAGAATGTGATTGTGGAGCCCCTCATCAGACTATTCCCCACATTGTAAGCGAGTGTCAACAACGGGCGTATCCAGGTAGATTGGAAGACTTTCTATTGCCAACAGCAAAATCACTACAGTGGATTGAAAAGTTGGACATTCAGATATAACAGATAACACTAATGCCTGAAGTGAATCAATGTTTTTTGCTATTGTGTATATATTGTATATTATGTATATAATTTCCTTGCCATATGCTAATAATAATAATAATAATAATAATAATAATAATAATAATAATAATAAGAATAAGAATAAGAATAATGATGATGATGATGATGATGATGATGATGATGATGATGATGATGATGATGATGATGATGATGATGATGATGGAGGGCGTACACCTGAAAATTGTGTTACAAATCGCTTAACGACTTCCCTGCAAGACTGTTTTCACATAATTATCGTACATAAATACCCTTTAATCTACCGTGCACACATATGGAGGCATTATGAGAATTACACCCTGAAATAACACTTCACAGCTTGAGAACAGTTGGAATGACAGATCAACACTCAATACATGTTCTAAGTACTGACCTGAACTGTGAAGTGCGGGCATTCATTTTATAGGTCTCCTCATAGTCTCTGCGAAATTTCATTGTTGATTTCGATATGACAGTATGGACAGTTCCCTTGTGAGAGCAATAAAAGGAACTATGAAGGTATGGAAGACTTTGCTTCAGGCTTCTCGGAGAGAAGCAGTGGTATTATGTCGTCTTCGGATCAGTCACGGCATAGCAACACACTCCTACTTACTGAAGGGTGAACGTTCCCCCCGGTGTGTACTTGCGGCAGTCATCTATTCATGGTACACATCCTTATGGAGTGCGTGGACCTGGCCGATCTGTGCTGTAGTCTAAAACTGCCGAGTACCATCTCCCTCATCCTATGAGATGACGAGCAGTCAGCAGACCTCGTCATCTGTTTTATGAGAGATAATGGCCTTTTTTTATCATGTGTAAAAGTGTATTTTGTATTAGAGTATTTTTATTGACTAAGCTTTTACCCCATTGACTCTATTTTACTTCATGTTTGTGTATTTTAATGTGTCATTTTTAACTTCTAACTTGAATGATGATATATATATATATCTGTACTTCAAGGCAATGCCTTATTCTACTGTAATTTATATTTTCCATAATTTTATTAGGAAATAAGGCATTGTGAATTAGATCCACTGATTATTTTAATCTCATAATCATTTTTCATCATCATTTGTTTTAAATGCTAGTCAGTGTATATTTTTAAAAATTTTAATTATCATGTTTTCTCATTCTATCTCCCATTAGGGTCTGATGAACTAGCTGTTAGGCCCCTTTAAACAACAAATATCATCATCATCATCATCATCATCATCATCATCTCAATCTCTGTCTGTCAATCACCTTGTCAGGTCCTTCTGGCTAAGAAGATGATTGACTAGATGCTGAGCTATGTGACAAGAAGATGCTTCTGTATCGATTATTGGATGCCAAATAACTTAATCAGGAAGGACTATTTTCTGTTTCCTCGAATTGATGACACATGGGTTACCTTATCCAGAGCCTAGTGATTCTCAACCCTTAATCTGATGTCAGGATATTGGCAGGTGGCATTGCACTCAGAGGACAAGGAGAAGACTGTGTTCCCTATTGGTCAGGGGTTGTGACTGTTCACCATTATGTCTGTGTAATGCACTTGCAACTTTCAACCTACTATTCCACTAAATACACATTTGATATTTAAAATTAGCCTTGAGAGAGAGATTTATTAAAGAAATAAATAATTTGTCCTCCATTGAGGGTGACTATTTGGATCCGGAATACAGTTTCAATTTCAATGGAGTTTAAAAATATCAAACAATGAAAATTTAATCATTAATGCTGTTATCTTCTTTTTTTCCAGGGTTAGTAGGGGAGAAATGTTAGTCACGTTCTCAGGTATAGATGGAAATGAATGATTTGCAGAGATTCCCTCAGTATCTGTATTACTATTTTTTCTAACTAGCAGAAAGGAAGTTTCAAATTTTTTAGGAAGGTGCCTCTTGCTCCAAATAGCAGGCCTGTGACAATCCTCTGATCGATAAGTATTTTGTACTTGGATGACACATAAGGCAAGCACGGAACATAAATAACTTGCTTTTCTAGGTCCACATCTCAAGCCTGATTTAGGTCTCTTTCAAAGCGAATGGTGGGATCTAAGACCATTGCTTTAATGTCCTTTCTGTTGATGGCTATGATGTCAGTCCTTCGATTAGCGTGATCGGTAGAGATGCAGTGAACCTTCTCATGCACCTCCCATCCACACTGTCTCAAGTCTTGAGCAATTGACATTCTTACACCATGGTGGCGATGGTTGCGCATTAGCTCAGTGCTCCGGCAGAATCCCAGCATATGTCCAAGGTTTTCTGTCTAATTGCAGCCATTTTGGCAGCAAAGGGTTGTGTTGAATGACTTACCGGGAACCGACCTGACTGTGGTGAGGTTGCATGACATCTTCACTGCGTTTCTGTATTCAGAAGAGGACACAAGTCTGTGTAATGCCATATCTTGTCCTTCAGGTATGTTACCGTGCTGTTAGCAACAGCTGTAGTGCACGGCTGTAGTGGTAACGTACATATGATACTGAGATAATATAGTTATAGAATTGTCGTAGAAAAAGAGGCACAAATAATAATAATAATAATAATAATAATAATAATAATAATAATAATAATTTTTTGCAAGGGAGTGTGGAAAATCTTTCATAAGACGCTTGTGAGGGTCCGCACTCAACAAGTGTGTGGAGATAATAATAATAATAATAATAATAATAATAATAATAATAATAATAATAATAATAATTGAACGATGGAAACACGCAGTGAGAAGGAGCTAGGCCAATAGAAAAGAATATAGGAACAAGAGAAAACCAAAGGTTAACAAAATAAGATATATTTAACAATAAATAAATAAATAAATAATTAAACATTTCACAACAAGATAATAAATCGAAGACAAGAGTTTGATAGATAGTGAATTATATAGAGGAAACCTCAGAAGATAAGAAAAATGTGCCACATTTACAATATAGATTGTAAGAAAATGCATCCAAAAACCATATGAATAAATATAAAGCATACAATGAAGAATAATAAAAGCCAAAAAAAAAGGAGCAAACCTGAAAGAGAAATAAATACAAAAGGAAGGGAAAGGTGAAATGAAGTAGGGATCGAATTGGGGAAAGGATTCTCTTCACCGGGTGTGTTTATGCTGCGGGATCTGTTATTATGATAGTAATTGCAAAAGGTAGCATTGGTCCTAGGAAGAAGATAATGTGATTTCATAATTTACATTGTCCGTAGCACAGTTCGTGATTGAAAAGTTTTATTAGAAATAAAGCCGTTCATATGTGATTTTGATACAGAAATGAGTCGGCAACAGCAAAGTTCAGCTGGGGGCAGATGGCCCAATTAAAAAATTTAATGTCAAAATAACATTATGTTAAGTCTTGCTCACCAAGTTACTCGAAGAAACAAGAGTCCAGATGGTAATGACAATATAGAACGTAGCACAGTTGTTTTGGTGCTTCACCACTCCGAGATGAAGACAGACTTAATTTTTAGAGCGGCGGAGCGAAAATATATATAGCAGTACAGAAACATCGAGAAAAGTAAAGAAGCTGAAAGCCAGCATGTTCCACAAATGTCATAATCACATGTCCAATAGGTAAGCACCAGCACACACACAAGCGGAGAAGGCGATGCATGGAGAAGATGACGTCAGAGTCACGTGATGAATTGAGTAGACAGACGAGAGGTGAGCAGAGCAGTAGGATGAGTGAAGGAGCGGCGGTGTGATCGGAGAAAGAGCAGCATGCGAAGGTAGGGAATATACGTAGTATTAGCGGAGATCGTAACATATTCAACCACGTGCCAGCGAAAGCGGAGCGTCGAGATGATGCAGAGACGATAGCGTGGCGGTCTTCACAAGGGGCGCCAACTTGGAAGAGCGAAGATCGTGCACTAGAAGGAGAAAGCAGACTGGCGAGAAATGGTGTACCCAAACGAAGAAAAACGGGAAGGGGGAAAAGGGTGGGGGAAGGAAAGAAGGGTGAGGAAGGTGAAGAGATGGACCGGTCCAAAAAGACGAAAAGGGGAATAAGGAGGGAGTTCACAAAATAGAGCGGTGATATATAAACATTACATAAGTTGTACAATATAAAGTATACAATATAAAAACATATGTGGCACAGAAGAAAAAGAAATATAGTTAAGAAGTCATAGGTTTCCATAATAAGTTCCATGAGGACAAAGTAATAAAGAGAAAAGAAAATTATGTAGGCTCTCATGGGGAGTCCGGGTCGAAACGGAGTGTTGGAGACAAGAATATGATGAGCAAGATATATATTAGAAAAAGGTCTGAAACAAAAGGACCAAAAAAATAACTGAACAGTACCAGGACAAAAGAACAAACCCACCAAAAAAAAGTTTGAAAGGAAACTATCACTCCGGGAAGAAAATCTTTCCCCAAAATAAGGAAAAGGGGAAGGGGAGGGGGTGATTGACATAAAGGGGATTTTGTAATAGGAATAAAAGCGGTATAATCAAGAGATGGTTCGTTCGGCGGTAAAGAAGTTTTGGAAGAGGGTAGGTCAGAAGACAGCATAGAATCCGTAATCGAAGAAGAATTATGAGACAGTAAATCATAAGCAATGAAAGGGTTTGGAGCTGAGAAATTGACGGGAATAGAAGAAAATGTAGAAGAAGTGTCAGATTGATAAGGAGAAAAATTGTCTGAAAAGTAAGCCATAGTAGGAAGACAAGCAAAAGAGACAAGGACTATACCGAAAATAAAAATAAAGAAGAGGCGGGAATCGAACTAGAGTTACTCTGCTACCCTGCTGTTACCGTGCTGTTAGCAACAGCTGTAATGTATGGCTGTAGTGGTAATGTACATATGATGCTGAGATAATATAGTTATAGAATTAGTTAATATAATAGCTTAAGCATAAAAGTCGTAGAAGAAGAGGCACTAATAATAATAATAATAATAATAATAATAATAATAATAATAATAATAATAATAATAATAATAATAATAATAATAAGAATAATAATAACAATAAGAATAATAATAATAATTGAATGATGGAAACACGCAGTGAGAAGGAGCTAGGCCAAGAGAAAAGAATATAGGAACAAGAGAAAACCAAATGTTAACAAAATAAGTTATATTTAACAATAAATAAATAAATAAATAATTAAACATTTCACAACAAGATAATAAATCGAAGACAAGAGTTTGATAGATAGTGAATTATATAGAGGAAACCTCAGAAGATAAGAAAAATGTGCCACATTTAAAATATCGATTATAAGAAAACGCATCCAAAAACCATATGAATAAATATAAAGCATACAATGAAGAATAATAGAAGCAAAAAAAAAAAGAAGGAGCAAACCTGAAAGAGAAAAAAAATACGAAAGGAAGGGAAAGGTGAAATGAAGTAGGGATCGAACTGGGGAAAGGATTCTCTTCACCAGGTGTGTTTATGCTGCGGGATCTGTTATTATGATAGTAACTGCAAAAAGTAGCATTGGTCCTAGGAAGCAGATAATGTGATTTCATAATTTACATTGTCCGTAGCACAGTTCGTGATTGAAAAGTTTTAGTAGAAATAAAGTCTTGCATATGTGATTTTGATACAGAAATGAGCTGGCAAAAGCAAAGTTCAGCTGGGGGCAGATGGTCCAGTTAAAAAAATTTAATGTCAAAATAACATTATGATAAGTCTTGCTCACCAAGTTACTCGAAGAAATAAGAGTCCAGATGGTAATGACAATATAGAACGTAGCACAGTTGTTTTGGTGCTTCACCACTCCGAGACGAAGACAGACTTAATTTTTAGAGTGGTGGAGCGAAAATATATAGCAGTACAGAAACATCGAGAAAAGTAAAGAAGCTGAAAGCCAGCATGTTCCAGGAACGTCATAATCACATGTCCAATAGGTAAGCACCAGCACACACACACACAAGCGGAGAAGGCGATGCATGGAGAAGATGACGTCAGAGTCACGTGATGAATTGAGTAGACAGACGAGAGATGAGCAGAGCAGTAGGATGAGTGAAGCAGCGGCAGCATGATCAGAGAAAGAGTAGCATGCGAAGGTAGGGAATATACGTAGTATTAGCGGAGATCATAACAGGTAACTTCCTTACGTATGGCAGATGAACTTAGAGGTATTTAATTAATTATTCGTTACACATTATAAATTTCATATTTAGCCCATATTGTGAAAGTATCAACTTGTGAAAATTTAAAATTGATAATTCCACCTTTACAATACTGTAATTGTCTTTATTGAAAAAACTACATTAGACTATATTCGTGATACATGTTTTGTCCTCCTATGGGACATCTTCAGTCACACATACAAACATTGAAAATAAGCTGAGGACACGTTGAAATAAGTAAATAAAAAGTATTTAAATCTTATGACGAGGCGTGTTGGCGTCTTGTCAATCTTGAATGTTAAAATGGTGCAGCATGAACATAATATGAAGCATGAAGTCCAGTTAAAACACAGATTAAAATGTTGTTATATGCATAGAATTATCCAATTATAAAACAACATGAGTGGCTGTATGAATAAAATTATATGCATGTAGTACATTAAATAGTGTGATGATAATGCTACATTAAAATAGCTTTCCTGACTAGATGAAGAAGGTGGAGTTATGCTGTTGGTGATGTTAGTGATACTCAGTGTTGACATGGACTAAGCAACAAAAGTCTAAATTATCTCTGTTATCATAGCTGGTACATTAAAACTGTTTAAGACATACGTTATCAGAAATTATATTCTGTACAACATTTTTTGTGTAGTATTTATCCTTGGAGCCACTAATAACATTGTTATTTGAGAATTAAATTTTAGGCCTTCCCTTAAACTACCATTACCCAGCATGAATATATTTATAGCCTAGAACGTATTGCCTCATTCCCTGACTTTATATAGCTGTTTTCATCAAATGATCTCCAGCCATTTCCTCATGGCTCGGCGAGCAATAAAAATCTAAATTTATTAATCTCTCTCTTATCATAGATGGTACACTAAAACTGTGTAAGATCTAAGTGATTGTAAATTATATTATCTATAACTTTTCTTATGTAGTGTTTATTAATAGGACCATTAATAGCATAGATATTTGAGAATTACCTTTTAGGCCTTCCCTTAAACTACCATTTCACCTAGCATAAATAAAATGACTTATAGCTTAGATTATAGTGCCTTATTCCCTGACTTTGCATGCTGATTTTCATTAAGTTCTGTTTATCCATTCTCTCATGATGCATGTACATACGTGCAGATAGACAGACAGACACACAGATGGATGGATGGACAAAGAGACAGAGGTGATGGAAAATTAAAAATTGCATTTCCTTCCTCTCTGTGGACATGACCAATACAGAAATACTTCTTTTTTTCTTTTAATTCTGAGCAATCTAAAGACAAAACTCTTATTTTATATACAGATAGAGAGAGGAGGAAAAGGAACACATAATAAGACAAGCACCATAACAGGTCAGAGTAGAAAGAGAGAGCAAAAGAAAGAGGAGAGCTGGGCTGAGTGGCTCAGATGGGTAAGGTGCTGGCCTTCTAATCCCAACTTGGCAGGTTCAATCCTAGCTCAGTTCGATGGTATTTGAAGGTGCACAGATATGTCAGCCTAGTGTTAGTAGATTTACTGGCATGTAAAGGAACTCGGAGGACTAAATTCCAGCACCTCGGCATCTCCGAAAACCATTAAAGTACTTAGTGGGACATAGAAACAAATAACATTATTAGAGTCATTATTTTTTTGCATTAATGATAATCGCGATATGAAATAGTATGAAGCAATTTTGAGATATCTTAATGAATCATATGATTCTGGTTAAGAAGTTTGTGATTTTGTTTTTGTGAATTACAGTGAATTAAAGCAACAAGGCCAATTTGAAGCAAAATTTACTTATATTGCAATAAGTGTGAAAATGCAGCCAAATTCATAGAAAATAATGATATTTAAATTGTATTCCAATATCATGTGTGTGATAGGAAACAGAAGATGGAATAAGGATTTCTCATTTCAACAGAAGTATTTCTGTATTAATATTCTATAAAAACCACAACATGAGTTCACATACTTAACTCGACTAATGTCTCTCACTAACAACTCAACTCCTCCCTTTATATACCTTGCCTGGCCAGGCTTCCAGAAAAGTATGTCACAACTTGCTTTCTCGTATCTTCTCGAGTCTCCAATAACCTATGTACAAATGAATAGAGCATTTTGTAAAACTCGAGTGACAAAGGTGCATTGTCTAGAATCTTATCCTGTGTTGCACAACATTACATTGAATTTATACATCATATTTACAGGTAATAATAAATTATATACTATTAATTACATGTTCTTACATTAAATAAAGTCATACTAATAAATGTACAGCAGAAGTATCGTGACATAACCTCACATGTTCTGTTACACAAGACAGATCATGCAGCACACAAATAAGAAATGATATGACCACAATTTATACCAAATAAAGCCTGTACTAATAACCTGTTGTGCATAACTATGTAGATAATAATAATAATAATAATAATAATAATAATAATAATAATAATAATAATAATAATAATAATAATAATAGATGTAAACAACTTCATAAATCAAAATACTAGCATATATAGCCACACCTCACAAGTCATAATAATAATATTAAAAATAATAATAATAACACCACCACCTACTAATCGAGCTTGAAATTGTCACTAGTTTCCCATGGGTTTAGAGAATTGTTTCCAACTTATACTAGTCCGTTATACACTTGCATCAATGTTTGTCCTCTGTTCCCAATCTTTTACCACCTGTATTTATCTTATGTTTCTTTCCTTCTGTATTTATCTATCATCCTTTTTATCGTACAATTCCCACATGAAGACTGAATATCTGTGAATATGGCCCCTCAATGAGTGTTGATGACTGTCTGCCTGATGAAGCTGGAAGCAGAAAGGAGCTCATCAAGGGCTGAGAAGAAATGGATCTAGAAGAACTGGGAGTGATGAGGGGAGAGCCTATCTATTCGAAGGGGGCAGTTTGTGAAGATGATGTGGAGATTATACTTGTCCTGCATTTATATGGTTTGTCTTTGTCTCCTCTTTCTGTTGCTCCCTCTTCCCGTTCTGACTTGTCCTTGTCTTGTCTTATTATGTGCCCCTTTTCTTTTTCCTTTTCCCCTATATATACATAACCTGATGAAAGTGACAATGAAAATTAAGATTAAATAATTTATTGAAATCATGCAGGAGAAGGACATAGCCATCTAGGATATCAAACAAAGATATGGTGATATTGACAACACCAATACCAACAGAAATACTGTACAGAATGAATTTTACGATGGCAGATATGAAAATGGCAGTTAAAAGGATGAACACTTTTTTAAAGTTGTTTTACTTCGCACCGACACAGGTCTTATGGCAACAATGGGATAATAAAGGGCTAGGAGTGGGAAGGAAGCGGCCATGGCCTTAATTAAGGTACAGCCCCAGCATTTGCCTGGTGTGAAAATGGAAAACCATGGAAAACCATCTTCAGGGCTGCTGACAGTGGGGTTCGAACCCACTATCTCCCGAATACTGATACAGGCTGCACTTAAGCGACTGCAGCTATCGAGCTCGGTGCTCTGGGAACACATGGAGTTGCAATAAAATGTTAAAAGACAGCTGAACGTTTTGGGACTGCAGTGGACCTGCATACTGGTCAAGATGTACAGAAAGAGAAGTAACTTCCAAAAGATTGGCAAAAGTGAATTCTAATTCTACCCTACTGAGTAGCTCAGATGGTAGAGCACTGACCTTCTGAGCTGAAGTCGACGGGTTCAATCTCAGCTCAGTTCAAAGGTATTTGAAAGTGCTCAAAAAAATAGCCTCATGTCAGTAGATTTATCAGCACACAAAAGCATTCCTGCAGGACAATATTCCAGTACATCAGTGTCTCTGAAAACAGTGAAAGTAATTAGTGGGACTCATTAGCTCCTGATGATCCAGTAGAGAAGTTAAACAAACCGTTGGAAAACCTAACTCTATTACATTGTCTGGAATGCTGCTACATAAACTTACTTTGAAAATTGGAGATTCTAATCTTTTCTTGCTGGCCCTTTTCCCAGTTTAGTGGGTTTGGTATTTCATGTGGATTTGGTCCATTTTAAAAGCTGAGTGCCCTTCCTTATGCCAACCCTATATGGAAGTATGTATTCACTATTGTGTGCCTTTGTGGTCATTGGTAGTATGAATGCAGATATGTGTACTAAGAGGAATTCAGTCCCTGAGTCAGAGGAATTAACCCTACACACTTAAAAACTTCAGCCCAGTTGAGAATCACTCTATATCTAGGACCACTATGCTGATCATTCAGCCAAGGAGCTGGACACTTATTGTTATTCTAAACATAATTATGAATTTGAGTTCAAGATTTGTATATGGTGTTTGTATGATGGTATGCAGTATGATGGGAAAATGTATAAAGCTGGAGATCACTGGAGATCAAACTGGGCGTAGGAGAATGTAGTATAGTCCTCTGTCAATAATATCACTAATGTCTACTAAATGCTATTTCAGTGACAAGGATTCAATTTCTGCATTAGAAGCTGCCTTTGTGATAACCATAAATAAATCCCAAGTACAAACCTTCAACAAAATTGGGATCTATCTGCCTAAGCCAGTGTCCATCCATGGGCAACTTGGGTGTAGCATTAAATTACCTGAAGAGCTTCATTAAATGTTGTAGCAGAGATAAGGATTATGAACAGCAAGGCCAAGATAATAAGTCTGCATACAATAGGAGCGTTTATACAGAAATACAGTAGAAGCTACTTTACCTGGCCAGTGATCATCTGGAAAGTTCCATTATTTGGAAGCTTGATCAAGGGCTTCATTCCGGTTTATTAGCCCATCAACCAGTAGTGAGGATTTGAAAATCCCATGCAATAATGAGTCATCAGATGAAGAGCAAGAGCAAGTTTCTTAGGCTAAAACTGCTGACACACATTCTACATTCCTAAATTTTGCTGAAAGTAACTATTCATTAGACAGATGTTTATTAAACTATCCAAAACAAAGGCAGTTACAAAGCTAGTATGAATAGAAGCTGAAGACATCACATTGATAGAGGATATTACATCATCCCATGGCATTATGTGAAAGTCCTTTGAATTTATTATACTGGTAAATTTAAAAACTAATATATTTGTTTTTTGTGTTTATTTTTAGAAAAGAGAAACATGGATTAGTTGTGGTTATGCTGATTAAAAGAGTGAAATTACTGGTTATTTATTAGCTAATAAGCCACCAGTCACATACAGTATATTATGAAAGTGAAATGAAATAGTTTTCTATTATACAAATCTTGTTACAACTGGCAATCCCTTGGTTCCAAAGGTGCTCGATAAAACAACTTTTACTGTACTATTATGGAAGGAAAAATATTTACATTTACAGTGAAATTAGTGCTCCCTGCCTTAAACCTGCAAACATAAAGTTTGAATCAGTATGGCAAAGAACATATTATGTAGGCCTACACATAAAATTTAGACTGGGGCTATTTTTTAAACTTCGTGTTTAATATCTTCCTAAAAATTACTATGTTATGCACAGTAAGAAATAATTTTCATTTTATGTTGTCAGGAGCTGCACATTATATTTGGGATTCGAGGCTGTGCCTTGAACTTCACATGGTCACTGTTCAAATTCTCAGTCAATGATTGTAACAACATTGGTCTTGGAATAAACTATTCACAGAATCTTACTGTACTCAGGTAAGTCACACTGTTACTTTCCTCACTATGCTGTATGGTTCATGCACTGATACAGTACCATTTAATGAGAAATTACTGTTGTTGCTTATAACTAGGTGATGATGATTGATAATGGTGGTGGTAATTGTAGTTTTAACCCGTGAGGGGTCGCGTCCGGTCGTTTCAACCATTTCTGTTTATTTTGATCAATCCTTCCGCGAACACTGTTTGTTAAACTTCCTAACCCTCAGTACCTTTCAATGGTCTTGTCCACACTTCTATCATACCACTGTTGTCCCTCTCCACTCCTTCGGTGAGTGACAAGCTGGCTATCCAGTCGTTTCGTTCACACACGACTCCTCACATTACCCGTCTCCATTCTATTCAACTATACATGACTCATGGTGTAGACTTAATGCGTAAAGTGCACTGTTATCATTCATTGTTGAGTAGAGGGAGAAGGAGCATTGTCTAAATGTGTGTTAAATGAAATTAAACATCATTTTCAAAGTAATTTCCATAAACAGAAGTTGAATTTTTATTTTCAATTTCATCAGCAAAAGGCAATCTCATTATTATAATTATTATGTTAAAAAGTGTTTGTCTGTGTTTAAATAGTATTATATTATCGTAACAATAAATAGCATATTAAGTAAGCGTTTGGGGCAAATGATCCCTAGAGGTCGATGCCCTGAACAAATAGCATTTTTTTAAAAAGTAAGTGTTTGGTGTTTTATTGATTTCAGGTTGAAACAACCGTACGCAACTCCTGACGTTACACTCGGCATGTGACCCCTCATGGGTTAATGGGAAGAATAGTGTCATTTTCGGCCCTTGTGGATAGTTTGTAATCTAGTCCATCAATTATTTAACATCACAGTATAGTTGTTGAAGTATACATCACACACACATTTCAACTTAGGTTTATTTCAGCTCTGGCTTCACAGGGGAGCAATTTGAAATTTATGATGTTAGGCCTTATTAGATTAGATGACTTTAATTGTTATCCTCCTGATGTGCACCATTTTTGCAAGGCCCTTCCAGCCACCTACCTGTTAGATTCCCCCGTTTTCCACATGCAATATTTAAACATTATGTGATTAATCTCAAAATATGGTTCCTAATTTAAAGTTTGAATTTTTACTCAGAAGGAAATATTAGTCATTCAGGGTGATTTTAATGTGAAGATAGGTGAGACTGCTTGAGACACGTGGTTGGAGGGCAAGGTTTAATTGTGAGAGACGAGTGTAGTAAGCGTCTGCTGGAATTCTGTGTTAGCAATAACCTGTTTATCTGCAATACCCTCTTCCAGCATCATCCACGCATCGATACGCATGGATTTCTCCTGGTGACAGTGTTCAAAATCAGATTGATTTCATTTTGGTGAGGCAAAATTGGCAGAATTCTGTACTGGATTGCAAGACCTATCTTGGAGCAGAATGTGGTAGTGACCATATTATGCTATCCATGAAAATGCGGATCAAACTGAAATTGATCAAGAAGGAGAGAACGAGACAGATTTACATTACTGACAAAAATGTCCTTCAAGATTTGGCAAAAGAATAAATTCCAAAACTTCAGCAGGTACAATAAGAAGGACCAGTCTCCCAAACATGGGACAACCTCAAGACAATCATTAACTCTTCTCTTCCTGAACCAATTACTAAGCCTCCCCAAGCTAAGCACCCCTGGATATCAAACACCATTTTACTGCTGATAGAAGAGAGGAAATTACTGAAGAAATGTGGCATTCAAACCAAGCAAGACAAAGTAGCATACAGAGCATTTTGCCATGAAATACAGTGCAATTGCAGAACTGACAAGACACGGTTCCTTACTAATATTTTTGATGAAATAGACCACCATCAAAAGTTGAATCAAACACGTGATCTTTTTTAAAAAGTTAACAGCATTACCCATGAGTTCAAACTATCTACATGGGTGATTGAAGATGAAGATGGCAACCTTATTACCGATAAGAACAAAGCAATAGAACTGTGAAACACTGTATTGTACGGGAAAATATTCTGCTGAACAGGAGATTTCTGTGCGGTATGACAAGGAACCTGAAAGTCTTTCTTTTCAGTTAAATCGTGAATGCTGTCAATCATCTGAAGAACAACAAAGACCCAGGTATTGATGGTATTTCCAGAGAAGTGCTGAAAGTGATGGGGGAAGATAGCATGCGTGTTTTACATTCAGTATATAATATAGTGTGGAAAACTGGTGAATGGCCCAAGGACTGGACAACATCTGTACTGATCCATATTCACAAAAAGGGGTCCATAAGGGACTGTTCAAATTATTATACTATTGCATTAATATCTCATGCAAGTAAAGTCCTGCTCTACATAATAAATTAACACCTAAACCCTTTCCTGCAATCTCAGATATCCGCAGAATAAGGAGGCTTTGTTGCATTCGGGAGAAAGTGCATTTGAACCCCAATGTTGGCAGCCCTGAAGATGGTTTTTTATGGTTTCTCGTTTTCATACCAGGTAAAGAACTGCATAACCTCCGAAGTAAAAGATTCCAGCTGATCAGCATCACCATTTTGCATAATGTTTGAAATCCTATCCTCCCAACTCTTCATAGGATTAATATTTTCAGTTTCTTGGTCAACTACCATTGGGTTTCTTCTGTCAACTGTAAGCTTTCCCCAACATTCATTTTACTAGCATATTGTGTTACGTTTCTTTTTCTTCTTTTTCAGGGTGAGCTTTTCGTATGTGAATATTTACTCCTAACTTCGATTTACAACATTTATTACAGATAGGGCATGGAATTTTGTCACCAGACTGTGAAGGAACGTTGGGCATTTTAATTAGTATGTTTATTTTAACGTGGCAGGAGATGAACGTTATTTTTTTAGTTACTAAAGTAGATATCGGAGCTGTAAGTATTCTTAGCGCTGGATCAATGATATTTTTTTAATGACAATATAGAGGGATATGGTGAATATTGAAAAGAAAAAACATTGTAAATATAATGTACTGTATATGAGGTACGTAGAGCAGGGGCAGTGTGTGGTATTGTTGCAGGGTTGCACAACTCCCAATAATTTTGCACTTCATTTGTCGTCTTTTCTTCTAATGTTTTAGTTTAATAAATCTAACATGTATTTGAAAACGTGTTGAAATCAACCGTCTTCGGTCGTTTGCTGTACCAATGCTTCGTAACGGACCAATAAACTCTGCTGGCTTCGAATCAAACTCAGGAGGTTGACTTTCCTGCAGCAACTCCCTAGCGGACAGCGCGGCGCAATGTACCTCAGCAGGGACAAGCCTAAGCCTGTATAGCATCAGGTAGCATGCTCGCCAGTATCGGTTTCAGGAAGTTGTACGAGACTAGCAAGTCCCCTACCGAGGAACAGTTCCAAATGTCCCTGTTAGATTGCGCCACTCTGCGGAGATGGTTTTATTCCTACTTTCTCTCCTCTCACAAAGGTAATTCATTTCCATTTTTTAAGTTTACAAATTTCATTTACATTGCACCGATGCAGATAGATCTTACGGCGAAGATGGGATAGGAAAGGGCTAGGAGTTGGAAGGAGGCAACCATGGCTTTAATTAAGGCACAGCCACAGCATTTTCCTGGTGTGAGAATGGGAAACTGCGGAAAACCATACGCAGGGTTTCCGACAGTGGTGTTTGAACCCACTATACCCCGAATGCAAGCTCACAACTACGCAACCCCAACCGCATGGACAAATTGCTGGGTAATTACTTTTCCCCGCCATACCGGACCGCCCTCAATATTACCAGTATCTTGCTTCAATGAAAAACAGGACGACAAATTTTCAATTCAAGTGAGGCAAAAGTAACTATGCCGGGCTGAGTGGCTCAGACGGTTGAGGCGCTGGCCTTCTGACCCCAAAGTGGCAGCTTTGATCCTGGCTCAGTCTGGTGGTATTTGAAAATGCTCAAATACGTCAGCTTCGTATCAGTAGATTTACTGGCATGTAACAGAACTCCAGCACCTCAGCGTCTCCGAAAACTGCAAAAAGTCGTTAGTGGGACATAAACCGGGCGAGTTGGCCGTGCGGTCAAGAGCACGCGGCTGTGAGCTTGCATCCGGGACATAGTGGGTTCGAATCCCACTGTCAGCAGCCATGAAGATGGTTTTCCGTAGTTTCCCATTTTTACACCAGGCAAATGCTGGGGCTGTATCTTAATTAAGGCCACGGCCACTTCCTTCCTACTCCTAGGCCTTTCCTATCCCATCATCGCCATAAGACCTATCTGTGTCGGTGCGGCGTAAAGCAACTAGCGAAAAAAAAAAAAAACGAAGTGGGACACAAAGGTAATAACATTATTGTTAAGAGTAACTGTAGTTACAGTGTTTAATTAACCTCTTATTTCCTGAGTTGTAATTGCTAGATATATTACAGTTTTAGTAGGAATGTAGTTCATTATTTAATGATAATGGAGTTTCTTGTTATTTCTGTAAGCTATAAAAAAAAAGTGACACTGAAAATGTTGGTGCAACACCCAGCTTCAGATACCACCAGCTGCCACTGACGTAGAGTATACATATGGGTAGATATATCCACTCCATATGATGATATCAGATGTAACTAATGCGAATTCTGCCAGATGGTAGTGCATTATTACTTCCAAGATTTGGTAACGTTTAAATTAGTCTGCCTCAAGAAGAACTATGTGCAATCAATGCCAAGCAACAAAATAAAGATGACTGTTGACTTTTGCACTAACTTAACTTCACAATTAAATGAAGAATCTCTTAACAGGAAGATTGCATAAGACAGAAACACTACTACTTATGTAGAACATATTCTTGCATCTTAATTTTGATTAAATGGCATTAGGGAAGTCATAATTTTCGTGACCAGCATTAGTAAACACCATGTCTGATATCAAGTTTTGGAACTAATTGATGACTTTCTACGGACCGGAAAGAGCCTGAGTCTCTAGAATCGCACAACTGAAGAAGGTTCAAGATGCTATTATACAATGGAATGAGCAGTGTAATGAAGCTTTCAAAACATAGTCTCAGGCCTGGAATCACTGTAATGAGAAAGGAAAAACTGAAGAATTCCTTTTCCAATCAGACTGCTAAAGTGATCCATAAAGCAAAACATGCTTATGAAAATGTTGAGCTCAAGACCATTGAAGAAACCTTCAGAAGGAGAGCACTCATGATGTTTATACCTTCAAACCTCAACTTAACGGCTAGCTCATCTCCTCGCCAAACTCGGAAAATGCATAACACATCACCTTTAATCGCCCACCCAGTCGGCCCAATATAAACATAAACAGGCTTGGCAGTCGCCTCCCCTCATTCCCGAAGACAATATATATGAAGACCTCCAAGCAGCCAACGTTCCAGTTATTAACGCCTTCAGACTACGGGACGATCAGACCGCAGCACCATCTACTCACATTTTAGTCCAACAAGAAGGAGAAGAAGCCCAACGTCGCCTGTTCACCACCGGAGCAAACATCCACAATAAAACCTATGCAGTGGTGCCAAACCCCCTCCCCCCATGCATCCTGAACCAACTAAAAGCCGACCCTTATCACGTCCCCATCATCCAGGTGCCCCATCACCCCTACCAACCTTACCCACCTTCGCAACAACAACTACTACTACCCTCACAACCATAACTCTGTCAACATGTACCCCCTCCCCAGACATAGTCACCACCGTCACAACTTACCACCCATCCCCAGTAATGTCATCATCCTGCCTGATATCATCATCCCCCCAATTCCAGCAGACCCCAGCCACCCCACCACCGCTATTTCCGCCAGATGCCGCAGTCTCACCACCAGCAAACCAACAACAGACGCCCCCACCAGCCGTCTTCAGTTGCGTACTACGTGGGATATCTCCAGAAGTCACCGAGCAAGACATAATCCAAGAACTATGGAAAACGGGAGTCAATGTACGTAGAGCCATAAGAATTCACAACACCCATGGACCTACATTCATGATGCGCCTCCAGATGCCCAGCAAAGAAGACACCAAGCACCTCATCAATACCGGCGTGCAAGTCTATGGTCACCGCCATCGCGTAGAGCCCACCCACTCCCCACCCCTACCCCCATCCAATCGCCAACCATCAAACAATTCACACCGCCGCCTCCAGCCAACTCTCCCCCATGTTCCCCCATATCCACAACAAACTCCTCTCCCTCTCCAAACATACGACCTTCTTCGTCTCCTCATTCTATCTCTCCATAACATCACCACCACCCTCCAGTTCCTAACCTCCCATAGCTACCCCGGACCCTACTTCCGACTGACTTAGGCACATCATATCCATCATTAAGAATTGTATCACCTCATCCATCACTCTGAATTGTAAAACTCATCATGTTTCACTCCTCCCGCACACCCTCATAAACTCAGTCCAGTAGCCATTCCTTCAAATTTTCACACTGTTTTTCCCTTTTCTTCATTTAACACATCTATCAGTTCTCTTCACCTCCCTTGGCCCGAGAAATCGCGTCACGATCTAGGGGGCCCGGCCCGCCCTTCAGGTGGGGAATGAAAGCATTAAAAAACATTATAAAAATTAAAAATTAAAAATTAATGGCTACCAAGCCCCATCCCTATGTTTCTAGATTGAGGAGGGTAATCTTATTCTGAAGAATCATGACATTGTGAATGATTAGCTAAATATTTTAAATTCTTACTCCACTGCCCTCCTCCAGTATCAAAGATTACAATTTCTGGTCCATCCTTCATTTCACCTGATTTCCTTCCTCCTGATCGATAATAAATCACCCAGATAACTGCATCTCCCCAACAACAAGACATCAGACAAGAATTCCATAGTTGACGAATTTCTGAAAATGGTTGGTCCCAATTCGGTTGCCAAAATGGAAGAAGTCTTTCATGATATATGGGAATCAGAAACTATTCCTAAGGAGTGGAAATCAGCTCTTATACAAACCTAGCCAAACCCCATGATGCAACAACCTGTGAACGCTGCTCAGCCTGAAGGCCTGCAGATTACAAGGTGACGTGTGGTCAGCACGATGAATCCCTCGGCTATTATTCTTGGCTCTCTTGACCGGGGCCACTGCCTCACCAGCAGACAGCTCCTCAATTCTAATCACGTAGGCTAAGTGAATCTCAAACCAAGGGAAGAAACAGGCATGCTACCCCTACATCATGGGGCCGGCTAGCTCTTATACATCCTATCCATAAATAAAAAAGGCAATAATACAGATGTGAATAACTCTCATTCAGTAGCCTATAAAATCCTGTCAAAAGCACTTCAAAGTCACACTGAATCTATCCACATATTGGTGAATGTCATTCCATTTTCACTAATGAGAATCATCAAAATCAGATCTCTTTACACCAAACCACTTGTATTGACTTCTCTTGATTTCAAGAAGGCCTATGACTACTGATGTGAAACCTGGACCCTGTATCGCCGAGACATGAAGAAACTGGAACGCTTTCATTAACAAAAACTTAGATCCATCATGAACATCAAATGGGTTGACTATATAACTAATATAGCAGTTCTCGAGAATACAAAGCTAAACAGTATCGAAGCCACCATCGTTGGTCATTGGCTTAGATGGGTAGGCCATATCCAATGTATGAGTGACAGCAGACTCCCTCGGCAAATCCTGTATGGTGAACTCAGCACTGGCAAGGGGATATGAAGCAATATAAAGACCAACTCAAGCAAATTATGAGAGGAGTAGATATAAACCCAAATACTTGGCATACTCTCGCATTGGATAACCCTTGCTGGCATGCTACCATCTCAGCTGCAGTTGCACAGTTTGAGCATGTCGAAGACAGGAAGAAGAAACTCACCAGAGAAAAAAACTACGTCAAACACTGCCACGTCCCCACCTTCCATCGGATGCAACATGTGTGGCCGTATGTTTTATGCAAGAATTGGTCTGATAAGCCATCAGCACCACCTTCATCATGTGGACTAAGGATTTCAGAACTGCAGGCGAGAAACGAAAACTTGGGTACGAGTTTCGGTCAACGACGATAACTCAATTGACCAATTCAGTCTTCTTGATATTCTCAGGGAGATGGATGTGGACAACAACACTCATTCTGTCATCAACTCCTATTCACAAGTGAAATTCATGGGGGAAAATCTCTAGATCCTATGAGATGAAGTCTGGTATTTATCAACACGATGGACTGTGCCATTCTTTTCAACTGTGTTCCTGAAGAGGTCATCCATGAGTGGAGAAACAGACTATCGTATTACGGTATTAGGCTAGGTCCTGGATCCAAAGCAGTGAATATCAACTGCCTTGCTTTTGCAGATGATGTAGTTCTAACGACAGATGACCTGAACATCTCCTGCCTCCAGGTTGATACATTACAAGAAGTAGCTGAAGCTGGAGTTCTCCAGATTTCTTTTGGAAAAAAATGAAGTAATTATATCTGATCATCATAATACCACTACATTTCTAGATACTAAATATGAAAAAATTAAATGTTTCATTCATTTTAAGTATCTTGGAGAGAATCTTTGCATTGTCAAAAGAAGCCCTGAAATATTGGGATAAATGAATGAAAACAGCATTTCACCTCTACAAACCCACTTATCGCCCAAATCTATCCCATGGCAGACCAAATACTGCCACCACACCACGGTAGTATATGTCCTGAAGCCTTATATGCCACTGAATGCTTAGCTATTACTCACCACAGTGAGATAGAGAGGATCCAGATGAAAGAGAGGAAATTTTTATATAACTTCCTTTGCTCACGTCAAAATTCTGAAGGTAAATATTGCCTGAGGTAAAAATAAGAAAAGCTGTCTTATGTTTTACAGTCATCTCTCCTGAATGCCTTGATCTTCTCATGACTTGGAAATGTATCACTCCATTAGCAACTATAGTGAAGGATGATCTGGCCAGTATCTCTGAGATACCAGTTCAAGAAAAAAGTAAGTTCAGGACCTGGGTACACGGGATAAAGGATCTTCTGGAAAGAATGAGAGGATGACCTCGCACCAAAGTGGTCCGACGGTCATGTCATGTTGAAGAGCAATCCAAAGAGACTGTTGCAGAAATGAAAACACACAATGAGCATAGCATTCATGGAAAGTTATTGGTGTGCACGGAATGATCACAAATTTTTCCGTAAATATTTTCAAACTACTCCATACTATGTTCTGCAAGATAGTGTATGTCTATTGCTATCTCAGAAGATTCTCCTCAAATTGTACAAAACTTTCCATATAATTTGAAGTAATTGCCACTGAAATAAATAGAATCCATCCAAGGGTAGCTGCCCAAAAATTATGAATACTCTGATTATTATCATTCTCTAAATTCCAGCAAAAATTAATTAAATGTATTTTAATTTCTGTTATCTTCCTTGATTCATCAGTAGGCTGAATCTTTGTGGCTTTCCTCATATATGGCCAGCTATCCATAGTGAATTCTCTCTCTAATAATAATAATAATAATAATAATAATAATAATAATAATAATTTTGTTGTTGTTTGTCCAACCCTTGTCCTGTTTCACTACGGGGTCGGGTATGAGGTGAAATGAATCTGTCGTGGTTGGTTTTGGCGGGTTTTTATGACCAGATGCCCTTCCTGACGTCAACCTCATCAGAGTAGTTAATGAGATGAAATGAATGACGTGATATATGATAGTAGGGAGAGGGTGAAACCCAGTGCTGGCACATAGCCTACTCCTGTCGAATAGCACCAAGGGGTCTGCTCAAGGCTTAACTTCTCCATCCGACGGACGAATCACCATCAAGAGCATCATATGCCCTCACTCCATATGAGCACTGCAGAGAGGTTTGTAATTTAATCCAGGCTTTTGGCACGCAATCTAGTGATTAGAAATTGTATACCACCACCTCTCCTACCCTGCCAGCCAACATTCTGATGGTGAAGATTTTTTCGACCAATGGGACTCGAACTGGCTACCCTCAATGTCAGATTGTTTAAACTTCAGCACCTTAACGATCATAATGGTAATGATAATAATAATAATAATAATAATAATAATAATAATAATAATAATAATAATAATAATAATAATAATAATAATAATAATAATAATAATCCCTAAATGCTAATAAAGGACTCCTCGAAGAACTGGAGAAAAAAGCATCCAAAATCATCAGAAGTATCATGGGATCCAATTACAAGAATGACACCCATCGTTAAAAAAAATCCAACAAAGGAGTGTACAGCAAAATAGAGAAAATCACAGAAACAATCCATAAGAGACAGGCACAATATTATAGTAATCTCAAACGAATGGACAGAAACAGGCTGACTAAACAGATCTTTCACTTTTTTACTCGAAACCCAAAACCACAATGCCCTGGTTTATGAACACCAAAGAAGACCTCCAAATGCTGCATATAAAACCCGAAGACACCTTCAATAGAGATCTCTTCCACAAAAGATACTGACGAATGGGCTAAACCTAGACAAGCAACCAGAAAGAAGACAAGGTACCACCTGGACAGAGGAACGCAAACTGGCCCACTCACAGAACGAGGGAATTCTGTGCTCAAAAGAAAATGAAGCAAACTGCCAAATGTAACAAGACTCAATGTGGTCCTAGATGGCCCCAACGAATAATAATATTTTTAGAACAGTGTATTAAATAAAGGTAAGAGACAATATTTATGCATTTGTGATAGAAGTAGCCAAAAAATGCCACTAGAGAGAACTAGTTGAGAAAACTATGAACAAAGCAACATCATCATTGAGCACTAATGAAAATAAAAATTGTGTAAACAAATGATAATATATTACTCTACCATTCATTAAAATCCTATCCAAAAGGAAATATTGCTTTTATTCTGCATAGTCATGGTCCATAGAGTCAGCCAATCTGTTCAATGTATATATATATATATATATATATCTTCCCCTTGGTACTGTTTCTTATTATGGGGTTGGGGATTAACTGAGATGGATTGATATGGCATGTTTCTACAGCTGGATGCCCTTCCTGATGTCAGCCTCAGTTAAGGAGCTAATGAAGATGATATGAATGATGGTGAATGAAACTGAACAAGGAGGTGGAAGGAATCGGCTGTGGCCTATGAATAGGAACTGTCCCAGCATTTGCCTGGAAGTGAAAATGGGGAACCACAGAAGACAACTGACGGTAGGTTCTAACTATGTGTCTTCCGAATGCAGGGCTTGGCTCCATAGCCATAGCGCATTAACACATGCTGCCACTCTGCTCAGCCCAGTCCAGTCAGTAAGTTGAGCATTTCCAGTAGGTAACTACAGTGTATGTGTAATTAGCAAACTGTTGATAAACTTAACCATAATAGGTATTTTATTTTATCCTTATTGACTTGTCTAAATCTATTAAAGAAACTATTTTAAATAGTTTCTTTAAGAGATTTAATTATCAAATATTGGAATCTTTTGTACTGAGCTAGTGGCTGCGTCATTTGGGTTGTGTAGCTATCACCTTGCATTCAGGAGATAGTGGGTAGCAGCCCTGAAGATGATTTTCTGTGGTCTTCCATTTTCACCCCAGGCAAATGCTGGGGCTGTACTTTAATCAAGTACATGGTTGATTCCTTCCCACTCCTGACCCTTTCCTGCCCCATTGTCACCGTAAGATCTATCTCTGTCTTACTTACATACATACATACATACATACATACATACATACATACATACATACATACATACATACATACATACATACATACATACATACATACATACATACATACATACATACATACATACATACATACATACATACATACATACATACATACATACATACATACATACATACATACATACATACATACATACATACATACATACATACATACATACATATCCTACGTCGTTCCATCTTAAGCGATGGGTTGGCAAACGAGGCTTCTCCACCAGTTGCGGTCCCTGAACTTCTCTCCTTCTTCAATGCTTTCCAAAGTACGGTATGTCCTCTCTGTTGAATGTCAATCTTCACCATGTCCTTGTACCTGAGTCTTGGTCTCTGTCTTACAATGTAAAGCAAATTGTAAAATAAAATAAAAAATGTTTTGTATCCCACAGGATTCATCGCAGCAATCTGGATGATCCCCGAGCTTGTGCAATCCTGAAACATTTGGCTAAAAATAAGACCTTGTTAGAGTTGGACTTCAGTCACTGTAAAGTGTCCGATAATGGGGCACTGGCTGTGGGCAAGATCATAACTGTTCATCCTACACTTAAGAGGATCAACCTCTGTAATAATAAAATAGGTGAGGCCTTTCTATTTAACTTCAGATCCTAGAACCAAATAGCATACTAGTGGGCAATAATAGAGAAAGTTATTTAAATTCCCATTTCCTATTCTGAGTTTCTGCTTCAAACTGGTTGCTATAATTCTTCTGGTGGCACTCCTACTTTTCTCTATATAGCATAGTGATAGGGGAGTTGGAGGCAGTAAACAAAATGTAGGGAGCCATATAGAATCATAGTGCAGTGACTGCTCTGAACAGTTCTTACAAGGTACCAGCAGAGATTTTTAGCTAGATAAGAAAATTTAAAAATTGTAGATTAATTTATTTACTGAGTCATTAAATGTTATAATGAAACATTCTGTGTTTATTATAAACAAAAAAGCAGTCATTCTCTTCAGATAAGGATCCCAGCAAGGCATCAAAAATATTATTACAAGGATTCACAGAAATTTACACTGGAAGCAGAAAATTCTGATAATTGATAATTCTGCCTTAAAACACATCTGGAAGGATTTAGACTTAGAAGTTCTTGAAGAAGAGTTATATTAAGAAAAAAACTGGATTCAATAACATCAGAAAATCCTCTTCGCAGCTGAATATCACTAAAGGAGAAGAATAAAACCATTAAGAATGACTTAGTTTATGATCACAACTCTTTGGAGTTATAGGAAAGAAAGCACCATCCAGCTTCTTTGATAGTTTTGTTGGGAGTGTCATATGAGATTGTCTGACAACAGCATTTTTATCAACAGGGTAGTCAAAGTAACTGCATCTCCTGAAGTATTCAACACTGCTATGTAAAGTGAAATTTACACATTACATATCGAGGGTAAATTTGTTCAAATTTACTTGGTCTACTAATTGTGAAATATTTTAGAGAAAAAATCTTAGTCTAGACCACATTGAAGTATTAATAATAATCTAAGAACTGTGCACAAGTGTGCTTAAAGAAAGAATGTCACTTTTTACAATAGGAGCTGATTGAGGTTTTTTTTTTTTTACAGTTGACAGGTTGCCTTGTCACTTTTGATGGTAATGTGTGTAGCTGAACCCTCTGATGTATGCAGAGGCTAAGACAAGGCAATTTGAATCATTTTCTCAGGTTAAAGAGCTAACAGGAGTAATATATATATATATATATATATATATACAAAAGAATTCACCATGGACCTTGCTGTATACAGATGATATTTCTCTTGAGCTATCATCAGTGAAGAACTACAATCACATGATCATGCCTGATGTGACTGCCATGGCCAGTTTGGTCTCCATCTAAGCATCACAAAAATGGGGTACTGCAAACCATTTCCAACACAAGCTTTATCAAAGTAAAAGGCAATAATCTGAAGAAGAAAACTTGGTTCCAGTACCAGGGATCCCACCTATAAAATGATGGCAATATTAATCGTGATGAACAGGCAAGAGTAAATGTGACTTGGCTGTGATGAAATGAAGTCACATCAGTCTTGTGTGGCAAGAAAATGCTGATTCAACTGAAGTACAAAATCTATTAGACATCGATTTGCCCAGTCCCATTATATGGAACTGAATGCTTCCTTACCTTCTTTCCATGTCCATTCAAACTAAGAATTTCCAAAAATTAGCAGCTGAGATGATCTTGTCACTTGCTTGGAATAAGTCTTCCATTGTGTATGGATAACGAAGTTTGAGGCAGATCAGCAGGTGACTGGGATCCTGGATAGCATCACACTCACACAGGTTATCTGCATCTGGTGAAAGGAAGCTCCAGATCTGTAGGTTGAATGTTGAACGACCACCAAATCTGCTGAACGCCATTTCCATGTAATGTAGATACGCATAGCTCCCTGGTCAATGGGGGTCACCCTGCTCAACCATAAAGCTAATGACATAATACAACAGCAGATGGGCTTTGTGTCCAATACAGAGAAGGTGTGAGAGAGCTTCTGTTCATGCTTCACAGATTGCTGTCATCAGTGTTACCCACCACATCCAAGTCGATGGCCATAATTCTCATAGCAGACCAAAACGATGCTGGTAAGGCACTCTGGATATAGACTTGAATATTTGCCTTCACTCTATAATTGTCTAAAACAGTGTTCCAAAATGGTGGAACCTGTGTCAATGCAGAATGATACTTAGTAGTAGTATTTTTTTTACAAGTTGCTTTATATCACACCAGATGTGTCTTATGGTGACAATCGGATAGGAAAGGGCTAGGAGTGGGAAAGAAGTGGCCGTGGCCTTAGTAATGTACTGCCCCAGCATTTTCCTGATGTGAAAATGGGAAACCATGAAAAACCATCTTCAGGGCTGACGGTAGTGGGGTTCAAACCTACTATCTCCCGGATACAAGATCACAACCGCATGGCCACCAGGGGACAAATAAATACACAACTGGTATAGCATTTTACTCTAAGACTAAGGTTTATTTACTACTATTGCTTATATACTCACACAGTCACACAGGTTCCACAGTTTGCACACTCTACAGTATTACTCACCGAATTCACTGCAGATAGATTCAACTCCGTGACAAAACAGAACTGAACTCAACTTCAAGGCAGACACTCAACTGGAACGCAACTCTGCATCTCAACCACACTTCACAACAGAACCAGAGACTCTTCAGTATTCTGTGACAGTATACACACAGTACTTCACTCAACTCAACAACTGTACAACTCCCCTGCTGAATGCCTGTCCATCTTATATAGTCAGGCTTAGCTTCTCAAAATATTTTCTGAAAGGGAGAGGTCTCCAGAATTCTCTTGATCTGAACATTCCGGGCTTAGCTGCCCAGAGCATTCTATGGAGACGTTGAAGAGGGGGGGCGCCTTTTGCTTAGCTTGTCCTGAGTGGTGAGCCACGCAGCAGAGGGAGGAGTGAGTAGCTTAGCCATGATGTTGATTGCTTGCAGGCAGGGCCAGATTATCTCACCCCTTCCCAAACAAAATGGCAGACATTCCATTACACTATGTACATAAAATTCTATAGATTCTGTGTAGTTTGCAATTTATCAATAATTACGAGTGACGAGACAGAATATGTTATAAAAGTTATACTATACTTTGCAGTGTAATGAAATATATTCCTGTATTTATCCTATCAAACCACTCTATTTAGTTTATCTAGCTGCCTCATATGTGGAAATGAAGAGATTAGTGGATTACAGAGAAGAGTGGAGAAGACGAATTGCTGCCAACCAATCTTAGGATTGAGAATTAAGAAGAAGCTGCCTCAGTGGATCATTGATAAGAACTTAGCACTGTTATGACATAATTGTATAGTCAGTTGTCTTCTCATTACAAAATTCCTTGCCCCATTTTCATTTTCCATGATCTAATTCTTACACATTCCATTTTCTGCAGTAAAATGTAGAATTTATTATTATTATTATTATTATTATTATTATTATTATTATTATTATTATTATTATTATTATTATTATTATTATTATTATTATTATTATTATTAACGACCGGCAGTGATGATCATCTTCTTCATTGCCGTTTAGGCCTACTGAGGACCACAGGGCTTGTATCTACTCTTTGGTAAAGTTGTTGCTTTCTTCTACTTCTAATACTCCTTCATTTGCTGACTATAAGTCAGCTTTCTCTTCTCTGTCCACTTAGTTCCTGTAGTCTTCTTACTTGTAAGGGACGTTGGGAAAACTCCCTATTGGATGGCTTGACAGAACAGTAGTCAGTCATGAGTTTGTCCCAGTGGGATATCTAGTGTTCCATATCTGACTTAACTGACATGATCCATTTGTTCTTAGAAGCCTTGCCTCTTCCTATTACTGTGAATATCCTGTTGTTGAGTTTTCAGAATCCAGACGGGCCAAGTGTCCATAAAAAGTCAGTCACCTTTTCCCTATAGACATGATGATGTTCTCCTGGTGTTCATACAGTTCATCATTATGGCAGATTCTGTAAATGCCTCCTTCCTCTCTGATTGGTCCTAATATCCTCCTCAGGATCTTCCTCTCTTTTAACACCAGCTTTCTGAGTGGGAACTTCCTGGCCATAACAAGGCACTCAGAAGTATACAGAACAGATGGTTTGACGACCAACTTATAGTGTCTGAGTTTGAGGTTCTTGGAGAGGCACTTAGATGAATAGATACTATGACTGGAGTGATAAGCCCTTTCAAACTTAGTACATCTGGCATCTATCGCTAGGTTCACACTGTGATTCAGAGATCCATTTTCCCAAGTACTTAATTGCAGGTACTTTTCGTATGGTATTGTCTGTGAGAGGAATTGTAGAAGGGGCCTCCTTGATATTGGTCATAAATTCAGTCTTCACCTGCTACACTATAAAGACTCTGTAAGTTGTAGGTAGCCAGTAGAATGAGGTCATCGGCAAAGGCTAGGCATGGGGCAATGAAGTTGTCTCTCTTGTACTCAAGCTTCAGTGCAGTTCCCGGTGGCAGCATCGTTCTCCATTCCCTAATGATCTTTTCCAGGACACAGTTGAAGAGAATGCACAAGAGACCTCACCCTGTTTAACTCCTGTTTTGATTGGAAAGCTTTTGGATAGTTCACCTTCGTATCTGACCTTGGATGTTGTGTTCCTCAGAGTGGCTTGAACTAATCATAGGGTCTTCCCATCCAAACCAAGTTCCCATAATATAGAGAAAAGGGTGTCTCTGTCCAAAGAGTCATAAGCTTTCTGAAAATCTACTAGGACCACACCCAGGGATGTCCACCTTGGCTTTTGTAATTGAGAACTGTCTTAAGATTGTGTATCTCTTCTGGACAAGATCTAGTCTTACGGAAACCAGCTTGGTATTCACCTAAGTGTGAGTCTAGCTGTGTGGTGACTCTATTGAGCAGGGCTACGGAGAGGATATTGTAGGTAATTTGTAACAAGGAAATACCACTATAATTGTGGAGGTCTGTCTTACTTCTCTTCTTGTGGAGGGGATGAATCACAGCAGACATCCATCCTTTGGGTAGACACTCTGTTGTCCATATGTCCTTCATGATTTGATAGATGCTCTGCAAGGACTGGTCATCTGCATGTTTCCAGATCTCGGCAACTATGTCGTCTTCACCTGAAGCCTTGTTGTTCTTGAGACCACTGATGATGTCCATTATTTCTTCGCTCATAGGTGGTTGAGAAGCAGGGTTCCTGTGTGAAGGCTTATGGAAAATAAGCTTTTTCTTTAGGTTCCTCTGCATTTAGTAGCTTCTGGAAATAATCTGCAAGAGTTTTGGTGCAGACTTTATTGTTCATTTGAAATTTTCCATCTGACCCGTGGAGGATGAGGCTAGGAGCTGTGTAATAGGTCGTTTGCTTCTTAAGTCCTTTGTACAGGTCTCTTGAGTTGTTTCTCTGAAAATTATTTTCAGCCTGTTGCATTAGGCTCCTCAGGTGATTTCTCTTGGCTCTGCGGGTGGTGTTAGCCTTAGCTTTTCTTTGCATGAGGAAGGGTTCATAATTGGCTTCAATTTTATGTTGGTTCCACCTAGTCCAGGCTTTATGCCTTTGTTCTTTAACCTCATCACACTTTGATGATGATGATGATGATGATGATAATAATAATAATAATAATAATAATACAATATGGCAATATGGTCATTAAACGATAATGTCTCTATAGATCGGAACCTCTTTGAATAGGAAAGCAGATATTCAAAATAATAAGAAAAAAATGCAAAATCATTAGGGAAAATTCTAGGCCCAAACCTCACAGGCAAACAACACAGAATTCAGAAACTACCAATACACAGATGTTCACTGTGACATTAGAAAATGCAGTTTAAACTTCAACACATCAAAATAATGAACCCTGACAGACTCACAAACCAGATAATCAAATTCTGTGAAAAAGGGTAAAGCAAAAGCATACTTTATGAAATGGATCTGTGAAATAAAAAGAACTAAATTACCTGGAATTGCACAAAGAGACATCCAGACAGGCAGATCTTTAGATCCAAAATTCACCAGTAATAAACTTGGCCAAGAAGATATACTGAAGAAAATGTCTTGAACAACTTGGACCAAAGAGAGAAAAGGAACTCAAAGCATAAGAATGAAAGAAATTTGGGCACAAAGGAAGTCAAACAGACACATTGAAGTACTTTATGCAGTCCTAAATTGGCTTATTTTCAGCAAGTAATAATAATAACAAATATAAAATCGTAGGGAAACCCAGCCAAGCAGATAGCATTTGAAAAGACTAAATTCATAACCAACATTAAAGAAGCTCCTAAACACATTATCGCAATAAGGAAAGAATAAATAAAGTTGCTAAATTCAAACAACATGGTGAGATCATACAACCCAATGGACTCGATAAAGATGCAAACCATGAGAGAGCCAGTAAAATGGAGCTTGCATTCCACAATATGACGAACGCATACAACAAGAAAGCAATCTAAGACACTATCAGACAGTGATCCAACCAAAGTGCCTATATGCTTCAGAATGCCTAGTAGTAACAACTAGAAAACACATCAAAGGAATCAAGAAGAAAGACGGAAAAATCCTAAGAAAAATCCTTTGATCTGGAAAATGCGCTGACCGTACAATCATGCAGCAACAAAGAACTGTACAAAACCTGTGGCAGAATATCAGACGTCATACAAAGACACATTTCTAGAATGAATGCTGACAAGCTCACTAAAAAAAAGGTCAACCATTTTAACAAATCCAATAGAAAAGGCAACTCATTATGAAAAATGGCTTAGTAACACCAAGAATGACCTGCAAGAAATGAACATAATGGAAAAAGACATTTCCAACAGAACCATATTCAGAAACAAGATACAAACATGAGGTGTTCCAGAAACCAGAAACAGCAGCCAAGAAGAAAAGAAAGAAGCTTCAAGGAGGAGAATGAAGAATATAATTTGATATCTGTGGAAACATTTTGACGAGAATGGAAGCGTTGCTAGCATGGGCAACCATAGAACCCAGGGCAGGATCATATTGTTCATCTACAAGATTTCCAAAACTGCCTAGTTACAGCAAAAGCACAACAGGTGGACCTATGTTAAACCTCTGAAGTATGATTTAGTGATGAAAGAAACAGCAAGATATCCACCATCCCAAACACTACAAGCCCTTGACAATATCCTTTTGGAAGAGTGGGGTCATGTAACACAACCGAATGTGCAGTGCCTTGTCATAAGCATACTGTAAGAAGGCATTTGAAGTTGTTAACCATGCAAGGGTTGGCAATACTCCTTATTAAGAGGCTTAATTACCATGTAGCCATTTGGGTGTATGTCCAGGGACCACTTTGTTTATAATGCATTGTGCAATGACATCGTGTACTGGGTTCCAAAGAATGGTTTTCATTTCAGTTCGTAACTGTGGAGAAGAAGGTTTTTTTTATTGCATGTCTGTTTACATTTCAATATGTCTGTATTTCAGAATAATAATTATATATATACAGAAGTATGAACATATAAAAGAATAGCTCTTTTTTTTTAAGCTGTGAATTTCCATATTTTTCATCATAAGATGTCACTTCTTAAAATGCATTTGGCAACATAACAGTCCTAGAGCAGCCACGCAGCTATAAGCTTATGTTCAGAAGACGGTGGGTTCGAACCCTACAATTGGCAGCCCTGAAGCTGATTTCTTAAGGCCTTGGTGATGATGGTGGTGATTATTGTTTTAAGAGGAAGTACAACTAGGCCATCAGTGGTGATTAGGATGGGTAAAAATATTAAATTTCTACTCCATTTTAACCGCTTGAAACTAGGATTTTTTTAAAATGTGCAAACCTGGTTGTCTTTTTGTCTAATTCTTTCATTTAATGTCATTCATCGCAGCTAACCAAATTGTACAGCGCCACAGCAAGAAATGGAGAACCATGAAGCAATGCGTAGCAAAGTAGAAAGGCTTACGCTGGTTGAACCGTCATCGATAGACCCCAAGTGTAAGCATTACGAAATGTAGAGCTGTTCAAGCTCTACAAAAAAGTCCACAAGGGCATATACTTATCTCCAATCATTTGACCTTTAGAGCGATTTTAGTTCATAGTCGGTGGTAAAGAAAACTTTTCAAATAAAGAAAGAAAGAAAGAAAGAAATAGAGATTTTTCCAAAATTTTACTTCCAAATAAAGTGTCTAACCTTCTCTAGGCCTCATTAAAAGATTAAAATAATCTACAAAGTACATAATTTGCATGAACAGTTCGAGAGTTAGGACCGTTTTAGTCGTGGGTCGCTAGTTAACCTTAAAATATCCAAAAATATGATTAACTTCATATCATACATCAAGCCTGCGATATTTTTACCATCATATTTTTCAGCATCTGCAATAATGGCTGTCAATAATAATAATAATAATAATAATAATAATAATAATAATAATAATAATAATAATAATAATAATAATAATAATAATAATAATAATAATAATAATAATAATAATAACTGGTTCAAGTATGTGGTCGCCAAGAATCCCTGCCCAAACATTGATGCTGAACCGATACTGGTGAGATGCTTCAACCATTCCCCGGGGATTTTCTATAGCCCACAGATAACGATTATGCAGATTGATGATGCCATTTCTGGTAAAGGTTGCTTCATCGGCAAAGTGGACTGATGACAGAAATCCCAAAACTGTGATGGCCTGGTCCACAAACTATCGACAAAATCCTTCCCATAGACGGAAATCCGCTGCTGATAATCCTTGCACTTGTTGCTGGTGATAGGGATAATAGCGGTTGTCATGCAGGATACACATAATCGTAGTCTGGCTTACACCATGTTGGCGGGCCACTTGCCTGGAACTTGTACTAGGGTTCGTCTCAATGTCCCGTAGAACCTGTTCCTCCCGATCTGGTGTACGTACAGTCCGCTGCCTCCCTGCACATTCATCTGTCTGAAAGGACCCATGATCACACAAACGCCCAAAAATGGCTTGAAACTTTGTGTGATGTGGTTGGTGTCTGTGAGGGTACTTGTTTTGATATAGGCGTGCTTGCCTCTCGACCATCTCCATTGGCTTGGCCATACACAAACACCATCTCAGCTTGTTCCCGACATGAATACCAGACCATTCTGCTGCCAACAGTACGCTGCTTTAGTCACACTATCTGCAACAGAAGAAACACACTGCCGTCGCAACGATGCATTTCCGGGCACATGTTCATAGGATTTTTTTTCCTCCATTTCCAGTCAGGAATAAGTCCCTGCAGTTTGTCGGTTTTATTAAAGTTCACTCTGTATAATGTTACTTTCATTCTTGTGGGTACTTTGTCATCCCATAAAAGCTCTCTTACTTGATGATAAATTGTTGTACCTTTACTTAGTCTGTTATTAATTTCAGAGTTGATTTCATTACTTCCATTAATAATGCTACCCAGATATGTAAAAAGTTCTACATTCTCTAACCGTTCTCTGTCTATGTTCACTTGGCTTCTCTTTTTCTCTTTTCCAAAGTGCATTACTACAGTTTTCTTTTTATACTACAGTTTTCTTTTTACTAATTACCATTCCAAACTCCAGATTTTCATCCCAAATGTCCAATCTCCTTTGTACTTCCTTTTCTCCCCTTCCCCAAATCACCACATCATCTACAAATACCAAAGCATTCACTTCATCACTACTGATACTCTGTTTTACACATTTTATGATTTCATCCATCAATATACTAAACAATAATGGTGACAGTGCACTTCCTTGCTTGAGACATTTTTTTGTATAAGATGTTTCAGATTCACCACTCCCCAATTGTACACAGCTTTTATTCTCATGATATAACATTTTTATCTTGTTAATTAATGATTTTGGTACATTCGTTTTCAGTAGGCATTCCCATACATGTTTTCTCTTAACTGTATCATAAGCTTTCTCCAAATCCAAATATACAAAGATGATTTCCATGTTCTTTTCTAGATGGTATTCCATGATTGTTCGCACTGTAAATATCAAGTCTAGGGCCTATTGTTGATCTGTTCAGTCTAAAGCCATATTTTTCTTCCCCTAACTGTGTTTCTATTATATCCCTCAGTCTTTTGTCCATGACTTTCTCCATTATTTTTAGCCCATATGATAATAGGGTTATACCTCTATAATTTTCACATTTCTTCCTATTTCCTTTTTCGAACAACGGTACAATGCTTCCTAGTTGCCAATCTTCAGGTATCCTTTCATCCTTCCACATGGCATTGAGGGCTCGGTATAGCCACTGCAGTTCAATGCTTCCTGCTGCCTTAATCATATCAGCATTGAATTTGTCTTTTCCACTTGCTTTACCTTTGGTCATTGCTTGCACTGCCCTTTCAAGTTCCAACCATGTTATCGGGTTCTCTTCTTTTTCCCCATTTATTATTTCCATTTTCTTATCTCCTTCTTCCTCCGAGCAATCATTCTCATTATAAAGCTTTTCAAAATACTTTGCCATCACCTTCTGAAGACCCTTTTCGTCATGTACTATGGATCCATCTTCTCTCTCTACTGCCTTGATTTTTCCTTGATTTATTCTATTGATTTTATTACTTTGTATAATAGTTTCTGATTTTCTCGACTATCTTGCTCAATTTTGTTGGTAAACTCTCCCCAACATTTCTCCTTTTCTTCCTTGATACTCCTCTTTACTTGTAGTTTCAATTTTTTGTATTCCACATGTAACATTTCTACCTTATTCTTATCCCTCTGATACGTTTTTGCTTTTCCTTATCCATTTCTTTCTTCACCTTGTTCCTTTCTTGTATTTCTTTTTTTTATTTTGTCTGTCCACCACTGTGTCTCCTTTCCCTTAACCTTTGCTTTTGTTTTCCCTCATGCCTCAGTTGCTGCTTCCACAAATGTCTGTCTTAAATTTTCCCACTCTTCTTCTGCACTTCGTATTTTCATGCTAGGCAACTTCCTTTTTTATCCAATTTTGGAATGCCATTCTTTTATCCTCCTCCAATTCCCAAAACCAAACCAAACCCCATGGCGCAACAGCCCCGAAGGACCATGGCTTACCAAGCGACCGCTGCTCAGCCTGAAGGCCTGCAGATTACGATGTGTCGTGTGGTCAGCACAACGGATCCTCTCAGCCATTATTCTTGGCTTTCTTGACCGGGGCCACCATCTCACTGTCAGATAGCTCCTCAATTGTAATCACGTGGGTTGAGTGGACCCCGAACCAGCCCTCAGATGCAGGTAAAAAAACCTGACCTGGCCGGGAATCCTAACCCGGGGCCTCCAGGTAAGAGGCAGGCGTGGTACCCCTACACCGCGGGGCTAGCATTGTTTTAATTCCATTCCATTCTATGATCACCTTTCATACTTTCAGTGGGGTTTACCTTGGTATTCATGACGAATCTTCCCCATTCTCAGTCTGTTATTACAAAATCAATGAGTGTTCCATACTGGCCATCCTAACTATACCGGCTGATCTTATGGCTGTTCCTCTTCATAATTTCTTTTCAAAAAAAAGAGAAAATTAAACTGAATATACTCCAAGTCATGCATATGTTTGTAGCAGCATGGCAACTAGTCACAACAGACACTATCAAAACTGCTTTGGTCATGCTGGTTTTGGTGCCATTTCAGAAGTTTTTAATGAAGATGTGTCAGGTCAGGTACATCCTGCTACCACAGTGACAGTCTGCGACTGTCTGGCTGAGGATTGGGTGCTGTTACCAAACCTGACAAACTATGGGAGAACCAATGGCTATGGGCAGAGGAGTTCACCCTTTGGGGGCTTGTTGAAGCCATTGTGTAGGAAATGACACATAAATTCAACTGGAAGCTGCTGCCTTGCAGATGTGGCAGGGGACTGCTAAAGGCTAAGAGAGATAACACTGACAGAAAATCTTCTCTAACAATAGGCCTAGCAAGTCAGTTGGAGAGTAACTGCAATCGGTTTCAACACTTATACAAGCCTCGGATGCAAACAAAGAATATCGTTATTTATGAGTTTCATGTCCGTATTGACTGATTACACGTATATGGACAAGTATGCAGCGAACCCTCAAACAGAACGTCACCCAATCACAACAGCAGCAATAACCATAGCACCGGTACACAAATATAGACAAGGAAGGAGTTACCACCAAAAATCCAAAATCAATCAAATCCATAAAACCAAGACTTCATCATCTGCTTCAAACTTTTAAGAACAATATTTTGTTTATAGCCCAATCAATCAATCAATAATCAATCAATACTGATCTGCATTTAGGGCAGTCGCCCAGGTGGCAGATTCTCTATCTAGTGTTTTCCTAGCCTTTTCTTAAATGATTTCAATGACATTGGAAATTTATTGAACATCTCCCTTGGTAAGTTATTCCAATCCCTAACTCCCCTTCCTATAAATGAATATTTGCCCGAATTTGTCCTCTTGTATTCCAACTTTATCTTCATATTGTGATCTTTCCTACTTTTAAAGACGTCACTCAAACTTATTCATCTACTAATGTCATTCCACGCCATTTCTCTCCTGACAGCTCGGAACATACCACTCATTGAAATAATAACAATAAGTTAATTTATTAATTTGTCCACCTAATCAATACAATAAATCTTGTCTTTGTTGAATTACATTGACATGTTAATAAAAATGGGACATGTTTTGCCTTACATATACGCATCATTAGCCATGGGTTTAACCTTGAAATAAAATCACGAACCTGATTTACACGTAAATAAGATAAAACTGATTTAAAAAATGCCTGCAAGAGACTTGAAAGAAAATTAACATATAGTAAAAGACTAGTACAATATTGGTTTTAAAGACAATGCTATGAGTGAGAAGTTTATAATTGGGGAAAGTATTTACAATAGTAACATTGAAAGACTATTAATATGAGTAAAATGAATAAAACAACAGTTTGTTATAGACTAGCAGCAAAATTGCCGTAAAATGATGTTGACCGACTAGCAGTTGGAACTAAACAATAATGAGAATGACGATCGGAATCGTGTTTTTAAAACATATTGTTGAATAAAATAAAGTTCAGAGATGGTCAAGTGACCTGTGATAATTTGTTTAAGTAAGTTAAATTTCAAAAGTCAATAGCATATGGTGATGTTGTGGTTCACTTTGATGCAGAAGTACGAGGTTGTCATTGAAGGTTAATATACAATGTTTATATTGGACCTCTATGGACCATCTCATTTGATATGATGTTATGACGTTGTTGAGAATATGGATTTGTTGACAAGCTGGTCGAAAAGGCAATGTGACAGTAGAATGTAGCTAACGTGTTGAATGTTGGATCAGAAGTAAAATCATTTGACGGTAGTGAGGGTAACTTGGTATGTTATGAGCTAAAAGTTATTGACGACTCACTTGTAACATACCATTCAGTCGAGCAGCTCGTCTTCTTTCTCTCAGTTCTTCCCAGCCCAATATTTTTTTGCAATATTTTTGAAATGCTACTCTTTTGTCAGAAATCACCCAGAACAAATCGAGCTGCTTTTCTTTGGATTTTTTCCAGTTCTTGAATCAAGTATTCCTGGTGAGGATCCCATATACTGGAACCATACTCTAGTTGGGGTCTTACCAGAGACTTATAAGCCCTCTCCTTTACATCCTTGCTACAACCCCTAAACACCCTCATAACCATGTGCAGAGATCTGTATCCTTTATTTACAATTCCATTTATGTGATTTCCCCAATGAAGATCTTTCCTTATACAGGGTCTTTATTTATGCTTCGAAGGAACTTTCTCGCTCGACCTTGGCCGCCAGTGACGGTTCAGTTGCTGGCTACCGTGCGTGCGTATACGCAGAATACAGTGCTCAATATCATTATAATGCATTTTACTCACCATGTTTACAGTTTATGCTCAAAAATCATTCATGCATTATCATGCGTTTATCATGCATTTTACTCACCATTTTTACAGTTTATACTGAAAATGTTCCCCATGCGCTGCCAAAATAATTGGCATCTCCTAATGAAGTTTTCAGTTATTCTACCAAGTTCTTCAGCACTGATGGATGCAGTTGCAATTCTTATATTGTCTTTAAGTTCATCTAGTGTGCAAGGGTTGTTCCCATAAACGACATTTTTTAACATTCCCCACAAATAAAAATCACATGCCATTAAATCTAGGCTACGAGGGGGCCACAGGTTTTTACTTATGATCCTCGTACCAAACACGCTTCAGTAAGGAGATAACGACCTTTACATCTATTTTTATTGTTTACTGAACCTGTAGGTTTGAATCTCTTGGCCAGTTGTTTTATTGTCCGATTGATAGGAATAGGTCTCCCTGGAAATTGTGCTCAAAACTTTTGTCTTGTCTTAGCACATGATTTTCTGCACTTAATGTAAGTATTGTGCAGATATACATGTTCACATAACGAATATTTCACATACATTACAGCACTATACACAATCACAATAAAATGCTATACAATACAACATACAGTACGCAGTAGCTTCATTGAACACCCTACTATCTCAGAGCTCAACGCTCAACAACTGCAGAAGTGCTGGAAACCGCGCGTGCCAGCGGCCATCAGCAGCCTGTCATCGGTGGCCAAGTTCGAGCGATAAAGTACGTTCCAATCATAAATAAAGACCCTGTATTAACACCCAGATACTTACAATGATCCCCAAAAGGAACTTTCACCCCATCAACGCAGTAATTAAAACTCAGAGGACTTTTCCTATTTGTGAAACTCACAACCTGACTTTTAACCTCGTTTATCATCATACCATTGCCTACTGTCCATCTCACAACATTATTGAGGTCATTTTGCAGTTGCTCACAATCTTGTAACTTATTTATTACTCTATAGAGAATAATATCATCCACAAAAAGCCTTTCCTCTGATTCCACTCCTTTACTCAAATTATTTATATATATAAGAAAACATAAAGGTCCAATAATACTGCCTTGAGGAATTCCCCTCTTAATTATTACAGGGTCAGATAAAGCTTCGCCTAATCTAATTCTCTTTCTTCTATTTTCTAGAAATATAGCAACCCATTCAATCACTCTTTTGTCTAGTCCAATTTCACTTATTTTTGTCAGTAGTCTCCCATGATCCAGCCTATCAAATGCTTTAGACAGGTCAATCGTGATACAGTCCATTTGACCTCCAGAATCCAAAATCTGCTATATCTTGCTGGGATCCTACAAGTTGAGCTTCAGTGGAATAACCTTTCTTAAAACCGAATTGCCTTCTATAGAAACAGTTATTAATTTTGCAAACATGTCTAATGTAATCAGAAAGAATGCCTTCCCAATGCTTTATGTATATCACCCCTTCCTTTATACGCAGAGGCTACTATAGTAACTCTCCATTCATTTGATATAGCTCCTTCAACCACACAATAATCAAATAAGTACTTCAGATATGGTATTACATCCCAACCCATTATCTTTAGTATATCCCCAGAAATCTTATCAATTCCAGCCGCTTTTCTAGTTTTCAACTTTTGTATCTTATTGTAAATATCATTGTTAACATATGCAAATTTTAATACTTCTTTAGCATTAGTCACCTCCTCTATCTGGACATTTTCCTTGTAACCAACAATCTTTACATACTGCTGACTGAATACTTCTGCCTTTTGAAGATCCTCACATATACACTCTCCTTGTTCATTAATTATTCCTGGAATGTCCTTCTTGGAACCTGTTTCTGCCTTAAAGTACCTATACATACCCTTCCATTTTTCACTATAATTTGTATGACTGCCAATTATGCTTGCCATCATGTTATCCTTAGCTGACTTCTTTGCTAGATTCAATTTCCTAGTAAGTTCCTTCAATTTCTCCTTACTTCAACAGCCATTTCTAACTCTATTTCTTTCCAATCTGCACCTCCTTTGTAGTTTCTTTATTTCTCTATTATAATAAGGTGGGTCTTTATCATTCCTTACCACCTTTAAAAGTACAAACCTGTTTTCACATTCCTCAATAATTTCTTTAAACCCATCCCAGAGTCTGTATTCTTATTTACTTTTTTCCACCAATCATAAAACTGCCTCATGCCTGCTTTATCAGCCATATGGTACTGCCTAATAGTCCTACTTTTAAAACCTTCCTTTCTATCACATTTATTTTTAACTATGATAAAAACAGCTTTGTGATCACTAATACCATCTATTACTACGGTTTCTCTATAGAGCTCATCTGGTTTTATCAGCACCTTGTCCAGGATATTTTTCCCTCTAGTTGGTTCCATCACTTTCTGAATCAGCTGTCCTTCCCATATTAGCTTATTTGTCATTTGTTGGTCATGCTTTCTGTCGTTTACATTTCCTTCCCAATTGACAGTTGGTAAATTCAGATCTCCTGCTACAATCACATTCCTTTCCATGTCGTTTCCCACATAGCTGATTATCTTATCAAATAATTCTGAATCCATGTCAGTGCTACCCTTTCCTGGTCTGTACACTCCAAAGACATCAAGTTGTCTATTATCTGTAGAAATGAGCTTTACACCTAGAATTTCATGTTTCTCATCTTTAACTTTTTCATAGCTTACAAATTCTTCTTTCACCAGAATGAATACTCCCTCTCCCACCATTCGTATCCTATCTCTACGATACACACTCCAGTTCCATGAGAAAATTTCTGCATCCATTATATCATTTCTCAGCCATGATTCAACTCCTATTACAGTATCTGGTAAATATATATCTATTAAGTTACTTAATTCTATTCCTTTCTTTACAATACTTCTACAGTTCAACTTTAACATTTTTATGTCATCCCTACTTGACTTCCAGATCTCTGTACCCTCATCACCGCTCCCTAGACAACTCCGTTTCCCTGAATGTACCTCCCTATTACCCTTCTAAACAAATTTCCTAACTTATACGTACCACTGCGGTTTAAATGAAGGCCTATCTCCTACCCACCCATTAGGGTCTAGTAATTTCACTCCCAGCTTCCCACATACCCACTCCATAGTCTCATTTAAATCCCCAATCACCCTCCAGTCAGTATCTCTCCTACACAGTATTCCACTGATAACAATCTCAGCTTTCTTAAACTTCACCCGTGCTGCATTTACCAGCCACATATTGTCTTTGTCCACACTATTGGATCATTCAATGACGTGTTTTTATTATAAGCATACATGAAGACATCCTCCAGTCAAATAGAAAATTCTCAAGAACCTATACCACTGTTTAAGAGCACAAAATCAACCGACATAATACATATGGAGTCCAGGAAGGCAGTGCACTACCCCATTATTGTTTATTACCATCATGGATGACATAATGATAAACATCAAGAAAACCTCTGGTGAACTAAATGCAATGGCCTTTGCTGATGATGTTATGATCTGGGGGAGAAACTGAGGAAGAAGTACACTCAAGACCCAATGAATGGAAGGTTAAGTTCCAGGAGTTCAATCTCAAGATAAGCGAACTCAAAACAGTAGTGATGGCAATAAACAGAGAGGGACGACCAGCGAACATCATGCTAAGAAACCATCCACTAGAAAGTGTTTAAAGCTTTACATACCTCAACAGTGTAATATCTCGAGATACACTAGCCACAAAGGAAGTGGCAAATAGAGTGCAGGAGCTCTCACTTTTACCAGTAAGTACGAACACTCCTCTGGGATGCCAAAGTACCAACAAAATCAAAGCTGGTCATGTTCAATCAGTATTTCGTACCAATCTTAACCTACGGTATTGAAACTTGCACCCTCACTAAGAAAGACTCAAGGTTGCAGGCATCCGAGATGAAGTTTCTTAGATCCACAATTCAAAAATTCAAACTGAACAAGTTAAGGAATGATGTAGTTAGGAAGGAAGCTACGATTGAAGCATCATTGTTTGATCGGCTCAAAATGTCCAGACTGAGATGGTTTGGGAATGTAATGAGCTTGGAGCCAACAAGGACAGCATATGTTAACTTGGAGAGACATGTGGCAGGGAAACGGATGGTGGGAAGACCAAGAACCCACTGGATGGACATCGTAAAGATGGATATTGCAGATCGGGGAAGGACACTGGAGGATGTCATTAATGACAGAACGTATCTCAATAAGACAGAATGGAAGAAGCTCGCCAACAGTACCTGGGAAACTGGAACTGTAAAATGATGATGATGATGATGATGATGATGATGATGATGATGATGATAATTAATGAAGATGACACTACTGATGACATTAGGGAAGATTGGGGGGTTGTATCAAAGGACTCGAGTACCACAACATTCAAAGAATTTGTTACTTGTGATGATGATATCCTAACCTCAGCACCACAGATGGATGTTGGAGACCTTTGTGATGAAGCAAAAAGACAAAATACTGAAGAGGAAGAAGAAGAGGATCCAGCAGAACCAACATTTGGGGCAGCAGTGGAAGGATATTGTCTGCTGGTACTTCTCCTCGTTTAGCATTGATGAAGATCTCATCAACAGTTTCAACCAAATTGAGAGAAAACTTCTTTCCCTGTGACATCTGCGCAAGATGAAGCAAACTACTGTACTGCACTATTTCAGAAAGTGAAGGTTAATATGCTTATTCTCATGGTTCTCATGCTCTATTTTTCTCAAATCTCGTTAAAATCTTGTTAGGTCTCCGTTCCTTCAATTTAAAACAGCAAGTCAGTAATACCTATTTCTCTTTTCCTTGCTGCAGGTTGTGCTCCCAATAGTCCACTAAGGAATTTGTTGTCTGCTGTTTTGTAAATATTTTCTGTTATTCTTGTGTTAATTTGAGTTTTTAGTATTAATATGTTCATTTATTATTTCTTGACATAACGTTAGTTAAAAATATAAATGTATTATTATTTCTTGTGATATATAGCATATTTCTTTTAAATCCTCTTTATAGAAAAACTCACTTTAAGGAAGAAATATCAAATCCCCCTGAGATTCATTAAAAAGGGGATCTACTGTACTTTCCATCTGATTATCTCTGTAGGTCCAAAAGGTGTCTCTGGAATAGCCTATGCTCTTCAGCAGCCAGAGGGATGTCCACTTGAGTATTTGAACTTGAGGCTCAACTTGATAAGAGATGAAGGTGTTGAAGACTTATGTTCTGGTATAGCACACAGCAACAGACCCCAAGATCTGAACCTAGCTGGTTGCGGTATCGAAGAAAAAGGCATCATCAAGATTGGCCAATTACTTCAGCAAAGTTCAACCCTTCACTACCTGGACCTGAGTAACAACCATCTTGGAGAGGTGAGCCACTTTGCATTGTCATCACAGAATTATAAAGTAAATAAGTTGTAGGGTTTTGTAGAAATATATAGCAGATGACATTTTTTCACTTGCATAAAAGGTGACGAGAATCCAATTGTGATGGGAGACTGGAATGCAGTGGTAGGCCAAGGAAGAGAAGGTAGTACAGTAGGCGAATTTGGATTGGGACAAAGGAACGAAAGAGGAAGTCGGCTGGTTGAATTCTGCACTGATCATAATTTAGTCCTTGCCAATACTTGGTTCAAACACCACAAACGATGGCTGTATACGTGGACGAGACCTGGAGACACTGGAAGGTATCAAATAGACTTCATTATGATTAGGCAGAGATTCAGAAACCAGGTGTTGGATTGCAAAACTCTCCCAGGAGCAGACGTGGACTCTGACCACAACTTGTTGGTCATGAAATGCCATCTGAAGTTGAAGAAATTGAAGAAAGGAAAGAATGCAAAAAGATGGGATCTAGACAAGTTGAAAGAAAAGAGTGTGAGGGATTGTTTCAAGGAACATGTTGCACAAGGACTAAATGAAAAGGCTGAAGGAAACACTATAGAGGAAGAGTGGAGAGTCATGAAAAATGAAGTCAGTAGGGCTGCTGAAGAAATGTTAGGAAGGAAGAAAAGATCAACTAAGAATCAGTGGATAACTCAGGAGATACTAGACCTGATTGATGAACGACGAAAATACAAGAATGCTAGAAATGAAGAGGGCAGAAAAGAATACAGGCGATTAAAGAATCAAGTGGATAGAAAGTGCAAGGTAGCTAAGGAAGAATGGCTGAAGGAGAAGTGCAATGATGTCGAAGGCTGTATGGTCCTGGGAAAGGTAGATGCTGCATACAGGAAAATCAAGGAAATCTTTGGAGAAAGGAAATCTAGGTGTATGAATATTAAGAGCTCAGATGGAAAGCCACTTCTAGGGAAAGAAGACAAAGCAGAAAGATGGCAGGAACATATCCAACAGTTGTATCAAGGTAAAGATGTAGATAATGTGGTTCTGGAACATGAAGAGGCTGTTGATGCTGATGAAATGGGAGACCCAATTTTGAGGTCAGAGTTTGACAGAGCTGTGAGTGACCTAAATAGGAACAAGGCACCTGGAATTGATGATATTCCCTCTGAATTACTGACTGCCTTAGGAGAAACCAGCATGGCAAGGTTATTTCATTTAGTGTGCAAGATGTATGAGACAGGAGAAGTCCCATCCAATTTTCGGCAGAAGTTGTTATACCTATTGCCAATAAAGCCGGTGCTGACAGGTGTGAAAACTACCGCACCATTCAGTAATTCTAAATTAGTCAAATTAGCTGCAGAAGCCTTGAACCACTTCAAACAAAATCAAATGTCAGTACCAGCAGGATTTATATCTAGGTGGATGGCAAGGTAACAGGTAATGACCCTCTTAGATGTAACCTTGCTCAGGGAGTGGCACCCCTGCCTATGTGAGTCTCAGAGCACAATGCCTGGTGTGTAACATCTGATAAAGTGTCCCAGCTCAGGGTAATGAGTGAAGACCTCAACGGCAGCAAAGGTGGAGAATATGATTCAGTACGGTGGAGCTGGTGGAGGAGGCAACCCATTCCTCTGGGAGTAGTACAGATGGAACCTACTGCCTTGTGGGATGAGGAGGGATCCTCAAAGCTAAGGGAGTAAACCCCGAAAGAAAGTCCTTAATTACGTTAAGCCTAGTAAGCCAGTAAAAGAGCTTATTTGTAGTTGCTTTCAAGACATCAGCATGAGCAGACTCATGTCAGGAATGATGGGTTATGGCCTGATGATAGACAGGGTCTTGCAAAAATGCAAAAATCCCAGAGGAGACTAACACGGATTGGGACCATCAGCTTACTCAGTCTCACAGGAAAATATGAAGAACTAGTGGACCTCATGGAAAGGAGGAAATTAATGATACTGGAGCTGAGTGAAATCACATGGAGAGGGAAAGGAATGAAGAAAATAAGAAAACAGTATACACTGTATTGGCATGGAAATGACAAAGAGATGAGGAATGGTGTTGTTTTCATCATGAGTAAAGATCTAGAAGGAGTCACTGACATTCAGTATGTTAGTGAGAGAATAATAAAGATTGTGCATTTAGCAAAAGAAAAACTAACTTTGGTACAGGTGTATGCACCTCAAACTGGATGTTGTCAAAAGGTTAAGAACCAGTTTCTTGATAATTTGGAAAAAGTTATTAGTAAAGAGAGATTAATCATTATAGGAGGTCTGAATGCACAGATTGGAACACATACAATGGGTTATAAGAACGTATTGGGACCTCATGGATATGGTGGAAGAAATATAGAAGGTAAACATCTCCTTAACTTCTGTATGAGGAATGTGTTGGTGGTGAAAAACATTTGGTTCAAGAAGAGACAGAGCCATAAGATAACGCAATACAGTTGGGATGGACTACAAAAGACTGTAATTGATTATGTCATCTCAAATGAAGAAAGGAGCAGAATGGTAACAGATGTCAGAATAATACCCAGCGAGAGCCTTGAGAGTGACTACCGTCTGTTAGTAGCGGACCTGAGAAACTTCTGTGTGCCAAAAATACAGAACTGGAAAATGCCAAAAATCAAAGTATGAGAACTCCAGAAAACAGATAAGAGAACTGAGTATCAGAACTGAATAAAAACCCTGTTACCAAGTCATGAAAGGAAAAATGGAGAGGCAGAATGGACCAGACTAAGGGACACATTGGTTAAGGAAGAAACTAAAGTTTGTGGAGAGACAAGTATGAAAACAACACCGTGGTTGAATGAAAGAGTGAGAGCAGCAATCAGGGAAAGAAATATCTTGCAGAAAGAAAGGGATCAGAAGAAAAATGAACTGGATCTTATTAGAGACAAGGCAAAGATCAGAAACCTTGAACAAATATTCCAAAACAAGAAACTGGACGTTAAAAGAACAGTTACAGGAGTAAAGACCAAGCCATAGAAGATATTCACTCAGAAACTGGAGGAGGGCTGCAAAGGCAATAAGAAACTACAGTATAGTGTTATCAGAGGTGAAAGGAAACCAATGAATATCATAAAGGCACTTGAAGGTGAAAATGAAAATCGGGTTAGGACAGAAAGTGACATGAGACAAGTCCTGAAGAACCATTTTGACCACCTACTGAATAGACCAGTTCAAGAAAGAAAAAAAACAGAACCAGAAATCCAAGCCTACAATGAGAAACCTCCCATCATCTGGACAGAAACTGAAGCAGCCTTAAAATCTAGGCCTAAAGGAAAATCTTCAGGTACATAGGAAGTGAATGCGGACATGATAAAGGCAATAAGCATCCAGGGCATACAGTGGCTGCACAGAGTACTAAATGCCATATGGACAGACAACTAAATACCTGCAGATTGGAGCAAGGGTGTTATAATTCCCATGCTTAACAAAGGCAGGAGATGGAAACCCACCAACTATAGAGGAACAACCCTGCTGTCTCATGGGCTAAAAATTCTAGAGAAGATCATAGAAAGGAGTTTGAGAACCATCATTGAATCACAGTTAGAGGAGGAGCAATATGGATTCAGAAGTAACAGATCAACAATGGATCTAACTTCTAGCATCCGCATGCTGATGGAAAGGTATTGGGAGAAAGGCAAGAATCTGGTCATTGTATTCCTGGATATAGAAAAGGCCTATGATAGTGTTATAAGAGAGAAAATCTGGGAGTGTCTGAGGAAAAGAAATGTGTCTGAAGGACTGGTAAGGAAAATTCAGATATTGTACAAAGACTGTACTAACTGTGTACAAATTGGGGAAGGTTGATCATCATGGCTTGAAACCAAGAGCAGAGTTCAGCAAGGAAGTCATGTGATGAGGATGGAGCCTACAAGAACAGGCAGAATAAATTTTGAAAGACGGGTGGAGGGGAAAATTCCTGCAGGAAGACCTAAAACCCAATGGATGGACATGATCAAGGTTGATCTAGTTACCAGAGGATGGACAGTGGATGATGTTCTGAATGACAAGTTGCATATGGACAGGAAGAAGTGGAAGAGGCTCATTAACAGTATCAAGGAAACTGGAACTGTACAATGATAATGATGATGATAATGATAATGGAAGGCAGTAGCAGGGAGAAATTTCTTGAAAATATCTGGCATTGTCTGGTATTTTCCAGTGTGTAGTTTGGTTTGACTTACTCTCAATTTAGTCAATGTTGCTTATTGTCCTAGAAATCCAAATTTCAACTCCAGTTATTACCTAATTGGCCAAAAAATCCTATGTCAGTACATGGACTTTTATTTATATATCCTCAAAGAACAAGTTACAGCTGCATTGAGCATTTGTCACTTGCACTGTCAACAGATGAATTAATGAACTTAAACTTTAATAATAAAATATAACAAGCATAACAAATGAGTAACAAGATAGGTAGGGTACATTTAAATAACAAGTGAATAACAAGGGTCCAAATCAAAATCTTCAAGAATGTCCATGTCTATAGCCAAGTCATTGTAGTTCATTTCACATTAATTTATTCTTAAATTACAGTATTTATACTCCTCTGGAATATACATTTACTTCATGAATCTCTTGCTTCTTATTAATATTGTTAAAGAAGGTTGCTAGATGGGTTAGAAACGACCGCTGGTGTATTGTATGCTGAGTATGAGGAAATTCACATTTCTCGTATCAGGATTGCTGTATCGTGCATGTCAAACCACTGCTGCTGTGCCCAGGATAATCTTCTCTGCTCACAACCATGTTTCCATTCTATCTTGCGATGTATGATCAGTTTTATCAAGCTGTATTTGCATTTTGGAAGAGGTGCATGAAAAAGGCTGTTGGCGTACAATTTGAAGGTTAGGACTTGGCATGGTTTGCAACATGGTTGATGGCACTGTCTACCCATAAGATCTTCAACACACTAATTTTTCTTGCCATTCTCTGACGTACACAACATAAGATAAACAACTAATCAAGAAATGCAGAAAGAAAGCGCGCCGTAACCATTTTATATTGTTTTTAGGAAAGAAGCAAAAATGAAGACATGAGGCTCTTCTGATGCATGGTTGATCTTGGAAAATACATTTTACTTACATTTTATTTAGAATATATTTAGTATTTCATACTTTAAAGAACTAACTGAATGTATTAGTAATGATTACAATAAATTAATAGTCTTTTCCCAGTTGCTGATCATCTCTGACTGGGGGAAGAAGAATATTCAACTATTCATTAATTCATTGGTGGTAGTTCATATAAATTGAATGAATGAATGAATGAATGAATGAATGAATGAATGAATGAATGAATGAATGAATGAATGAATGAATGAATGAATGAATGAATGAATGAATGAATGAATGAATGAATGAATGAATGAAAGACAAAAGGCTGCCAAAACAAACTATAGAAATATAAATTAAAGGTTGGGGAAGGTTCAAATTACAGTTGAAGGACTTGTGTTAAGAACAGCACGAGACAACACGTGGACTGTAACTCACAAAGGAAGCTTTCAAACCTTCTGACAATAATTGTCATAAAACTTTCTGAGCTGAACAAGCAAGAAACCAAAATAACTGGTGTGAATGCAGTATTTTGCAATCACCTGCAACCCCTCAAACAACACTTATGAAAGGAGGGCACGCAATTGTATTGTTTGCTGTCATGTCAAAAACATTGTACCTGACAGTCATAATGTCATTATGTGATACTGCGAATGCTGGCAGGTATCCTAGCCTCGTGTACATCAGTGACTGTGGCTTCAGCAATCTGATTCGTGGCATTGGTCTGTGCCTATGTTACTGAATACTGTATGTAGAATACCTGTATACTATTGTATGTGTAGCAAAATCACTTGTAACCCTGATGCTATAGTAATGATACACTTCTGGTAACTGATGTAATGCAGAATTACCAAGCAGACAACATGACTCCAACATACATTGACGGGCGCATTGCATTGTATAACCTACTGGAGCAACATGTCCATGATGGCACTGTCATGTGGGAAGGAGAGAAATTCTGTTGTTATAATGATGAAGCGTTGGACAGTTTATCTGAAGAAACTGGTATGCCAGAAATTCCAGCATACAGTGTGGCAACCGGTTCCAGTTCTTATGAACCATCACTCCCTAGAGTGAAATGGAAAAGTATCCATGAACAATTTTCTGAAGAAACGATGGAAATATTTAAGACAGTGTCAAGATTGCAACGAAAACCATTGTAGCAATTGCCTGAAAATTCAAGACATCACTGGGAAAAGTAAGGAAAATGGTAAGGGCACTTGAGAGAGGTGGGATGTTAAAACACAGAAATGCTAGAATTCATGAGCGTATGTACTGCAAATTCTAGAATGCACATGACATGTTGTTGTTTGTTGGGTATTCAGCCCGAAGGCTGGTTTGATCCTCTGCAGCTCTGCCAACAGCTGTCATAAACAGCCTAGGTGTCACTGAAGAGACATACTAGGGAAATGAGGAGTGAGGTAGTTTCCCGTTGCTTTCCTCACCGAGCCAGCAGTTGCTATTACATATCAGTCTGCCAAGCCCACTGAAATGCATGCGCCAGCTGACCCTATGAGCGATATTTTCACACCATTCATAACAGGGACTGGCTGCATAAGGAATGGTATTACTAGTATCACTCATACCTCAGTCACTTTCATTTTGTCAAAGCTGTAACCCGTAGTGGGTGACATGGTACCTGAGCTGCAAGAAAACGTTTAAGTTTTTATTTTGGATGAATAGAACTATTGGACGGCGATCTCAAGAGTGTTTTCTATACATCTAGAAATTGTAATTTTATTTTGTTTTCTCGGTGAAAATTTATTTGAAAATTATGTTTAAAAAAAAATGTAGTCACTTGGTGTTTCAATGAAGAAGGTTGTGTGAAAATGTTTTGTGTATCTCGAGAAATTGTTTTTCTTTCTTGGCAAAGACTGTCCGAAAATTATTTTGATAGAAAATTATTTAGAAACAAACTGTTTGGACATATGAAGAAAAATTGTGGTATTATGTTTTGTGTATCCCAAGAACAAGATTATTGGATAAGACTGTTAAAGAACTTTTTAAAAAAATGCCTCAAGAGATTTAAGACATTTATTTGATTGTTTCAGTTATTCCAGTGATATCTAGAAAACTTGAAGATTGTATAATTTGGTCTTGCTGATTTTATGTTTTAAAATTTTGGTCCAGTTTAAAAATGAACTCCCTATACCGACACGTGTAAAAAATTGATGGTTCAATTATTGCGTCAGCAATTTCTTCATGGCTTGTCGTTTGCTTGATGCCCATATAAGGTCAGGGTTTTTGCAATTGGTTGTAATTAGAAGTGTTGTAATTGGTTTTACATGGAGGTGTTTTCCGATTGGCGGTTTGATATCAAATGATTTCCGGTATGATGTGAGGTACGCGTGTACTTCCGTTTTCTTGGGGCTTTTCGTTTTCAATCTTTGAAGTGGTCGGACGCGTGGTGTGCGTGGTCCGGACCTACGGGGCCAACCTACCCTAAGGTAAGCATGTTTAGTTATCTTAATATTTTGTAACATGTGATTTTTTGTTTTGTTTTTTTTCCTCTTACTAAATTTAACTTTCGTGTATTTTGGCCTTCTTAAATTTCGCGAAATATAAATGTTCTTATACTGCCAGGAAATCACCTCGGATCTTAGTTTGGGCAACTTCATTTATGCCTCTGTGTCACACGAGGCCACCTTTTGTTTGGAGGTTTTCCTGTTTTAAAATTTCTTTTAACCTTAATGTTGTAATGGGTTAATTTTCCGTCAGGTTGTCTCCAGTAGCTCTGTATAAAGAAATTATGAGAAAAGTTTGTAGTCGTCCTATGATGGACCATCCAGAAGATTGTCTGTTATATCCTATCTGGTTTATGGTTCGAGATTCAAGTTGCAGTTGTATTTCTGTTCCTTTTTCACGATCTGTTTTCTATACGTTTCTTTCTTTTCTTGGTTTCTCTAATTAGATTTTATGCGAAGGGTATGGGCTAGTACGTTCTTTTCCTTACAACATCCTACGATCTTACAGCCTCATAGGGTCCAAGTCCGCTTTCCACACTATTCCTATATCTAATTGTCATTTAGAACCTTAAGTTTTTAAGTATCCTAATCCGCATCTTTTATGTTATTTACAATTTTATTTTTAATGTATGTAGCCAACCTTATCCTTGCTTCCGTTGTGTTTTGATAACTTGCGCGATACCGTTAATACCGTATTGCTGGTATCAGGACGATGGTGATGATTATCTTTTATTATTATTATTACTTCGACGTTCACATTTTATGCATCTTTTGGCCGCAAAAATTAATCCAGGTTACAAAAGCCAAGGATGAGACTGAGACAGGTCAATGAAAGTAACAAATTTAATATAGCCCATACCAGAAGACATAGTGCACTGTAAACACTACATCTTGCCAGCAAAGGCACACACATGACATAAGAGATGCAATTCACTACTGCCATTTAAAGAAGTGGGCAAAAGAAGCAGCTATCTTGCTGGACATTCCCAATTTTAAAGCTAGCACCGAGCTCGATAGCTGCAGTCGCTTAAGTGCGGCCAGTATCCAGTAATCGGGAGATAGTGGGTTCGAGCCCCACTGTCGGCAGCCCTGAAGATGGTTTCCGTGGTTTCCCATTTTCACACCAGGCAAATGCCGGGGCTGTACCTTAATTAAAGCCACGGCCGCTTCCTTCCTATTCCTAGGCGTTCCTCTCCCATCGTCGCCATAAGACATATCTGTGTCGGTGCGACGTAAAGCAAATAGCAAAAATAATTTAAAGCTAGCAAGTATTTCCTGCACCAATTCAAATGCTGCTATAAAATAAAATTATGCAAGATCCTAAGCTTTTTTTTTTTTTTTTTTTTTGCTAGTGATTTTACGTCGCATCGACACACAGGTCTTACGGCGACGATGGGATAGGAAAGGCCTAGGAGTTGGAAGGAAGCGGCCGTGGCCTTAATTAAGGTACAGCCACAGCATTTGCCTGGTGTGAAAATGGGAAACCACGGAAAACCATCTTCAAGGCTACCGACAGTGGGATTTGAACCCACTATCTCCCAGATGCAAGCTCACAAGCTGTAACCGCATGGCCAACTCGTCCGGTAGAACCCAAGGTTTATTACTAAGTGAGATGTTACTCCCAACACCAGCATGAAGACCCAGGCATTGTAGATTGTACACAAGATTATGGCCTTCATTTCTGTTAACACATTGCAGATGGGAGACGAGTTTACTCATGTTTGGCTGGCCGAGCATTGCGGACAGGAGACAAGTTAACTCGTCTTCACGAGACTTGTACGTTTGGTGACATCTGTCAAAACTTCTGACACTAGCTGGTGGTCAAGGTCACCAGAATCTCGATGTTGAAGCTTTTGTTTATTCCATGCTAGCTTTGCTTTACATTCTTCTTCTGTTTGATGATTCATTTGCTTAGTTTTCGGAGCTCATGTTTACATCGTTGAAGGAGCCATGTGGTGGGTAAGGTGGCACTTCCCAGACTGAACATGAGCTTAGATGCAGACGAGATTTTTAATTAATTGTATGCAGATAAGTATTCGGATTGCTCCAATGATTTTGGCGATCACAAGCTATTCTGGCGAAAGTGTCTCTGATGAACGCCCTCCAAAACAACGTGAGGTAGTGGTGGTTGAGAACGAGGCTGAAAGTGATATCGTGATACATCTGTTTCTTCTGATGAATGGCTAGAAAATAATAGTTCACCAAGTGTAGAGGATTTCCCAGGAGTTCCTGACATAACAGTAAAACTTGATGAACCTCAAAACATTGACATTTTTTATGATGATTTCTGTGAACTTGTTGCCGAACAGACAAACTTGTATCATCAGTAAACTACTTCATCACACAAAATATCCCCTAAGAACTTGAAGTGAACTGATGTAACTAGTAGCTTGTTTATATTGATGGATCAGGTAAAATAAAACAAAAGTCATATTGGAAAGACTACTGGTCAACTGATCTCCTAATTGAAACAGCTATATACTCCAAAACAATGAGATTTGAGCAGATATCACACAAGAAAACATTATTAGGACTCTTACCAAAGGTCTCCAGTAAATTTCACCATAATCAGTACAAGTTTAGTGAAGCTAGACTTATTTGTTTATGTGCATGCACTGTAGCAATAAGTTAGACAGAAAATGGCCAGCTACAGGGGTTGAGCTGTGTGATGAGCACCCAGTCTGCAATGTGTTAATGCAATTGATGCTGACATGGTATTCAGTACAGACCAAACTCAATTTCAGTATGAATTCACATCAAATGGGAAACTATCAATGACCTGGGAAAAGACGACTGAAGCTGCTGGTCAAAGTGTTGCACTCCTACACCATTCACATGCTTATTTCCATGTCAGAACAACTTGCTTCTTACATCTGCTTTCAGGAAGCAGGTGGTAAATTTGGCAACATTGTTTCTCACACACTACAATGTAACACATACCAATGTAGAATATAACTGCAGCAGCACCAATGGTAAAATGTCAACAGCTTTCATACTGTTCGGGATGTGTTAAATATTGGGACCGGACATAGAGAGAGTATTGATTCTGTTGCTGGATTCATGATCTGATCAAATCGTCACAAGAGTTTTGACCAAAAAGAATTTGCACACAAAAATCATGCCACCTGAAAACCTCTTGACATCTATTTCTTTTGCTAGTACAGACTGTTTGTGCAGCGTATGGAAGAGTAAATATGTCACGATGAGAAGACTAGATAATAATGGATCATCATTTTCGAGTTCTTTTATATACACTCAGTTGAGCATACCACAGCACCAGCTTATGCTTTGCGATGCATGGAAGGCATCTGAATATGTATAGCAGGGCACAACACTTCTATACCATAATGTGGTGGGCATCGGTTTTGCTGTTCTTGACACATGCAGCACTCCTGACTCCGATTCCAGTATCATCATTATTTGCTCCTGGTGTGAGATGCAACTTTATTTGTATCGCTGCCTTCTAACACCACATTATGACAGTGAAAAATGAGGTGTGTATATGAAATTTCACAGGTACAGGTGTTTGGCATGTCATGACTTCAAACATTACAGTTATGTGCCCTACTTTCATAAGCCTTGTTTTACGTGTTGTGGATGATTGTAAAATGTCGTACTTCACACCAGTTACTTTGATCTCTTGCTTGCTCACCCCAGAAAGTTACATGACTACTGTCGTTGGGAGGTCCAAAAGCTTCCCTTGTTCATAATGGTTGAGTAGTGACAAGTTCTGAGAGTGTATAACGGAGAGGAACCTCCATTTTCATCAACTTGTCTTCATCTCAATGAGAGAAAATGATGATCCTAATATTATGTCCTCATTGCTTAGGGTTGAATTAGAGTTTAGTGCATGATGATTCTTCTCTTCAACTGATGAAGATAACACTGAAACACTTGCATCATTCTAATCTAGTGAATACTGTATTTATGCGAATAATCCCCGCCACCGAATAATCCCCGCACCCTAAGTTTAGGAATGCTGATTTTGAAAAAAAAATACCAACCTTGACGCAAATAAAACCCGCACCCGAATTTCGTACCTAAATTTTTTTTAAAAAATATGCGGGTATTATTTGCGTAAATATGGTATGTAATATTTGCATCCTTGCATATGTATGTTGCCCTCCTCAATTTTTTCATGAGCAGTAATAAAATAAAATTACCTTTTCAGGTTGGTGGAGAAGCTCTTGAACTAGGGATGAATGAAAATTATACGCTTAGAGTTCTCGACCTGCGAATGACAGGTATTCCGTCAGAAAAGGAATACAATATTAGCAAGAAAGTCAAACAAAATTTTGATAAGTATGACGGTGTTATGTCAAAACAAGAAGACATATGTAAGTAGCTCTGATTATTATTGTACAAAAGGGTTTCTCTTTTCCATGGTACAATGATGAAAAAAGTTAGCCTTTTACCATTCTATTCAGGGTTCAAACGTCAGTTTATCCATATTTCTTCTTATCCTACACTTCCCACATCAAGACTGATGTCCACCATTTTGATGAAGCTGCAAAGCAGAAATGAGCTCGCTGGAGCTAAGAAGAGGTGAATGAAGGAGACCTGGGATTGATGAAGACAGAGCCCATTGTGTTTTCATGTTTGTCCTTGTCTTCTATTTTTATTGCTCCCTCTTCCCATACTGTGTTCATCCTATTATGTTTTACTTTTCATGTTCCTGTCTCTTTTCATATATATGACTTATTTTGAATTATTATGACTTACCTAGTGAAATGAGCTAGCCTGCCTGGTGGCCATGATCGTTAAGGCATTGAAGTCTAAACGGTCTGACACTGTGGCTAGCCAGTTCAAATCCTGTTGGTCAAAATAAATGTCACCATCAGAATGTTGGCCAATGGGGTAGGGGAGGTGGTATACAATTTCTAATCACTAGATTGCGTGCCAAAAGCCTGGATTAAATTCCAAAGCTCTGCAGTACTCATATGGAGTGAGGGCATATGACGCTGTTGATGGTGATTCGTCCATCGGATGGGGATGTTAAGCATTGAGCAGACCCTTTGTTGCTATTCGACAGGAGATGGCTATATGCCAGCTATCATATATCACATCATTCATTTTATCTCATTAACTTCTCTGATGGGGTCAACGGGGCATATGGTCATAAAAACCTGCCAAGACAGATTCATCTCACCTCATACCCGACTCTATAGCGAAACAGGACAAGGGTTGGACAAACAAACAAACCTAGTGAAACGAGATGATGCTGGTGATCGGACAGTTACCATGTTAGCTTCCTGTGCCCAAGATCATACGTTCAAATATGGCTGAAGTCAGAAGATGATAAGTAAATCCATAGTATTTTTGATTGTTACATTATTATGTAATATTTCTTTTTCTTTGCCAAACATTTAGCTCATGGCATTTTCAATAACAATGATAAGACTGATGTAGGTATAGAACCAAAGGGCTTGGTAACAGCATATATGGATACATGCATGTAATATTCCATTATGTGAGGTTTATTTTTATAGTCTACTGTATATTCATATGTAAACATGATTTTTTCCAATTTGTCAACATCCTAAAAATTTAAACATAAGTATTATTTGAAATTCAATATCTTATTGTGGAAATTTAGGACTAACATAAAGTTGTAGAGGGTTATTACAATAAACATCTAAGAACACTAGACTCTCATGTACAATCAATATATGTGACCCGTTGCATGGAAAGGAACCCAAAGTTGGCAGTGAAACTTTTACAACAGAGCTAAACAAAAGAGTATGGGATATAAAATTTGCATTTCTATGTTTTTACTTCTTGCACTACCTGTGATTCTTCTTAACAAATTAAGTTACACAGTGATTTGAATATTCGCCACTTGATGCCATGAAAACTTTGTACAATTGGTCAGAAAGTTCGTGAAAGCAGTATTTGTGTTTCGATCAAAATACAGTTTCCTTAAAAGGAAGTATTGTGCCTAGGAGCATGAACTCCATTTTAGAATGCTCAGTACTTATGCCAATTTTAGAACCACAATATTCTAAAATGAAAAATCTGACTTTAGATCCCTATCCGTGCAATGAGTCACATATATAAAGTAAGAGTTTTGTCTGTACATTGCTCAGAATTTTAAAAAGAATGGTTTTCTGCATCGGTGGTATCCAGAGTAAGAAGGAAATGGATTTTTTAAAATTTTCCATCATCTGTCTGTCTGTCTGTCTGTCTGTCTGTCTGTCTGTCTGTCTGTCTGTCTGTCTGTATGTATGTAGAGTACCCGTAATGAGACGTTTAATATCTCAGGGGATCTGGGTATAAAAATACGGGGCATAAGTGCATAGAGAATATTAAGTGAAAATATATAAGAAAATAAAATTTCAAAAATGACTATTTATTTAAATAGATAACCTTGTCCATCAAGAATGAAAATGATCATAATTACCGGTACTCTATCATAAAAATCAAAATTATTAATATCTGTTCCAAAAAGTATCTCATGACCAGGATCATTTAACTGAATATTAATACCATTATTAAAACTGAATCTGAATTCAAACCATGTGATACTGTTGGTCTCAACTTGACTACTATCTAAACTTAAAACATCCAATCTTCATTTCAACCATTTATCACTCAAAATCACTCAGTTTCCTCAACTTTACATTCCTTCAAGAATTGCAACATTAAAACTCATATTCTAATCATTTACAACCATTCAGGTTTAACTCAGTCTAGCTACCTTAAACTCTTCACATTCAAACACCTGAACTTGAACTGGAGTCATTCATAATTATTCAAGTTTAAATTCAGTTTAATTATCTTAAAATTTTCCACATATTCATCGATTCGAACATTTGAACCCGACTGGAATCGTTTATAATTATTAAAGTTTAATTCAGTTTAATTATACATTGTTCATAAAACAATTAAACTCCTAAATCCATAACAACAACCCCTCTCGAATGACCAAATGGAAATATTGTTCAATCATGTGAAGGTGGTAGTTTTTGTCATGATTTCCTTAATGTCTTAATGTGTAAACCACATAATCATCAGCCCATATCGACAAGGAATGACTGCTTGAAGAATAAAACAAGAGGGAGTCATGAAACCAGGTGAAGAATCAGAAAACTAAATGTGAAGGCTTCCAGGATCGAAACCTTTTTTTGCTAGTTGCTTTACGTCGCACCGACACAGATAGGTCTTATGGTGGCGATGGGATAGGAAAGGCCTAGGAGTTGGAGGGAAGTGGCCATGGCCTTAATTAAGGTACAGCCCCAGTATTTGCCTGGTGTGAAAATGGGAAACTACGGAAAACCACCTTCAGGGCTGCCGACAGTGGGATTTGAACGCACTATCTCTCGGATGCAAGCTCACAGTTGCGCGCCCCTATCTGCACAGCCAACTCGCCCGGTAAATCGCTATTAGTGTGATCTTCCACAGCATTACTATTACTATATTATTATAGGAGAAAGAAGGCAGTTCAGAATGTTATGGCTTTTACAGAGGGCAAACAATGTAAAATTCCACTTGCAGAAATCTTTGAGTTTTACTTCAGTACAGTAGACATAGAAAATCTGCTACTCTGGATGCATATAATTTTCATGAAAGTAAAATTAATGATTTTGACTGTTGTATGACAAAAACAGAAATTGTAGCAGTAAAGGGAATGAACGAAGATACAGCATCTGGTTGTGATAGGGTATTACTCAAGGTAGTCAAGGAAATTAAATGGTACAAGGTGGTGGTGATTATTGTTTTAAGAGGAAGTACAACTAGGCAACCATCCTCTATATAACACTAATCAGAGAGAAAAAATGGAAGGGGTCCAAAACTTTTTAAAATGAAGGTATCGGCCAAAGGAAGACAAGGGCCACGAAGGGCATGAAAATGAAAAGCCCCCTAGGCCTTGAGTGTTCTAATACCATCAGGGTCAGAAGAGAACAAGAGTTGACCAAGTGAGGTTGGATAGGATAAATGAAAGTGAGGAGCCTAGCATAAGTGGAAGCAGTGTCAGGACTCGGCTAGGGGCCTGTGGTCGTCAGCCCACGCTCCAAAGTTCAGAGCCCCTGGGGCCTATTTTAGTCACCTCTTATGACAGGCAGGGGATGTCATGGGTGTTGTTCTACTGCCCCCACCCACAGGTATATTAAATGTAAGAAGATTATCTGTATAACAGCCAACATAATGTTGTTGTTTTTTTTTTTCGTGGTGGTTTAATGTTGCATTAACACATCATAGGTTTTCAACAATACAGGGAAGAGAAAGGGCCAATATTGGGAAGGTAGCAGCCGTGGCTTTAATTATGATACAGCCCCATTATGGAAAACCATGGAAAACCAGGGCTGCTGATGGGGGGATTTGAACCCACCATCTCTCAAATGCAAGCTCACAGCTACAGGACCCTAACTGCATGGCAACTTGCTCATTAACAACATAAAGTTAACCCTAAGATGTTCAGGAAAGGCCACACTATCTTGCTATATTAATTGGGAGGTCCTAATTTAATCACTAATTGGCATCCTATAACCATCTTTTCCATTCTACTGTATAAGAAGGATTATTGAGAGAGCACCAGAGAAGAAAATTAAGCCTATGTCAAATTATGTATCCAAAAAAGAGGCTTTGTGTCGACACTAGGAACTTGCAGAAGTCAACTACAGTCTGTTGCAGTCCTTATTCAAGGCAGGCAGATTCATTACTGATTTTGTCCTATGTTGTTTCATGGATATATGATCTACAAAACTTCATCTCTTCTGTTTGTAACTACTTACCTATTAGCCTTGCTGGTTAGTGATGCTTTTACTGTCTGAGGGAAGTTTTTGTCCCACCGTAGTTGACAAGCCAAATTGCACATATTTTCTGTTGCTCTCACTTGTCTATTACTTTCTTATGTTAGTTTGTGAATCAACACTACCAAGATGTTTAAAACGTTGAACAGTTTCAATCTTATGATGTCTTCATTTCGTCTAGACTTCCTTGCTCATTCTTCTTATCATCAAGCATAAGGGAAGTGTGCCTAATATTCCACCTTAATGTATCTGTACTAATAAATAAATATGGTTCCAAAAGGCATAATAATTAATTCTGCACTTTCACAAAATAATCAATGGATTTTACTATATCATTTTTGCTTGTATTAAGGAACTTGAGTTGTCAAAGTATTTGCAGTGAGGGTTGTTGTAGATGCACAACTAAAGATGGGTGATAATACGTTAACTTTTGCTGATTTTTTAAAATAAATGTGTTATCTGTATTTAATAAAACAAATTTTATTCTTGTTTTATACTGCCTATAGCAGGTTGTTAAATTTAGTGTATGTTTTTTCTTAATATAATGTGCTTTTACAACTGCACGGTACGATATTGGGACTTTTTTTAACATAATATCATCATTAAAAAATTGAATGTATTTATTATATTTGAATAGTTCAAATATTTGTCATTAAAGATGAGTCAAAAATGTTGTAACCAATGACAGGACGAAATTTGAGAGATTCTCTCTTTGCAGTCACAAATAAATTCATAGGATTTCATAAAGTGTCAAAGTCTTTCAGCATTCTGCAGTCGACTTTGAAAGACAGAGTAAACAGTAAGGAGGAAGATATAGATAAACTAATATGCTCAAAACTTGTATGAAACCTGTTCACTGAGCTCGATAGCTGCAGTCGCTTAGTGTGGCCACAGTATTCAGGAGATAATGGGTTCAAACCCCACTGTCGGCAACCCTGAAGATGGTTTTCCCTGGTTTCCCATTTTCATACCAAGCCAAGGCCATGGATGCTTCCTTCCCACACCTAACCCTTTCCTGTCCCATTCATTGTCTCCATAAGACCTATCTGTGTCAGTGCGACATAAAGCAACTTGCAGGGGGAAAAAAAGAAAGAAAAAAACCTGTTCTACTAGATCAGCTGGAAGATGGACCAATATCTTGTTAGAAATATGTTTTAGTGTTTTGTGTTTTTCTTTTCTCATAGCACAACAGCCCCAAAGGACCATGGCTTACATTCAGCCCAAAGACCTGCAGATTACAAGGTGTCGTCTGCTCAGCACGACGAATCCTCTTGGCCATTATTCTTGGCTAGTATTTTGTGCTACACTAATTTATTCATTTATATAGCCTGTAAGATGTTTAAACCAACTCACCGGTTACCCCAGTATGGTAATGAGTAGACTGTACAGTCAGCATCTCAATGTTGAACCAGTGTATGAGAAACCTGGTGTGGAGCAATGTAACAATGAAGTGTAAAGAGGTGATGTATAAGATGAATTACTGCCCAATACTGACATATGCAGGGGAGACTTGGACTCTGACAAAAAGACAGGAGAATAAAATCCAGGCCAGTGAAATTAAATTTATAATATAATAGGAAAGATAAGAAATGAGGACATGAGGAAGGAAATCAGAGTGGAAAAGCTTCATGACAGAACGGAGAAGGATAAACATAGACGTTTTGACATGTTAAGAGGATGGAAAGATGCAGAAGCAAATGATGGAGATGCAGATAGAAGGAGGGATGGCAAGAGGAAGACCCAGACTACGGTGGTTGAAAATAATCAGGAGTAGTGTAATTAGAAGAAACCTGGATGGGAACACAGTTAAGAAGGAACACTGGTGATTGGATGGTGAAAGTTGGAAAGGTGCCATAAACATCCCAACCCAGTGGAAGCTGGATGAGGGAAATGGATGATGATGAGAAAATATTATCTTTTTGAAAATATGAATGTTTTCATGAAAATATAAAAATGTTTTGTTCAAATATAATAGTCTACTAATGTATGTGATATCACACTATGTATTTTTCCAATAAATAATTGGCCAAGAAATGTAACAATTTTCCTCAGTTTGATAAAAAAAAAGAATGTGATATTAGGAGCAGAATTTGTCACAATATTGCATGTGCGAGGTTTATCTTGTAAAACTGGCTTTTGAAAAAAATATTTTTGAAATCTGGTCTCCTGCCATTAACACATTAAGCACATTAAGAATTCCTGGTTATTTAAAAATTCTATATATTTATGGAATTACAAATAATATTTTTATAAATTGGTGGGATATTAGGCCCACTTCCATATTGTTTCATTTTGCTTATTTTAAGTCCAAAACTGTCAAAATTTTCTTTCCACCTGATAATCTGTTCTTGTGCTTCTATCTCTCTTTAACTCTACATCATGACATCATCTGTGAATCCAAGTAAGAAGTAGACATACTACTTACTCTATACGTTCACCATGTGGCTGGATAGGCCAAGATACAAAGTAATAAATCTATATAATCTAACTCATTCAACACAAAATCAACCAGTTTGGATGTGCTGATTGGTACACATGAGATCTTTAGTATCTCATGGCCAGAAATATTTATTTCTGGCAAGAAATCAGTACAGCCCTCAGAACCACCCAGTAGCTGCTTACACACTCTCTCTCATTGGTCACATCCATTAGACGCTTAACACATGCACACAACTGAAGAGTAAGGGAAGGTGGAGAGAGCGAAGTACAGGATATCTAACATGTACACAAGTATAAAGTCGAGAATATTCCACCTAATCAATACTTTATTATATAAGGCGTCTAAAATATTTCAATCACATCAAAAACACAGTACCGGTTTCGACCCGTTATTAAGGCCATCATCAGCTGCTGATGAACCTGCTTATTCATAACGATTGTACAATATAAAACATTACTTAGTCTAAACCTGAGTGACACAAATTTCATTAAAATGTTACATAATAATGTTAAAATATACTTCAGGGTACAGCTCTTAAAATCTAAAAAATCTTTGGCATCCTTATGACATGTTTAAAAATATCATGTGTTGTACTGATAACATCATGTCCACTAGTTGCTTTCTAAAATACTCTGCTGGGTTGCAGTTGTGAAGAAAACGTTTTTTGGTCTTATAATGGGGCTCTGTTCTTGCTAAGTACACACATTCATTTCTCAATCCATTATTGTGCTGATAAACATGCTTGATTTTATACTAGAGCTTCATGTTGACATATAAGTTGCTGTATTATGGAGTATCAGTGTCAATAGTAGTAAGTGTGAATGCTCCCCTCTTCAAACTTGCGTTTCATTTGGACAATGTCAATCGATCTATAAGAGAAAGAAAAAGAAAAGTTAAAATTAATTTGACTAATAGAGTGCGCCTATTGAATGTGTTGTAAACCAGGATGTGTGTGTTACTTACGTGCGATCTTAGCTTGTCGTTGTGTGTTGTTGGGAGTGTACTGCACACTGCTCCATGTACGTCGGGGACTAGCTGTAGCTGCAATAAGGGGAAAGGGTAGTAGGATAGGGGAGGCAGCTTGTGGAGGGGTGGGGTAGAGTGGGGTGGGTCTTGTGGGGGTTTGTTTGTGTGTATAAGCTTATGTTTACTGGTCCTTTTTAAATATGTATTTTTAGAATACGAATAGCTGTGTTAAAAAGAATTAGGATTAGCATACTGGTCCATACTGATGTAGATATCCTCCAATATATTGAGCATTGGGCCCTTGGGGTTCATACTTAAAATTTCCATATCATTCTCAATACTAGCGAATTCATGTTTATAATCTTGTACATGCTGCCCTATGAATGAAAAATGGTTACGATTTACAGCATTAATATGTTTGTTGTAGCAGATGAAAAAACTTCTAACAGTATGTCCGATGTAACTGGTCTTACAGTTGTTACATTTTATGCAATATACTCCTGAGTGACTAAAATTAATATTTTTTTATTAACAGACTAGCAAATGTACCCATGCTTCGCTACGGTATTCTACATTGTATATGGATATCGACGTAAATACTGTGCGTGCAGTAAATGAGATTGTTTTAAAATTGCATGTCTCTTAGCCTTATCCGAGAAGTAGCATTGGGAGGTCCCCATATGTTGTTTCCAATGTAAAGTGAGGGTTGCAGAGTTGTGATGATAACGGCAGGCTCACTTGCCTACTGCCATTCACAATCGAGTTGGCAAGTTTACATTGTAATTGCAGGCCCCATTGCCTACTGCGCGGTCACAATCGATTTGGGGAGTTTTAGTTACAACGGCAGACCCATTTCCTACTTTTAGACAGATTACAGTTGAGGAGTTTTTATTATAATAGCAGGCAACTTCCCTACCACCAGTCAAAATTGAGTTGTGGAGTTATCATTATAATGACAGACCCTTTTTACTGCTGACAGCCAGCTTACTGCCAGTCACACAGAATTAGTGAGTTTCCATGAAAATAGCAGGCCACTATGCCTAATGCTAGTCAAATTTTAGATTAGAACATTTGTTTATAATGGCGGGCACCCTAGCCTAGAGCCAAACACAATAGGGTAGGGGACTTTCGAACAAAACTGCATGATCCCTTGCCTTCTGCAAGACAAATCGAGAAGTGAATTATTCATTAAAATAGTAGGCCCTCCTTACTAATGCCAGTTACACAGGAGTTGGAGAAGGACCCCATTCCTACTGCCAACAGTCAAAGTCGGTGTAGGGAGTACTGATTACAATAGCAGACACACCCTTTCTCGATCGCTACAAATCGACATCAATGAATATATATAGATGGACATACGAAAGTATATGCATGTTTACAATATTGCAGACCTTCATTTACAGATTAACTGCTGCTAAACAGTACGTCATATTGACAAAGGATTGTACCGTAAGGTGCAGTATTTAGCGATCTAAATGGCTGGTCCTATGATATTTTCTCGCATCTAATCTATTCATGGGTCAGATTGAGTCAGAAATGTTGAATAGGTTGAAATTTGTGTAAGATTATCTTACATTGCATTACTTTTCAGATAATTATGTGACATAGTATTTGGCTCACATATGGGTACTGGGTGGGCCAATGTTCGTGTAGAGTTTGATCATATTATCTTTCCTGCAAGTGATTGAAAGTATGAATTATATAGGTAAAGAGTCCAAATTTAGTTAAAATCGAGTAATAGAGACAAGTCTAACGTATAAGCGATACAGATACGACAAAATATCATAAGACCAAGGTTGAAGATCACTCCTGATTCGTCGAAGATTGTGTCATCCGTTATGTGATAGGACTTCCCATTTATCCCACGAAATACCTCGAAACGAAGGTCTGCACCATCATTAAAGTTGCTTCTATATTTCGATATTCTTCGGGGATATGAAAAATTAAAGATCTGTGAAGTTTCTTGTTCGTTACAGGCTGAAACGTATAATTTTGCCACATTTCAATTTTCTTGCTTGTCTGGCAGATTATGCTGCAATCTGGATTTTGGGTGTGTGGGGGTGGGGGGTAAAAATTATGACTTTCAGGAAATTAAACCAAAAAATATGCAGATGATCATTATTACCCCTCAAACGGGTATCTGTACGAAAATTTCAACAAAATAGTCAATGTACAGGCACACACAGTCTTTACAATTTTATTTATATAGATAGATAAGGAATCTGCTCCATGTACAACACATTTTAGCTACGTCCGCTGGACTTAACCTGAAAAACCAACTGTTCATGATATCTCACTTATTAATCCTCCTGTCGAAAAATTCACATGAGAAAAACATTTTAGAAATGGATTTCCATTAAGGATTGTAGATTTCGATTAATTTTGGATGTGCATATTTTGAGGAAGTGCAAAATCATGGTTCCGGTTTTGGATAAACCCCCAGTAAATTTAGGTATTCAGAAATAATATTGGCCGTAAAACCTACACAAGGACAGGTGGATTCTAAATATCAAGTTTGGTAGAAATATATTCAGTAGTTTTCAAGTTATAAAAACTGATACAATCAAACCGACAAACGGACACCAAAGTTAAGAAATATGCAGATGGTCATTATTACAACTGAAATGGATAACTGTACAGAAATTCCACCAAAATAGCCAATGTATAGACAGACGGTCGTTGCGATTATATTTATATAGATGACAGATAAGCATGGGCACGTCTGAAAGTGCAAACCTTCATTTTGAGATTTACTGCTCCTAAACGGTACATCATACCATAAATGGTTTGCACCCTCATACGTCCCTTTTATCGCTCTACATGTTTGGTGTTGAAACATTTTCTCATATCTCACATATTTATGGGTTCGATTGAGTTACGATATTTGAATGGGGTGAAATGTGGGTACATTTTCATCATTTTACATTATTTTTCACTTACTTATGTGGAAGCTAGAATCATGAAATTGGGTTCGTGTTAATGTGCGTGCCAAATTCGATGACTCTACCTTTCCTATAAGTGTGTCAAACTAAGTAATACATGTGTAAAAACACAAAATTTACGAAGAATCGAAATATACAGCCAAATCTACCCTATAAGGGAGAGAGAGAGATATGACAAAATATCACAGGACCAAAGTTGTAGATCACTCGAAATTGAACGGAGATCGCGCCATCCGTTTTGTGATAGGACTTACCATTTAGCCGCGAAATACCTCGAAACGAAGGTCTGCACCATCATTAAATTGCCTATATTTCGATATTATTCGGCATAAAAAGTGAAATATTTAAAGATCTCGGAAGTTTTTCCATAGGTTACCGGCTAAAACGTACAAATTTGCTTAATTTCAATTTTTCAGCTCGTGTGGCAGATTGTGAGGCAATCTTGACTTTTGGCAGGGAAGGGGGGGGGGGGGGGTAAATTTAGGACTTCCAGGAAGCTATAGCAAAAAAATATGCAGGTGGTCATTATTACCCCTTAAACGGAAAGCTGTACGAAAATTTTGCCAAAATAGTCAATGCACATACACACGGTCGTTACGATATGATTTATCTAGATAGATAAGGAATCTGCTCTACGTATAACACCTTTTGGGCTATGTCCGCTAGACTTAGCCTGAAAGCCGACCTTTCATGTTATCTCCCTTATTAATCCTTCCGTTGAAAAATGCACATGAGAAAAAGAAATTAGAATTGGATTTCCAAACAGTTTGATCGATTTCCAGTCAGGTTGGTCTTGTACTTTATATATTGTGGGAGAGTAAAAATCACCATTTCGGTCCCCTATAAAACCCCAGTCCATTCCGGGAATTTGAAATGGTATAAACCTTAAAACCTACCCTTGGAGGGGTGGATGCTAAATATAAAATTTGGTTCAAATATCTCAGTAGTTTGGAAGTTGTAAGAAATAGCCTGCGCTCTACGCGCACCGCTCTTGCGTTAAGTCTGGTGGGACTTGTACCGAAAAACGGTCCGTTAATGATATCTCCGTTATTAATCCTGGTATCGAAATGATGCACATGAGAAAAAATGTTTAGAAATTAATTTCCATTAAGGCAGGTAGATTTCCATTAAGTTTGGTTGTGTATATTTTGAGGGAGGGCAAAATCACGGTTTCAGTTTCGTATAAACTCCCAATTAATTCAGGGATTTAGAAACAATATTTGCCCCAAAACCTACCCAAGGACAGGTGGATTCTAAATATGATGTTTGGTGGAAATATATCCAGTAGTTTTCAAGTTATAGAAAGACAAACAGACCAACAGACAAACAAACAAACAAACTAACTAACTAACAGACACCAAGGAAACCTACCCTTGGACAGATGGATGCTATATATAAAAATTTGGTTCAAATATCTTCAGTAGTTTTCAAGTTGTAAGAAATACGCTTTACACGCGCCCGCTCTTGCGTTAAGTCCGCTGGGATTTGTACCGAAAAACGATCCGTTAATGATATCTTTCTTATTAAATCCTGTTATGGAAATGATGCACATGAGAAAAAAAAGTTTAGAAATTAATTTTAATTAAGGCAGGTAGATTTCCATTAAGTTTGGTTGTGTATACTTTGAGAGAGTGCAAAATCACGGTTTCGGTTTCGTAAAAATCCCCACTCAGTTCAGGGATTTAGAAACGATATTTGTGCTAAAACCTACCCAAGGACAGGTAGATTCTAAATATGAAGTTTGGTGGAAATATATCCAGTAGTTTTCAAGTTATAGGACAGACAGACAAACAAACAGACAAACAGACACCAAAGCTAAAAATGATGCAGATGGTCATTATTACACCTGAAACGGATAACTGTACGGAAATTTCTCCAAAATAATCAATGTACAGACACATGGTCGTTACGATTTCATTTATATAGATTTAGTGTCATGTAAAACGGTAGCATTATTACGTGTGGTTTTATAAGCTATTCTTAAATTTTCTTTTAAAAATTTTTGTTATGGGGTGGATGTGAGTGTTGTTGAAAGTAAAAAGTGTGAAGTCTCTCTTGGGTTTGTTGTCTCTACTTAATTTGGATTTCAGTTGATGTTTTATTTTATGAATGATTTTATTGATCATGTCTCTATTCTAACCGTTTTGCTTCACTATTTCGTGGATTAGATTTAATTCTTATTTTAGTTCTTCTTGAGACAGAGGTGTGTTGAAAGTTCTATATATCGTACTGTAGTATGCCACTTTTTTGTGGGCATAAGGGTGAGTGGAGTCTATTTTTATTGTATTGGATGTTTGTGTAGGTTTCCTATAGATTTTATATGTTAAGTGGTCTTCAGTCTTAGTAACAGATATGTCAAGATAATTCAGAGTGTGATCTTTTTCAGTTTCCATTGTGAATTTTATGTATGGGTCTATTCTGTTTAGCTGTTCAAGTATGTTATTTTTGTTTGTAAACCTGCAGTCCAAAACAACGAAAATATCATCCACAAACCTACACCAAAATGAGATATTATTGATTTTGCTAATTTCTGAATGCTCTAAGTGGTCTGTATAGATCTCAGCTATTATTTCTGAAGCTAGTGACCCCATGGGGAGGTCTTGCTGTTTATAAATGGTATCATGGAATCTGAAGTAATTGTTGTTGAGGGCAAATTCAAGTAAATTAATTAATTCATCTATTTCAAGGACACTTAGGTTATTGTGATTTTTTAAATTGGTTTCTATTAATTTTATTGTTTTTTATGTGGGTATGTTAGGACACATGTTGATAATATCATATGATACTAGATGCACACTTACTACGGTACCGCTGCTCAACCCGAAGGCCTGCAGATTACAAGGGGTCATGTGATCAGCACGATGCATCCTCTCAGCCGTTATTCTTGGCTTTCAAGACTGAGGCCGCCATCTCACGATCAGATAGCTCCTCAATTCTAATCACGTAGGCTGAGTGGACCTCGAATCAGCCCTCAGGTCAAGAGAAAAATCCCTGACCTGGCCAGGAATCGAACCCGGGGCCTCCAGGCGAGAGGCAGGCACGCTACCCCTACACCACGGGGCCGGCTTAATGTTGTCTACCAATTATCAAATATATAGGCCAAGCAATTTTGTTTTTGTTTTCTACAATACTTCTTTAACTCTTGACATGTATATGGGGATTATAGCACCCCAGCTGAATGTTAGCAATGCTTCTACTTCTTTTTCTTCTGAAAAGCTTCAATAACTGATATAAAACCTACAGTAATTTTGGTTGGAAAAGGAAGTTAATTAAATAATTACATTTATTATTTAACAGATTGCTTTTAAAGTCTATAAAAGTAAAATTGAATTTATAACTTGTTTCAGTGAGAGGAGAAATGAACGTCATTGCTTCATCTCATGAAGGATGAGTCTGGACATGTCTCATGGTGAAAAAATTTTCATAAACAGTCAGAAGTTTCAACTACTGTAGTTATACACAATATGGTATATCATGCATCAGGTCATATTCTTCAGTGATTTGAGTGAAAGCATTTCATTTCCAAAGGAGTAATAAGTAATCAAGCTAAGTCACGTAAGTTCCCAACAAAGAGAGTGGAAACTTGTCTAAACAAGTTATTATCTTATCCATGAAATACCTATATTCAATCTTAGTGCATAATTTTATTTTACAACTCTTGGTATTTCAGAGAGAACCAAACTCCACACCTCTCCTAATTATGCTGGACAATGTTCTCCAAAACTTTCAAGTTTAGTAGTCTAAAAATATCATGGACTAGGCAAACTGTATGTGTAACATCAACTTGATTTTCAAAATAAAATCTATAATTGTATAAAAGAATTGTGTTGTGTTAATTCTCTACACTGTATTTGCTTTGAGACCTGCTGTTAGATTTTTATTGTTATTTTTTAATTTATTTATTCATTCTAGCACCAATATGTGTTTGCTAAAGGACACAAGTCCTTTGAAAATAATTTAATTGTTGGTTTTGTAAAAGAACAATCAATGAACTTAAGAAAATGAACATCGTTAATGGTTTGTTTAATGTTGCTGGAAGAAAATTAAGTGTTATGCTTACCATACAAATGGTTCCGCATTATTGCCACAGAGAATTTTATAATTATGGTAACAATTTTGTCCAGATATTTTGGTCCAGTCTGTACAATTGCCACCATTCAACAACATTTCCGGGGATGGTCCCCTCTAGCAGCCAGAAGCAGTATGTTCCTGACACTGTAGGCTCTCTGAAAGTTGTTTTCAATTGGCTTTACATTGCACCGACTGAGATAGGTCTTATGGAAACAATACGATAGGAACAGCCTAGAATCGGAAGGAAGCGGCCGTGGCCTTAAACAAGGTACAGCCCCAGCATTTGCCTGGGGTGAAAATGGGAAACCACAAAAAATCATCTTCAGGGCTGCCAACGGTGGGGTTCAAACCCACTATCTCCTGGATGCAAGCTCGCAGCTACGCGGCCCTAACCGCATGACCAACTCGCCCGGTATCTGTGGATATATTGGTATATATCAATTTTTTTCTTTATTTACATCAACTTGCTGGGAAAGAGAGTCTTCAAATCTTATCATAGGGTCAATGATTAATTTGGTGACTTGAAGTTGTTATTGTGACATTACATTATCTCTTTATTTTGGACTACCTACCTACAGTTATAGAAATTGGTATCATTTATGGACATTATTTGCCCTAGCCTGGTTAATATTTTTATCAACCTTATCTTCATCAAGATATTACTAATGAGGTTGTTATATGTTGCATGGTATTATTGCAGTTAACAATCCACATTTAAACTTTTGAACTTCACACCTAACTGTGCGCATCCTTGCTATGGATTTTTCTGTCCAGTGCATAACTCTCTCTCACCCTCTAAGCAATGTCACTTCGTCACTTGGAGCCTAGCAGTTATTCAACATGGAGTTTACAGAATGGGACTTGGTGATCCACAACAAGAAAGTGGGTTCAGTTTAGGATCTAAATTTTTTTCATGGATAATCATGAAAGGAGTATTAATGATACATTGGTGAATCAAATAATTCATTATTTGATTTCATTAATTTTTACTGTAATTTTAATTTTATCAGTTATATGTGTTTTAATTTCATTAGTCATGGAGGCAAATTTCCTTTCTTTGGGTATGTGTAATTGTTAATGGTTCAATTCCCCCTCTTTCCTTTTGAGTTAGGGGTATGGGTTTCTTCTGCTTCTACGCGCTGGTCTGTTTTGAGACTGGGAATTTTGCTGTGGTTATGGTAAGTTTAATGTGTTTTGGATAGTCACTGAAGTTATCATCATTTCACAATTCCAGTCTCTCAAGTATGGGACACAAGTGCTCACCAAATCGTTACATCACCAGAGTGAGTGGCTCAGATGCTAAAGAACTAGCTTTCTGAGCCAAGGCTGGTAGGTTTCATCCCGATTGAGCCCGGTGTTATTTGAAGATACTCAAATATGCCAGCCTTGTGTCAGTAATTTACCACCGGGCAAGTGGGGCGTGCGGTTAGGAGAGCACAGTTTTGAGCTCGCATCCGGAAGATAGTGGGTTTGAACCCCACTGTCGGCAGCCCTGAAAATGGTTTTGCAGGGTTTCCCATTTTCACACCAGGCAAATGCTGGGGCTGTACCTTAATTAAGGCCACGGCCAATTCCTTCCCATTCCTAAGCCTTTCCTATCCCATAAGACCTATCTGTATCGGTGCGACATAAAGCAACTAGCAAAAAAAAAGAAGGAAGTAATTTACCAGCATTGTAAAAGAACTCCTATGGGACAAAATTCCAGCACTTTGGTATATCCAAAAACTGTAAAATTAGTTGTATGTATGTTGAGTGCTCAGCCCGAAGGCTGGTTCGGACCTCAACAGCTCAGCCATCAATGGTGGCCCAGGTGTCATTGAAGAGGCATACTACGGAAATGAGGAGTGAGGTAGTTTCCCCGTTGCTTTCGTCACTGAGCCTGAAGTTGCTATTACATTTCAGTCTGCCCAGCCCACTGAAATGCCTGCACCAACCCGATTCTAAGAGCAACATTTTCACACTATTCATAACAGGGACTGGCTGGATAAGGAATGACATTACTAGCATCGCAAATACCTTGGTCACTTTCATATTGTCAAAGACAAGGATGAGACTGAGATAGGTCAATGAAAGTAACACATTTGTTCTAGCCCGCACCAGAAGACATAGTGCACGGTAAACCTTAGGTCTTGCAGGCAAAGGCATTAAAATTAGTTAGTGGGATAAAAGTAATAACATTATTATTATTAACTCTGCTATGCTAGTTCTTCCAACTGATGGGAAAGGAGGAGCAGATAGAGTAATAACCTCATAAAAAGAACCCTGGTGCATCTGGCTCTAGATGGTTTCACTCTGTTAGGACCTGTATCTAGGGTTACTAGACAAAGAAAGGAAAAATCAGGGGCAGGAAGTTCTCTTTATGATATGCTGAAAGGAGACTCTCCAGGAGAAGAGAACTCCACAGAAAATCACTTGGTCCTCTTAATAGAGAGGGTACTTTCAGGAAGAGCATCCAATAGTCAACATTTCTGTCACAACAATATGGAGAGTCTCGAATATTTGCCTCGGACAGCAACTGCGGCATACCTTGCAGGCCTGAAGTCTTGCTTGCCCCCATGAGAAATGGATGAAGGCTGCTGAACCATGGACAAGTTTGATAAAAGAAGTTAGTCCACATTAAGGTTTAGTACATTAAATGTGGATTCAATAGTAGATAAAGGAAGAGAAGAGAAGAGGCAGGCTTGATGGAAAGGATAGGAGTTTTGTGTGTACAAACAGTACAATGGAGGGGGAATAAGGCCAGAAAGAAAGAAATCTGGATGCAAAATATAAGCTTTTATACAGTGGAGTGAATGAACGTGGAAGGAATGGGGTTGGGACTGGGCTATCTGCAGAAATGAAATCCTGTCTAGTAAGCGTGAACATAAGAAGAGGCAAGATAATGAGTGTAAAGCTAACCAGTGATGAAGTTTGAATGCCAAATGTGTTGGCTATGAGGAGGAAAGTTATATCTTCTGGTGAAGAATGGATCAGGAGCTTACCTTGACACAGGAGGAGAAAAAATTATTCTAGAGGAAGAGCTGAATGGACTCATAAGAATGAGGAGTTATGGCTGTCTCGAAAGTTGCATGTTGGTTAGGGTGCTGATGAGAAATTAGGAAGACGAGCATGTTATAGATTTTTCATTAGAATTAGACCTTGCTATTTGCAACATTTTTTCAAGAAGAATGAGAAGAAGCTAATAACGTCCATAAATGGGGAAGAATGAATCAAAATTGTGGCCAGAGTTGGGACAGTAGTGGGGAAATGAGCCAAGCATCTTTAATTATTAGGGAGTGGATTTTTATGTAATTACATATTTTTTTTGCGTAAGTTTTAATGCAAGTTACGAAGTTCATTATTCCTATTGTGCATCCCCAAGTGTAAAAACTGAATCTTATTTCATATAAAAACACATATTTTCACATTTTTTAAAATGTAAATACATATTTTAAGAAAATCTATAATAAGCACATAAATCGGCAATATTTGTTGATCAATAAAATTTAAAATGCTTCTGTGTTATAAAACAATGCTCATATTTTCATTTTGCGATTACGGTATTGTTTTTAACAGTGTATTTAACATAATGTATCTGAATGTTTCGGCTATTTATGGACTTCCCTCCATAAGTTCTCAAACTTGCTGGTCACTGGCTACGTCGTTACATTTAGACAGCGATTTGATTTGCTGCACAAGATGTTTCCTTGCATGATGTCATTCCAACTCTTTATGAGTCAACCCTCTCGGATTTTGTTTATAGAATATCAGCGAAAGGCAATCACGGAGAGATAAGGTGACGTAATTCCGTTACGACATGGGAAACTCGGACGAATATTGCCCCACCATTAGGTAGTGGAATTTCATCACTCCTAAGAGTAAGGTTAGCTGTTCGGGTCCATATATCATTCCCGTGGTTGTGTGATTTTGTATGGATTTATAAGAAATATTTCCTTCAGTGTACGCTGCTATTCTTTTTATTGAAACAGTGATTCACCGTAAATGCGTGTGTCGTAAACTGCAAAATAATGCCAAAAGCGAAGTCGAGTACAAGGTCGCGTCTTCAACAATATGTAGTGGAATTTAAAAGCATTTTCACTACCGATGGAAAAGTATTATTTTGCCAACCGTGTGGTAAAACAGTACGTGCAGATCAACGTTCTCAAGTAATCCAGCATTTGTCTGGAAATAAGCATACTGCGGCTGCTTCGCGTGTGCGTTCGCGACAATTACTAATAGCTGAACCAGCTACTTCAAATGCAGGCCCATCTAAATATTCCCAGTATTATTTAGATGTGTGCAGAGCATTTGTTTGCGCTGACATTCCTCTTGGTAAAATAAATAATCCGGGACTGAGAAATTTCCTAACAAAGTACATTAATTTTGAGCCTCCAGACGAATCCATATTAAGGAAAAACTATCTCCCAAAATGTTACGAAGAAACTTTACAGAGAATTCGGGCAGTATGTGATGGCGAAAAACTGTGTGTGAGCATTGACTAAACCACTGATTCAAGTGGCAGAAAAGTAGGAAATGTTGTAGTTGGTGTGTTGAAGAATGACAAAACTGCTTGTGAACGTTCTTATTTGCTAGCGTGTAAAGAAATGCTTGCTGCAAACCATATCACTGTAGCTAGGTTATTCAATGAAGCCATGCACTTACTTTGGCCAAAAGGTATAAAATACGACCATGTATTGCTTTTCCTTACTGACAGTGCAGCTTACATGAAAAAGGCAGCCGAAGGCCTTTCTGTGAGCTTTCCGAAAATGATACACGTAACTTGCGTTGTTCATGCTCTACACTGTGAAACTGTGCGGGCTCAGTATCCTCAAGTGGATAAATTAGTGTCTAATGGCAAAAAGGTCTTCGTAAAAGCACCCTCAAGAATCAATCTCTTTAAAGAGAAAAACCCGGATCTTGCGCTTCCTCCTCTGCCTATTGTTACGCGGTGGGGTACCTGGCTTAGCGTTGTGGTATACTACGCAGACAATTTCGAAAGTTTTGCATCCGTTGTGAACGTGCTAGATAAAAATGACGCGTCGTCAATTGAGATTCTTCAAGAGATACTAAAAGACAGCTCTTTGAAAAATGATTTGGCGTTTATATCTGCCAATCTAAGCTTCTTGTGTAAAACTATAGACATACTTGAAAAATCCACTAACCTGTTGTCCGAAACAGTGAAGGAAGTGCGCACTGTTGAAAATAAATTAGATTCACTCCCGGCTTCGCAGGTACAGGGACTGTTAAAGGTCAAATATCAAAATTTGTTCAGGAAAAACAGAGGATTTCAAACAATGTGTCAAATTTCTAGTGTATTAGAGGGTGCTCATGTTGGCGAAATTGATGGCGTTATTGTTGGTGACATTCCTCTCTTTAACTACGCTCGTCTGACTTCCTGTGATGTGGAGCGATCGTTTTCTCAGTATAAGGCGTTCTTTAGAGATAATCGGCATGCATTTGTGATGGACAATTTGGGGATGACCTTTGTTGTTCACTGCAATTCTGAGACTACTTCTAGCAACTAATATTCCAGCGTGTGATGGGTGAGTACGAACTGGTACTATTTTTTCAAAGATGATAGGTTGCGTTTGCCATATTTAAACAAAACATTACCTTTAAAAAAATAACCATTCATAATATCTACGCTGGCATATCAAAAATTAATATACCATACAGCACGTTTCCATACACAGACACCATTTTGCCTTAAGGAGCACGTTTGGTAGCACCATATTCTAATACAAAACATTATACTTATGTATTTCTTGAGCGCGAGTAGTTATGTGATATTTAAAGGAAAATAATTTCAATTTTTTATCACATATTTTAAAGTTTTTCATCACATAAAAAATAAATATTTTTCACATTTTTAGCACATATAAATCCGCTCCCTATTAATTATTGTATTGAAAACTTCATTTATTGTTAAAATCATTTGTATAAGATATTTCTTTTGGAAGAGTTATGTTTTTATGGAATTTTGAACATTGCAAGAATTATGTTTGGAAAAAATTATCATGTAGTTGAGATTTTTAAAAAAAAATATGTATCTAAATTTTGAGGCAGCGTGTACTTACACTTGCCATTTTTGGTGGCAAAATTAGTGTTGCGTAGTGTTACATAAAAGAAAGATCACGAACATTAATCTGCGGAAATAAAGAGAACTCTGATTGGTAGGAATAACAAAAAATTTAATTGATGAATGTGAAAGTTGGGAGTAAAATTCTATAGCCTGATTGGTTACTTTATGCTTGCATCATTTCCGGCTTCTTGATTTCTTCTGCTCCTTCGTGGGAGTGAAGCTTGCTACCGCCCGCGTGTTTTGCTTCTGAACATCCTAGAGGGCAGACACACTGCTGCTTCCGTCCCGTTATGGGATGCCGGCGTCGGGGTAAGCACTATTTCTTCTTGTTTTTTGACATTAACTTAATTTAAATGTAAATTTTCCTTAGGGCATAGGAGTTTACCCTCGAATTTTACTTTCGCCATTTAATCATCGAAATGACTTGGCTTTTCAGCTAAGCATTCACGTTTTAATTTTGGAGGCAATTCCCTCCTATTTTTTTTTAAAGGTAATTAACATGTAATTTAGTGTTCCTCGGGTTTGCCTCCAGTAGCCCAGCATCACTAATAGAGATTTGTTCAATTCTTCCTGTATTTGTATAATTTGAAAATTATTTTGTATGTAGCGTGTATTTACAGGTGCAGTCAAATTTTTATTTTCATTTGGTATATGAGTTGTTTTGGATGTAGATTATGGTTTGTACCTTTTAATCTGGGTTTGTTAGTTTATTAAATTATGAGTTTGAGGGCGATTACCGTCTGCCACTTCTTTTTCATAACGGATACATACCATTTACCTCATAGGGTTTCCATGCCGCTTCCCACATCCTTTGTAGTCGTCAAGCTTCCCAACCTGTTTATGTTTTATGTTGCTTCAAGTCTGTGAACCTTGCGTTTCTTCTAATGTTTTACTATGCCTTTAAAATTCATACATTTTTAATTGTAGTAGTAGTAGTAGTAGTAGTAGTAGTAGTAGTAGTAGTAGTAGTAGTTTTTTTGTTTTTTTTGTGTTATGGCAGGGGAAAATCTTTTAAAGACACCACTCTGTGTGGGAGTTGGATTTCCACCAACTAAAAACCCCTGCCCTCTTCACTCAGACCATTCTGGAACTGCTTGTCGGCATGACATCAGAATGGAGTGATGTATGTTATTAAGTTCTTCCTTTCTCTTCTTTCTCCTTCATCCCCATAATGCTTGTCGCCATTGCCTTTACTGTGTTCCAGGCAAACGGGCTCTCTAACATAATCTGAACCAGATTCCCTGGCGTGAGTTGTCGGCCAAGTTGTTGGCAGGCTTTTCTTCGTTCTTCTTCCCATCGATCACAGAAGAAAAAGGTGTGTTCTACTGTATCCCTTTCAGAACAGTACCAACAACCATCTCCCTGCGTCTTTCCCATCTTCATGGCGTATACGCCGAATCTTCCATGTCCTGTCAGGATCTGCGACAGATAGTAATCTACCTGCCGATGTCTACATTTAAGCCAGTCTCCTATGTTGGGTATTAGCTTTTTTGTCCATTGGCCAACATCGGTTGTGCCATCCCATCGGTCTTGCCAGTCTAGTAAGAGTTGGTTCCTCGAGGCTTTCTTTTCCTCAGCAGATATAGTTGCACCCCTTTCATGCCAAAGTTTTCTCTCTACAACGAGGAGGTCAATGGGAATACTGGCAGCTACAACTTGTAAAGCTGCTGTCGAAACAGTTCGATATGCACAGGTAACTCTGAGCAGCATTTTCCTCTGTACTCTTTCCATAGCTCTTCGGTGAATCTTCCTCCTGAGTGCATTGTGCCAGATAGGTGCAGCATAAAGTAAAATGGAATATACTGCAGAGCACATAATCTGTCTCTTAACTGTTCTTGGTCCCCCGATGTTAGGCATAAGTCTGGCTAATGCCGATGCCTTCTTCTCTGCCTTTTGGGTTACTGCCTTCACATGTGCACCAAATGTGCAATTCCTGTCAATAAGAACCCCAAGGTATCGTACAGACTTTCCTGGGATAATCACTGTATCATTTAATAAGAAACGGACATTTTTCCAATTCCTGGAACCTTTCAAAATTACAGCCTCAGTCTTATGTGGAGCCAATCTCAACTTATTATTTACCATCCAAAGGTTAACTCGTCTCAGTGATTCATTTACTCGGAAGGTCAGTTCTTCTACATTCTCTGCTATTACCACTATTGCAAGGTCATCTGCATAACCAATAGATGTTGTCCCTTTTGTCAGCTGCAGGCGTAAGACACCATCATATAGAATGTTCCACAAGGTGGGTCCTAGGACAGATCCCTGTGGAACGCCAGCACTCATTTCAAGATCTTCTAAATCATGAAATCGAATTCTTCGTCCTTTGAAGTACTTAACGATTATTTGTTGTAGATACTGAGAAATGTTCATCCTACGAAGTTCTCTCAAAATAATGCTCCAAGAAGCAGTGTTAAAAGCATTTTTGACATCTAGCGTTATCAAGGCAGCCCATTTCTCACTGCTCTCTGCCTGTATTTGAATCACCCTCTCAATAGCTTGGGTTGTGGTTCTACCCTTTCTAAATCCAAACTGGTTCGAAGAAAGTCCTCCCTGTTATTCAAGTTCTTTCTCCAGTCTAGTTTTAATCAATCCTTCGTAAAGTTTGCTCAAGGTGTTTAATAAGCACAGTGGCCTGTATGCTGATGGATCTAATGATAGTTTCCCTGCCTTCAATAACAGCACTAGCTTGGCTACTTTCCACTCATCGGGGAATTCACGCTTTTTTAATAAATCATTTAAGACTGATAAGATCCAACCAGGTGCCACCTCAACTGCATACTTGATGGCTTCTGGTGGGATTCCATCTACACCTGGTGCCTTACCAGTCTTCATATTGCGTGCTACCTCTTCTAACTCAACCACAGTGAACGGTTCTGCAACACAAAAATCTGATTTCGTTTCAAGTCTGTCATTAGTACAAGGGAACAACTCCATTGCTATGGCTTTCCTTCTATCAGCTGGGAGCTGAACTGGTACCCTGTTGATTATTCGACCGGTCACTATCTTATATCCCGCTCCCCAGATATCACTGTCTAGATCTTCGCATAGCTTTTGCCAGAGATTTCTCTTAGAATCCTTTATTAGCTTCATTAGTTGCCTCTTTGATGCCTTATAGTCAGCTTCTAATGGTATTAAGTTGACCTGGCTGATTTTTTTCCTAGATCTTGTAAGAATTCGTCTCTTGCGATTGCAGTCTTTCCTTTGCATGTCTATTTCATTGTTCCACCAGTAAGGGACTCGTGTTTTATATTTTGTTGATCCCCTCAATCGGCTGGTCCTACAAGCATCTTTAAGAGCAGCAGTTACATCTTTTAGAGTATGTTGCACTGTATCTGCAGTTTGTGACATCCACTCGATTGCAATTTTAAAGGTTTCCCAATTATAGTTCCACACCGTTTTCGTGATATCATTAAGCTTCTTCGATCCCTTAACTTGAAAGTAAATAAAACGATGGTCGCTGAGAGATTCATCTTCCATAAATCCCAGTCAACAATGAATGACGCTATACCCTGCGTTGAGCAGGTGACGTCTATGAAAGACTCTGAGTTCCCTCTGGAAAAAGTTGGTAAGATTCCAGTGTTATGAACCACCAAGTCTAGGGTCGCTATCCATTCTGCCCAATATTCTCCCCTACGATCTGCAGTTGGTGCCCCCCACAGAGGCGACTTGACATTTAGGTCTCCGAGAATGATAGATTCAATACCTGACGCCATGCAGTCCTGAACTATTGCATCTACTTCAGCTTTGAAAATATCAAAAGGGATGTTAGGAAAGATATAGCAACAATAAATCTGATATTGCTGAAGTTGAATACACAAATATCCTTCTTCTGCCCTTATGCTTAGCACCTCCAACTTATCATTTAAAAAATATGCAGCTACATCACATCTTTTGTCCATGAACCAACCACCTTCGGCTAGTAGTAGTAGTAGTAGTAGTAGTAGTAGTAGTAGTAGTAGTAGTAGTAGTAGTAGTAGTTTTTTTGTTATGGCAGGGGAAAATCTTTTAAAGACACCACTCTGTGTGGGAGTTGGATTTCCACCAACTAAAAACCCCTGCCCTCTTCACTCAGACCATTCTGGAACTGCTAGTAGTAGTAGTAGTAGTAGTAGTAGTAGTAGTAGTAGTAGTAGTAGTAGTAGTAGTAATGTAACAAAAATGACTTTACCCTCTGCACAAGGCAGTGCCAAAAGAAGGCAAAAAACTGTAAGATTTGAAAACAAGGTCCTGGACAGGTATCAGGCCGTGGGTGGAGTTTGCATTGGTTGAACGTGAATAAAGGGGTGATCATCCAAGCTCGAGAGGAAGTCCAAGGTAGAACATTAGGAAAAGGAGCTTCAGAGGACAAAAAGGTGTGGTGGTGGAATCTGGATGTGCAGGAAGCATATACCCATAAGAAAATGTGCTGAGAAGACAACTCAAGATGAAATTTATAAAAGTCAGATGACACGACCACATAAAACTAACAGGATTCCTGAAGATGTTATCTACCACCTTGAAATATAAATCAAGCTTTTAGATCATCAATATTAATTCACAAAATTAAACTAAACAGTGTCCTGCATGATTCAGATATTCATAATTATAACACATGACAAACAGGCTGGTGACATAGCTCTCTTTCAAATACACTCATATAAGTATGGCAACTATAGCTTTAAGTTCTCAGCCATTCAATCATATAATCATCTTCCAAGAGATTTAAAATCAGTTTCCAATCTGTCATCTTTCAAAATTAAATTAAAGAAAGTGCTATGGAATCAGTACCTAAGTAAGTAGATGACTTTCATGATAAGACTTTGTGTAATGGTAACGTAAAGGAATATATTTAGAGTAATGTTCATTATAACAAATTTATATATTTATTTGCAGCCAATGTATATGTATCATATTTATTTTAGACGCTAAACAAATTGTATTGTACAATTCCTGTATATGAGTATTTGGCTCGTTGGAATTAATTAATAAAGTAATATATATATATATATATATATAAACCAAACTTGAAGCAGATCAAATCAGAGATGGCAAATCGAAGAGCACATCATAATGGGAGAAACTAAAACAAGTCATAAAAGGAACAACTGATGGAATGACAAAGGACATTTGTACTAATGCCAGCACACATAAATATTGGTTAATCAAGGCCACGGCCGCTTCCTTCCCACTCCTAGCCCTTCCCTGTCCTATCGTCACCATAAGACCTATCTGTGTCGGTGCGACGTAAAGCAACTAGCAAAAAAAAAAAATGGTGGACACGGAGGCCTTCCGTGTTACATTATTATTATATTATTATTATTACATTATTATTATGCTGATTGTATCTAATTGCATTTTTGTGTTCTTTGTATCTGGTGTGGAAATTTAGTTTTGTTTGGCCTATATATGTGCGTTGCAGTTTGTTTCTTGACATATGAGTTCATTCAAATTATGCTACCAGTTTCATTGTTGTTTTTGTTATTATTATTAAATTATTGCAATTTAAATTGTTTTTAAATGATTTAGGAGTTGTCTAAGGAGCTTTTAATAGGCTGTTTAGATTTCTCTAATTTTCCATTATGTTATACATTTTCAGTTCAGTGAATGATTGTCGTGTAACTATATTTGTAATTATTATTATTATTATTATTATTATTATTATTATTATTATTATTATTATTATTATTATTATTATTATTATTATTATTATTATTATTATTTATTTGGGATTAAATTTATGTGGTTAGGGGTGTGCAGCTGTGAGCTTGCACCTGGAGATAGTGGGTTCGAATCCCACTCTCAGCAGCCTTGACGATGGTTTTCCGTGGTTTCCCATGTTCACACCAGGCAATTAATTAAGGCCACGGCTGTTTCCTTCCCATTCTTAAGCCTTTCCTATCCCATCATCACCATAAGACCTATCTGTGTTGGTGCGACGTAAAACAAATAGCTTTAAAAAAAGTTAGTGATTTGACAGAACAAAGTATGAACTGAATTAAAGTGTATCTTGTAAGATTATTTTTCTTGATAAATGATAAGCTAATGAAATGACTGTAGAGGCCAAGATGCTGCATAAATTCATGATACAACTTAATTCAATTCATACTCTGTTAAATCAAATCATTAACATGAATTTAATCCCAAATGCTCAACAATAATAACAACAACAACAACAACTAGAGGATCACACTGCTCTGTGATATGTATGCTCTTTGGGCAAGAACAAGATCTTAATTTGATTTTTAATCTCTGGTATATTATTTGACAAAAACAACAGTAAGTCCCCAAAGAACATATATAAAACAAGCACAAAAAAAGACCCCAGGAGCATATTAATAGCATACACATCACTCTGCAACATTCATTATAAATAAATCAAATAATGTGTCTTCATATGAAATGACACTGTGCATTGCCTAGGTACTTTTAGGATTTATATTGCCTGTTAATTATATGTCAAGTGAAATTTTGTAGATTTTTTATTGATATTTTACTATTTTGTAGTTTTAGAGTTACTGTTTTGTGTTTAATTTAAAGTTTTAGTTTTAGATAAGTTTGTTTCACATGGGAGTTTGTTTTTGTTGAAGCCCATATTGGCTGAGAGATGATCCTTTCAAGCAAATAATAAAAAAATAAGAGATAATTGTATGGGACAGTCAAAAGAAAATCAACCCCTGTTACAACAGGACCAAGGAATGGTTTTATTCAAAAGTAATTACCGAAAGTGTTAATACATTTATCCCACTAGGAGACGATATGATCAATTCCAGTTTTGTAGAAAGAGATAGGTCGCTGACGGATCCACAACCACAACCATTCTTGCACCTCCTCGTCCAAATGAAACCGATGTCCACGAAAGTCTTTCTTCCTTCGTGATTCATCGGTTCGATATAGATTTTGATTCCCATAGAGAATCTGAAATATTTGTCCCAAATGAGTAAATTTATAATACCAATATAAATTCTGTTATTGGACATTATAAATTTTCCAGCTAACTCATTCCTGGTTGCCAACGTTTCGCCCTCGTGTGCCAGGTTGGGCTCATCAGTTGGTACCTAGCACACTTACTAAGACGCTGGCTAGTGCATACCATAGAGGCCACTGTGAAACGCTGGCAACCAGGGTTAACTGGAAATTTTATAATGTCCAATAACGGAATTTATATTGGTATTAGAAATTTACTCATTCGGGACAAATATTTCAGATTCCCTATGGGAATCAAAATCTGTATCATCTAATAGCCAAGCAGGCATCAATTTTTGGCAAGGAGACAAAGTCTCTCATAGTGCATTGGCACTGCCGGTGGCTCCAAGTAGCCTACGCAGTGGCCTCCGTGGTATGCACTAGCCAGCATCTTGGTAAGTGTGCTAGGCAAGGTTCTTAAACACTACTAAAGGTTGGGCCCAACGCGAGCCGAGCTGCTATTGGTTAACGAAATGACGTCACAGTAGGAGCAAAGCAGCCGAGCCCAGAGCGCGCAAATCAGTAGGAATCTCATAATATCAGCAAACATTACAGTTTCTCAGAATTAATTGCACACCAGACATAAAGATTACTGCTGTTATAAGATTGAAAAAGAGTACAGCATAGTAACTTTTCATTATTTCCATTACGAATAAGGCGTAAATGCAACGTGACGGTACACTGGCCAACGCTTGAAATTTATTAACATTTCCAAGTTCCTCTATTTAGTTTGAGGAAGGTTACGCGCTTTCAAATCTGTAAACATAAATATTTAGAGATGTGAAATTTTTGTCATATTAAATCTTTACAGCAGAAATTCCGTGATGGAACTACCGCACGATATACTGACTCACTTCCGCAGGGATCGAGTTTAAAACTTAACACATATTATAACAGCAGCAGAAGTAAGTTCATATTTGAAACCATGCATAGATAGTCCTGGAAAACCTACAACCTGTTTTCCAGTCTTTGACCGGGTCAGGGATGTAATGAATGAACCATATATAGGCTATTATTCCAATGGGGTCGCCACTCCCAAAGTGATTTATTAATGACTGATAAATGATATGAAATGATAATGGAGAGTGTTGCTGGAATGAAAGATGACAGGGAAAACCGGAATACCCAGAGAAAAACCTGTCCTGCCTCCACTTTGACCAGCACAAATCTCACATGGAGTGACCAGGATTTGAACCACGGTATCCAGTGGTGAGAAGCCGACGCGCTGCCGTCTGAGCCACGGAGGCTCCGCATAGATAGTCTACTTTTTTAAAATTAAACAATAAGAAAGAACAGGAGAAACACTTCATTAGAACACAGTCCTACCTGTGAGATTAGATGTCATGAAGTGGTTGCTTTTGAAGATGAAATCCACTGTCATGCCTTTCACTGATGAGCTGCTATGGATTTTTCAGTTCTTGTCCGAATGTTCATTTGTCGTATGCGTATAAATATTCTCGTTCTAACATACATTTTAATATTTCTGGTGGTACAGCGGGGAATTTACTGCTAATTATTTGACACTTTGCGTATAATATTAGGTGTGCATCACAGTTCAGCTCGTCCGTGAGTGTCCCTGAAAATTAATTCAAATTCCTTTATTTGGTTTACCATTCTAACGATGGAACAAGTAGACCTCCCCGAGATAACATTTCTATCCATCCCACAGGGGCTGTACCAGAAGAAATGGAAAGCATTTCCGCAGTGGGACTTCGCATTGAACTGTCATATTTACTTTCACGGCCGGCGATGTACCGTACCAAAATCCCTCTGCTGAACAATCAGGTGTCGCTTTAGATTGCGGTGAATCTTTTTTTTTCTTTTTTTTTCCTATTTATTTACATTGCACCGACACAGATAGGTCTTATGGCGACGATGGGACAGGAAAGGCCTAGGAATGGGAAGGAAGGAAGCGGCCGTGGCCTTAATTAAGGTAGAGCTCCAGCATTTGCCTGGTGTGAAAATGGGAAACCACGGAAAACCATCTTCAGGGCTGCCGACAGTGGGGTTCGAACCCACTATCTCCCGAATACTGGATACTGGCCGCACTTAAGCGACTGCAGCTATCGAGCTCGGTCGGTGAATCATTAACGGCACAGTTTTCTATCGCAATGATACTGTACTATGAACACAAATTTCACTCCTGCTACACTGTTCACGCAACAAAATAAGTGCACCTCACTGCACGAAACACAGCAACTTAACAGAGATCTCACAGAAACGAACTACTGTACGACACACACACTACGCAAAATACTAGATAAACCAACAGCAATATACGGAAAGAAATTACGTATGGTTATTACGTGGAAATCCTTTCTTTATAAGACAGACATACACAAACAACGAAATGAGATACACGTGCGGTTGTATGCAACAGTCACGGTGCTCCTATGATGATGTCACGAGCAGGACGAGGGAAAACTAGCATCCACTGCGCAGCCAATCTGGGCCACCCGTGTGTGCTAGGTACCAACTGATGAGCCCAACCTGGCACACGAGGGCAAAACGCTGGCAACTAGGAATGAGTTAACTGGAAAATTTATAATGTCCAATAACGGAATTTATATTGGTATTATTCATCAGTTTTCCCGGATAATGCCAGCAATCCGCCCTATCACATCAGGAGTAATGGCTCGTTGGATCTGTTCTGGGCGCGCATCGTCTTGTAGTGATGTGCGCCCTTCTGGGAATCTCCTATGCCACTTGTGCACACACATCATGGACATACAATGTTCGCCATACACAGAAGCCATGCAGCGATGAGTTTCGTGTACTCCAGCACCCTTAGCCACCAGAAAATGAACCACATTTCTCTGCTCTTCTTTGCTTGCCTCCATTTTTACAGCTGAACAAACACACTAGACCAGTCTGCGCAGCGATGGCAGTATCAATACATAACAAGAGTGTAGTCACCTTTCGTGCGGAATGTGTATTATGGCGGGTATTCGGTTTTCATTTGACTGCCCCTTATACTTACGCGTCGCGCTACAGATATGATGTACACGATTCCAACTCTCATTGGAAAGTGATTTGATTTTACGATTATTCAAAGTTACCATTACTCAAAGTTGACTGAACCTAGAAACCCATCCATGCCTGATGATTCACCAGCAGATAATTCCAGAGAAAAAAAGAATGGAGCAAATTGGTCCAGTAGAATGGCCAGATGAGCTAGGCAAAGCTGTTTTGACACTTTTTAACATATAGATAATAAAACTACTAATATAGTTTCACGAAAAGTGTTTACATAACTGAAAATGATGGAAAATTAAAGGAAAACTACCCATTAAAAACTCATTAGACAACCCCTAAATAATTTTCAAAAACAATTTAAATTATGATAATAATATGTTGATAATAATAAAATGGTAGCATAATTTGAATGAACTAAAATGTCAAGACACAAACTGCAACGTCACATACATAGGCCAAACAAAACTAAATTTTCACACCAGATACAAAGAACACAAAAATGCAATTAGGTACAATCGGCATTCAGCCTGTGGAAAGCTTGTATACAATAATAATAATAATAATAATAATAATAATATTATTAATATTATTATTATTATTATTATTATTACTATTATATAATTCGCTGGGGCCATCAAGGACCACGTTAAGTCTTGTTGCATTTGACACTGAACTTGGCCTTCTTTAGAGCCCAAATTTCCCTCATTCTTTGTGAGTGGGCCTGCTTACGCTCCTCTGTCCAAGGGGCACCGTGTCTTCTCTTCGGTTGCTCGTCTCGGTTTAGCCCGTTCGTCAATATTTTCTTGCGGAAGAGATCTCTGTTAAGGGCGTCTTCAGCTGAGATATGTAGCATTTGCAGGTCTTCTTTGGTATTTCTAAACCAGGGAATTGTGGTTTTGGGGTTTGAATCAAAAAAGTGAAAGATTTCTTTAGTTAACTTTCTTCCGTCTATTCTTTTCAGATGACCGTAAAATTGTGCCTGTCTTTTACTGATTGTGTCGGTAATTTTCTCTATTTTGCTGTAGACTTCCTTGTTGGATCTCTTTTGATGGATTCCATTTCTGTACTTTGATCCCAAGATTCCTCCCACAATTTTGCTTTCTCTTTTCTCCAGTTCTTCAAGGAGTCCTTTGTTGGCATTTAGAGACAGGGTTTCGGCTGCACATAGAACTACTGGCTTCAGAACTGTTTCATAGTAACGTATCTTGGTGTTTTGGGAAAGGCATTTTTTGTTGTAGATTGTGCGGGATGTTTGGTAGGCTATTTCCAGTTTGCGTACTCGCTCCTGAAGTGCTTTTTTGTCCAGTCCATTTTTCATGATGATCTCACCCAGGTATTTGAATTTGTCTACTCGGGTGATGTCCCCGTATTTTGTATAGAGTTTTGGTGGAGCCTCTTTGATATTAGTGATTACTTCTGTTTTCTCAAACGATATCTGCAAACCAGTTTGTTCGGCAATTTCGTTTAAAATTTCAACTTGAGCTCTAGCGGTTTCTATGTCGTTTGAGAGAACAGCAATATCATCGGCAAATGCTAAGCAGTCTGTTGCGATCTCCTTGGATTTGGTTCCTATTCTCAATGGACTGTATTTGGTTTCCTGTTATCTCACCTGCCAGCTTCTGATGATCTTTTCAAGAACACAGTTGAAGAGTATCGGGGATAGCCCATCACCTTGTCGGACTCCTGTTTTGATGTCAAAGGAATGCGAGAGACATCCGTGGAACTTCACCTTGGATTTTGTATTGGTCAGGGTGGCTCTAATTAATGCCAGCAGTTTCAAATCAACTCCAAATTCATTTAAGATGTTTAGCAGGACTTCCCGGTCAATGGAGTCATACGCTTTTATTTTTATTATTATTATTATTATTATTATTATTATTATTATTATTATTATTATTATTATTATTATTATTATTATTATTATTATTATTATTATTATTATTATTATTTACATTTTATAGCCCTCACTGGACCACTCTAGCCAACTTTATACAAAGAAATTTTCAGTTTCCTGTCAGGCCAGTACTTCTTCATTCTCTCTGATCTTATCCTTCTTTCTTCATTGGAAATCACCCTTCCTATTGTCTGTTTATTGATTCTGATTTGCAGTCTGGTTTGTTTGTCTGTGAGTTTCTTGATTCTATCGGTTTCGTTTCTTAGGTCTTCCACTGTAATTTGTAGTTTATCCATACCTTCCTTGATTTCTGTAATCCACTTAATATTGCACTTACTATTCCATAATTTTTCTATTATTCTCCTGATGATCCTGTTCTCTGGTGTCCTGATTAGATGTCCAAAAAATGAAATGTGTTTCTTCCTGATTGTGCTCACTACTGGTTCCATTTCCTTGTAGACTGTTTCATTAGAATCTACTCTCCAGTGTCCATCTTTTTGGTATGATTTGTTGATGCACGTTCTAATGATTCTTCTCTCTATCTTGAGTATTTTGTCTATTCGTGCAGTGTTAGTTGTTTTGAAGATGGTTTCGCTTGCGTATGTTATTTCTGGTTGAGTGACTGTTTTGTAATGTTTTAATTTTGTTGCTATTGACATGCCCTTTTTGTTGTAGGTATTCTTGGTGACATATTGTGCTCTGGTCAGTTTATTTATTCTGTTATGCCATGCTGGCTTTTCATTGAGGTTATATGTTATGATTTCTCCCAGATATTTAAATTTATCTACAATTTTGATTTCTTGGTTTCCTATGGCAATTTTGTTTATGAGCGCTGGGTCAGTAAACATGATTACTGTCTTTTCATAAGATATTCCAAGACCAATTGTCTGTGCTATTTCCTGTAGTGATATAACTTGTCTGGTTTCCTGAATATTGTTGGATAAGAGAGCAAGGTTATCAGCAAAACCTAGGCAATTTAAACTTATGTTGTCTTTGGGTCTTCCAATTCGGATGTTCTTTGGGCTACTCTTGTACCATTCCCTCATTATATATTCCAAGGCACAGTTGAACAGCAGTGGTGACAAGCAATCTCCTTGTCTTAAGCCTGTTTTTATGATGAATGGCTCAGAGAATTCCCCTCTGAACTTGACTTTTGATTTAGTGTTGGTTAAGGTGAGTTCAATCAATTTGATTAATTTTGGATGGAGGCCAAAATTTCTTAAAATTTTCAACATTGAAGGTCTAAGGATACAGTTGTAAGCTTTTTTAAAGTCCACGAAGGTTATTGCAAGAGGTTTGTTTTGCTTCTTGTAATATGCTATGGCTAATTTTAAAGTGATGATTTGTTCTGCACAGCTTCTCCAAGGTCTGAAGCCTCCTTGGTATTCACCTAATTCTTCCTCTAGTTGCTCTCTGATTTTCCTGTATAGGATTCTGGAGAAAATCTTGTATGTGCAGTCTAAAAGAGAGATACCTCTGTAATTATCTGGATTGCTTTTATCTCCTTTTTTGTGGAGTGGGTGGATTATGGCTGTGGTCCAATGTTCGGGGAACTTTTCTGTTATCCAGATTTTTGTTAGGGCCATGTGTAAGGATGTTCGAACTGTATCACTGGCATATTTCCGCATTTCTGTGAAAACTTTGTCTTCTTCGCAAGCCTTATAATTTTTCAACTCTTTGAGTGCTGTTTCCACCTCTTGGATTGTTGGGGGCTTTATGAGTTCCGGTGGGGTTTTGATGGGCGTGTCTGTATTAATTGATAAAAGTTCCTGGGGTTCTTCACAATTCAAAGTTTAATGAATGCTTTTGCCGTGATGTTGGCATTTTCCTTGTCATTATGTGTCATTTTTCCATCCTCACTTTTCAGCATTAATGTGGGAGGGGCAAATTTTTGTACTTGTCTTCCAAACATTTTGTAAAAGTCTCTGGAATTGGTTTTGTGGTAGTTTTCTTCTATTGAGTTGATTAGATCTTCCTGTGATTATCTCTTGGTTTGCCTGATAATTTGTGTAAACTTTTTCCTGATTTTTTGAGGTTGGTTGCACTTTCTTCTGTTTTGTGTGTTTGAAATTTTAACCATGCCTTATGTCTTTCTTTATGAATTTTGTCACATTCTGAGGTCCACCAAGCATGTTTTTTACGTGTGTTCAATGGGGCTAAATTTTCAGCTTGTTGCCTGAGAATTGGAACCAGTTCTTCTAAGTTATCTGTCAGTTTTATGTTTTGTGTGACTTCTCTATATTTATCATTCCTAATTAATTGGTGTGGACCACAGTTCCTCTTTCGTTTATTGCATTTTGGTTTCTTTTTTTTAGTGTTGTGAACTTAATTTTGATTTTGACTATGTAATGATCTGAACCTATATCTACTCCTCTTAATACTTTAACATTGTAGATTTCTCTGTGGAAGGTTTTGTCCATAAATATGTGATCCAGCTGCCATTCCCCCTTTTCTCCAATCAGGATGTTTCCAACTTTTAAGTTTGTTGGGCCTCCTATTGAAGTAGGTGGACTTTGAGATTAGTTGGTGTTCTCTGCAGAGTTCAACAAGTCTTTGACCATTCTTATTTGTATGTTTATGTGGAGCCCATTTCCCAATGATATCTCGGTATTTCTTTTCTCTTCCGAGTTGGGCATTGAAGTTCCCTAATAGGATCTTAACGTTGTTAATATTTATTTGGTTTACAGTTTGGTCAAGGAGATCCCAAAACTTTTCTACTTCCTTCCTAGTCTTTGTTAGAAAATTATTTTCCCCTACTAATGAAATGAATAATAATAATAATAATAATAATAATAATAATAATAATAATAATAATAATAATAATAATAATAATAAATTACAAGCACAGGACAAAGACATCAACACAAATCTTAAAGTTATACATCAAAAATAAAAGCAAATATGTTGGCATTAAGAAGATATTGAAACTTTAAAAAACACACGCATGATGATGATAATACAACAACAATAATAATGACAATAAGTACAGTTCCAAAAGAGCTGACTGTAAAATTACATAATAGAAAATTACTGGTATAATAGGCAGCCCATTCATTGGTCATTAAGAGACCCTACATAATTTAAAAACATTCTTAATACAATAGTAATAAAGAAGAAGGAAAACTCGACAAATGTTGATTCTGTGTGGTCCTAAGCGACCCACTCGCACATAAAATGAAGAAAGGGAGTACTAAGAATAATAGTAAAAAATAAATTATAAAATTTTAAAAACCTAAAAATACAGTTCAGTGCATCATTGACCTAGCCGTGGGGGGGGGGGGGGGCGTGGCGTGGCGTGGCGTGGCGTGGCGTGGCGTGGCGTGGCGTGGCGTGGCGGAGGGTTAATGGACTAACTAGCCAACTGGACTCACACCAAAAACAGAGTATTACATCACCTTGCATCTTCCATTCTATGCTAGACTGGAGAGAGGTGAGGACTTCATTAAGGGTCGTATTCATGAACGAGACTTTGACTTCGACTTACGTAAGTTCGCTTAGTTGGGTTTCGTGGAAGTCTGTTTCATAGACGCAACTTTTACAAAGTAGACTCTGGTGTAAGTAGACTTTGGTAAGTTACGATGTGAATAATTAGATATGATGTTGGCAATGAAAACACTGGAAGAGCAGTATAGCTTTAAATACGAGCTGTACTGTGTGAGAGCATTAGTTACCTGTGAGATTGGATGGAGTGACTGTGAGTGGGTCAAGAATGCCTTTATGACGATGAAGAGGCCAGTATTAACGGCTCACTGCGATTGAACGAGGCCATATAAGAGGGCTACGTGAAGGTGGATTTTCCTTCCATGCTATTGCAGAACGACTTGGCAGGTATGTCTCCACTGTGTATGCGTGCTGCCAGCACTGGTCACGAGAAGGTACGCTTGCAAGAACACTGGGCTCCAGATGTCCCCCTGGCACCACCAAGAGGGAGGACCGCCGTATTTGGCGTATGGCTGTGGCGTAGCAGGCTGCGTCTGCAGCAGCAATTCGAGCGGCAGTTGGCACCACAGTAATGCAGTGAACTGTTAGAAATTGGTTACTTGAAGGACAGCTCCAAGCCAGACGCCCTGCGGCATGCATTCCACTTACCCCCAAAACACCGCCATCTTCGATTTCAGTGGTGTCAAGTGAGAGCTCATTGGATGATGGAGTGGAGGTCCGTTGTGTTTTCTGATGAAAGCCGGTTCTACCTTGGTGCCAGTGATGGCCGTATGTTGGTTAGAAGGAGGCCAGGTGAGCGCCTCCATTCCACCTGATGATATAGATGTTGATTCCCGTAGGGAATCTGAAATATGTGTTCCGAATGAGTAAATTTATAATACCAATAATGGACCATTTATATTCCATTCCACCTGTCAGTGGCATCGACACACTGGACCTACACCGGGAGTTCTGGTCTAGGGAGCAATTTCCTATGACAGCAGGAGCACCCTGACTGCAGATGTGTACGTCCATCTGGTGATTCAACCTATTGTGCTGCCATTCACGAACAGCATTCCCAGGGGTGTTTTCCAACAGGATAATGCACACCCCCATGACGCTGTTGTAACCCAAGGTGCTCTACAGAGTTTCAACATGTTGCCTTGGCCTGCTTGATCCCCGATCTGTCCCAAATTGAGCACATATGGGACATCATTGGACAACAACTCCAGATTCATCCGTCCCTGTATTGACCGACCAAGTGCAACAGGCATGGAACTACATCCCACAAGCTGACATCCGGCACCTGTATGACACAATGCATGCACTTTTGCATGCCTGCATTCAACAGTCATGTGATTACACTGGTTATTAATGGACCAGCATGGTACATTTGCAATGGCTTTTCTCGCGTGGATATTAACCTGTAGTCTTGTACCTTTAATCAGTTAAATATGTTAACAAATATATTGCCAAAATTTCCATATTCTACATTCCTTATTTCATGGTGTTTGGATATATTTTTCTGCCAGTGTAATTATTAATAAAACAGAAAATCATTTTGAACTTTTATCTAAGAACACAATGACCCTCAAATATATCTTGCTACATCTGGAAATGGGAGTATTTGAAACAAGAATTTTGAAGTACCATGTGACAAAACAGCAGGAGAATCCCTCAAATTTAATCACTGATAACAATATATTTGTCAGATCAGCTATTACATCACAAGTGATCAATGATCAGCTATGTTACTACCAAACATACACTTCTATCTGTCATCACCATTCATATACTACCAGATGGCATATCCCATCTAGTATCCAAACTGTACAAGAGCAACACTTACTATAACTAACAAGATAATTTATTCTTGAATGAAGAAAATGGTAAAGGAAGAAAAAGAAAATTAGAAAACAATTGGTTTCAACAAATTTATTCAAAATAGATCTTCATCATAAGCAATAACAGGCACCATTTTTGATAACACAGAAATATATTAACAACTGTAAACTTAGCCTCTAATAATTGTATGTAATGTATAGCACTGTTGTATATCACTTATCGCATGTCTATCCTTACTGAATATACAGTAAAATTGAATGTTACAGGACTATCATAATAATTTATTCTTTGGAATATGAGAGAGGCTACATTCCACTGTGGAGTGAAAAGCTGCTAGGAACCATAACAATCACTATAAAGACTAATTACTGAAAAATAAGAAATTTCAAGCTAAAAGCTTAATTATGAACATAACATCTCATGGCAAAAAAAGAGTAAAATAAAACTGTCTTTCTATACCATGAATTGTATCTAAATTTGCACTCTGAAAATACTGCTGAATAGAAAGAGAGAAGTAAGTTATATGAAATCACTTACATAAGTCACATGATCTCAACAGATCACCAATTATGTAATTTTATTAATTTGATCACAAGTATAACACAAATCACTAGAGTACATAGGCTTACTAAATTAAAATTTCTCCAAATATTTTTAAAATAAAACACAAATATAACCATAAGATAAGGATACAATAATTTCCTTAGATAGGCACAATAAGTCTCAAAACCTATCCTAAACACTTTGGCTACACCGAGCTGAAAATATTAAACTGCTTATGAATTGAATACAGGACCTGTCTTGCATCCGCAAGATTAGCCAAGAATGTAACCAAAGCCATAAATACCCAATATTTTGGAAATCCAAAGCCAATTATTTCAAAACTGTTTCTACAGTAAGCTAATGGCATCAATTCCCATGCACTAGTAATTGTATCTCCCCAATCAGTACTAGATGTATCGACTGGTTTTCATTCTAGAAAGAAAGGAAGGAAAAGGATTGAGAGAGAGATGAACTTATTCTCCAATCCCTACGTATTTTTATCTCTGAAGGTAAGTAGCAACCAGAAACCATAAAACAAAAACAATTTTAGGGCTTTATCAATCAAGGTTCATTCTCTAATATGAGTGGAATATACTGTATTAGATGACTGAATTTCTTCCAAAAGGAAATGTGTTAAATGACCCTAAAGGTTCTGTATGAAACAAGCTTCAGAGATGTTTTATTATCCATTATACAGTTATATAATTAAGTGATTGGCTAATTCAAGAATATCCCATTTCATTTTCCATTTTATATAATCATGGGACTGATTTCTTCCCACACCACATGGCATAATAGCCCTGATGGAGCTTGGTCTACTAAGTGACCACTTCTGAGCCTGAAGGCCTGCAGATTACAAGATGACATATGATCAGCGTGATGAATCCCCTCGGCCAAAGCCACAAACAAATACTCAATATTTTTGGAAATGCAAAGCCAATTATTTCAAAACTGTTTCTACAGTAAGCTAATGGCATTGATTCCCATGCACTAGTAATTTTATCTCCATCGTTCTTGACTTTCTAGTCTGGGGTCACTATCTCGCCATCAGATAGCTCTTCAATGTAATCAACGTTGGCTGAGTGGACCTGACTGATGATGGGACTGATGATCTTACGATAAACATCAATCGATGAACAATACTTTAAATCATTATATCTAACGGATTGATTTTAATGAAATGAGAGTAGGTAGCAACTAAAATTGGTCCCAGGGGCCCCTAATTTGAGAGCATGGGTTGGCAGTGAGGGGTCTCCAAGCCAAGTCTGGCATTTCTTCCTGTTACTTGTGTCAGGCTCTTCACTTATATCTTTTCTTTCCAACCTCCCTCGGTCAACTCTTGTTTCCTTTTGACTCCAATGATATTAGGTTTGTAATGCCGAGGGAGTCTCACTTTCATGCTGTTAGTGGCTCTTCCCTTTAATTTGTCGATGCATTTCTTCTTTGAAGTGTCAGACCTTCTCCATTTTCCCTCTGATTAGTGTAACGAGACTATGGTTGCCCAGTTGTACTTCCCATTAAAATAATAATCACCACCACCACCACAATTACCATCTAAAAGAGACAGCTGCACAGGAAAAAAGGAAACCAGTGGTGATAAATATTTTTTTCTATTCAACCTGTAATTTTTTTGTTTTGTTTTTTAATATAAAGAATTCATCCTTCTCATGGGTATAGGAGGTTCTGGTGCAAGGTTGTAGAAGACATGTTTTGGCAATCCTATTCCGTCTATAATTTTCTCAACTTTTTAGATACTGAAGTGAACAAGATGCCATTTGAAAGAGAAAGGTCCAAATGTAAAAACAGTTTGAGAAGAATTAACATTGGCCTCATAGAAGGGCTCAAATTTCACCCATGTTTTTCAAAAGCATTCCTTAGATAATCTCAATTGGACTTGAAAGTCAATTTACTCTATCAAAAGTTATTAAGTTACAAATTTCACTGAAGTTTATATACTTCAGTTTATTGTTTCAGTTTATTGTGAACTGTGGTGCAGTACATGTTTAAAATGCCTTTATTGGATCTTACTTCAGTGATCACAGATGACATGGATTAAATAAAATTTGTATCATGGAAAAAATTAAAATACATTAGTTACTGGTATTTTACAATATTTGAGTTTTGTTAATTCAGTTACTATGAATTCTTCACTTAAATATTTGTAGCTATGACCTAAGTATGTAGCCCTCCATATACTGTATATATAGGATATGTTTTTGGGCTGGGGATCTGTTTGGAATTGGCATCATACATTTCCTAACAACATTGTACCATGACAATCTGTTTTGATCCTTATGGGATCATCTTCAGCTAACAATAAGAATCGTGAAGAATATGTTAAAAACAAACTAGATACAGCACACTTAAAATATATAACAAACAAAGACATTAAAAACATCTCTAAGAAGCATGTTGCTCAGTTTTACGTCTGAAAATGTTCATAAAATGCTGATCCATGGGAGTGCTCATTGATGAGGTAATTGATACAATGTGGAAATTAAGGATGGAAAGTTCTCATTGAGTGCAATGGATGTAGATGTCATGAAGTTTTTGTTTGAATGGTTGAATGGTTGATATAAGGTGTCATAAAACTGTAAGTATATACAGAACAGAAATTAAATTAATTTGTTGTAATCTTCTCACTCTGTGCTTTCTTCATGTAACTAAGAGCTTGAAAAAATCCTGTAATCAAGTGAACCGCATTCTACTCCTCAGTCCAGAATTGAAATCCTTGAACTGGCCAGAAAACAGACCCAGGGCCTTGGAATAAGAGACAAGCTCCCTCTACACCACAGGGCTGAATAATAATAATAATAATAATAATAATAATAATAATAATAATAATAATAATAATAATAATAATAATAATAATAATAATAATAATAATAATAATAATAATAATAATAATAATAATATTTAATTTATTAAATAATTTTTTGTTTGTTTTGTTTTACAATTTACTTTAAATTGCACTGACACAGACAAGTCTTATGGCGATGATGGTATAGGAAAAAGGGCTAGGAATGGGAAGGAAGTGCCAATGGCCTTAATTAAAGTACATTCCCAGCATTTTCCTGCTTTCTGGGCTGGAAACAGTGGGGTTTGAACCCGCTATCTACTGAATGCAAGCTGACAGCTATGTGACCCAAGCCACACAGCCACTTGCTCGGTAGGTACCCACTGTAGTAAGTATGCTGTTATGATGACGTGTTTATGAAAGCAAGTGGATTTTACCTTAATATTGTTGGTTATTGTCAGTGAGAAGTAATTTAACTTACCTTCCTAAGAAAGTAACATTCAGTAGCCACATAGCAAGAAACAAAAGAACAGTTCCCCTCCACAAGAGCTTTCATGGCCTGTATAGAGACAGATTTTGTTTTCTATTTATTGTATCTTTTCAGTTTTCAACTTTTCAGGAATTATCTCAACCACAAAACAAACTTCCTGACCCAGCTATATAAAGGTTTTAGAAATGAAGTGCCACATCCACATGGTTCAGATTCCAAGTAAAACTAGAGATCCCATGCAGCAATCACAATATAGAAAATAACATAAGAGTATAAGCTTGTTTGCTTGCATTTAATTAAACCAGTTTTATAATTCACAGTTAATAATAACTCAAAAACAGATGAAATTTTTTGTAATCATCATAATTAGAAAACTGAAACTGAATTTCTTTAAAATGAATAATTACTGTACATAATCTTTGGTAAACTTTGAGAGATAATAAATACCAGACAGATACTAATGATACAGTATAAACAAAATATATTAAGATACATTAAGAAGGTATCAAACAAATAAATACATTTTGAGATAGTTTATATAAAAATACTGCCACTAAATGTTCCAAAGAAGAAAACAGAAGAGCAGTGGTTTACCATGCTGGTATAGCAATGCAGCAAAAAAGCATAATTAAAAAAAACTATATTTGTTACAGTACTGATATGAAACCAACACCAGATATAAACATTTCTTCAACATATAGTTCATATGATTCCATGTCAGTTGATATAAAAAAATTGTCCTACAGATATTAATTCATAACTTCAATATAATTTCAAGTATTTAGGATATGTGTTCTCCCAGGAGGGTAGTATAGTGGGCGAGATTGAATCAAAGTGCAGCAAAGCTAATGCAGTGAGTTGACAGTTGCAATCAACAGTATTCTGTAAAACGGAAGTTAGCTCCTGGACAAAACTATCTTTACACCGGTCTGTTTTCAGATCAACTTTGCTTTACGGGAATGAAAGCTGGGTGGATTCAGGATATCTTATTCATTAGTTAGAAGTAACAGACATGAAAGTAGCAAGAATGACTGCTGGTAAAAACAGGTGGAAACAATGGCAAGAGGGTACTCAGAATGAAGAGATAAAAACTAAGTTAGGAAATAACTCAATAGATGAAGCTGTACGTATAAACTGGCTTCGGTGGTGGGATCATGTGAGGTGAATGAAAGAGGATAGGTTACCTACGAGAATAATGGTCTCTGTTATGGAGGGTACGAAAAGGAGAGGGAGACCAAGACGACAATGGTCAGACTCAGTTTCTGATGATTTAAAGATAGATGGTATAGAACTAAATGAGACCACAGAACTAGTTACAAATAGAGGATTGTGGCAGCAGTTAGTAAAATCAAAGAGGTTTGCAGACTGAATACTGAAAGGCATAACAGTTTATACTGAAGATGTATGTAATCGCTCCATTTGTTTGGAACTTGGCTTTGTTTCATTTGGTTTTTAATTGAGGGGTAACATAGTGATCATTTTCCATCATTGTTTAGCCAGTTAGGACTTTTCTTTTATTAATTAATCTCTTCTTTTATCATATTATGAATAAATTATGACATTCTAGCCATCAGTATCTTATCAGCGCAACAATTTTATTTATTTTTATGCCATAGCTAACAGAGTGTATTTCCCTTACCCGGTATCTTCTAAGGTTGAGAGTCCCATACGGGCACAATGTCAACATTTATTTTTAAAAATACACTCAACATAATATCTTATCCCTAATTTTAGAGGTACATATACACAGTATCAACTTGACTGCAGCAAACTGTCAGTATAGGCAATGAAGCTTTAAATGCCAGTGTTTACACGGGGCCACTTTTGGTGGCCTACACCTGCCACATTTTCATCCTTTATTGGATGAAAAATCATCAAAAGGACTATAGTATATGCTATTCCAGATCTGAAGCAAGAGGACAAAAAGTTTTTGCGTTACTTTAGGATGTTAAAGAATTCTTTCAAGAATATCAAGTGCAGTGTACTAAAATTGACACAAAAATGAGGACATCAATCCTAGCTGAGGAGAGACTTCTTCCGGTATTGCTCAGCAGACTTTGACTGACTAGAACAACAAGAAAATGATTGCAGTGGCCAGTGGCTGTGATGATGTCTAAATACGCCAATGCTAGAATGGTTTACCACTACCACCGCAGATGCTTGATGGCCTGATTGGTAGTGAGGGTGAGCCATTGCCTAAATACTAAATTTGTACCCAGGCCACTGCTGTGGCACCGTGTAAATACACCCATTTCCTTACAGGTATTTCTAAAATTGGCCAATGGCTATGGTGCTTGTCAGCTGCTAAAAGTGGCTGTGTAAACCGGCTCTAAATAGCTCCCAGGTAAAAAGTCCTGGCTGGCAAAGTCTCACACTCGGCTAATGATACATGTATGATTATGGACTGTTACTGGAATTAAACTAATAAGGAAAACTTGAGAAAACCTGCCCTACCTTTATTCTTACCACAAATTTCAAATAGAGTCTTCAAGAGTAAAACCCATAACACGATCATGAAAGGCCAATATTTGTCAAAATACAGACAGCCTCAAGTGTATGAGCCACTCAGCCTGACTGTCTGTATTTCACATTTCAATTTTTACAGCAGAGACAAGAAATTACATCTTTAGACAGATCAGCACCTGAATTCTCTCAATAACAAGAGGGTAAAGAGAAATAGTTTAATGCATCTTTCAAAAGAGATTTTTATAACAGACGCTTATAACATTAAGTAAACTGATCCATTATTAGCATGCTATGAATCTCTTTCTTGTTTTTTGCTGCAATCAACAAGTATTTGAATTGACTTATGCTCTACGACCCTCAGTCAATCAAAGCTTGGATCTGCCCCTGTTTAAAATGAAACACCCTACAGATAGGAAAATAAATTCCTGATATATCAATGAATGGTTACATATTCAAATATATCACTTATGTAGAATTAGATTTGTTCTTTCAGTTTTGCTATTAAAAAATATGATTGAAGTTGCTCAAATGAGGCCCTTTTGGCATACATTTTAAAGTTGCATACAATATAATTTGTATTTTACATTTGTTGTTTAAAGGGGCCTAACATTTGCCACAGATAGACCACTACATTATGTTACTCAAATTAATCATTGTTCTTATGTGGTCTTTTCTACTTTCATCAGCAGGCAAGTTCATTATTTAATCATGGAACTGTTGATGCTTGAGTGGAATATAGGCCAGAAGTTTCCTGATGCCTTGTATTTTAGCGTGCTTTAAAGGCACTTTGCCTACCAAATAAGCTTTATTCAACAACAATACAAGGGCCTCGGTCACTGACTGAACACCTGTTTCTCCTTGTCTGTTTCTGGCAGGCTGTATTTTTGGGCTTAACTTATTTTGGCTAAGTTTTTTAATAATAATGTTATTTGTTTTACGTCCCACTAACTACTCTTTTACGGTTTTCGGAGACGCCGAGGTGCCAGAATTTAGTCCCGCAGGAGTTCTTTTATGTGCCAGTAAATTTACCGACACGAGGCTGATGTATTCGAGCACCTTCAAATACCACCGGACTGAGCCAGGATCGAACCTGCCAAGTTGGGGTCAGAAGGCCAGCGCCTTAACCGTCTGAGCCACTCAGCCCGGCAGCTAAGTTTTTTATAGATGCCCTTTTCGCATGAGTATAACACTGTCAGCACACAAAGAAAGGAAGAAAAGGGCAATAATGGCTTCAGTTGTTTATTATTCATTATTTAATAAATCTTGTGTAAATACCATCAATAATAAATATCTGCAAGCTACCGTCCTCTCCTTAAGACATCAAGTCATGAACTGCCACTGCCCTAAAATATTCTGTATTAAGGATTAGTTAGCACCAGAAAACATGAATTCCTTAATATATTCTAATGTTACAGGAAACTATAACTGAAGTAAAGTGTTTATTTATGACTTCACAGAGTATAAAATTATTAATACATTCAATGCACATCATGCACCTAGCATGTGACACCAGTTTAGAAACATGTGTAAATCATGTGCCTAATGCATGATCAGAGAGGGGTGAGGAAATGTGAATCACAAGTCTCCCACACAGTATGAACCACTTGCCACTGTCATCATGCTCTTCCCATAGTCACTGCATCTTTTCTCTCTACAGTTTTGGTCACACACCATCAGACTTTCTTTTTTGACCTTTTAACCTTCTACCTACTACCTTCTATCAACAGCACCAGGTGGTGTTGCTTCAATGCAGCATTTTATTTCAAGAGAATTCTACTCAAAATAATCATTTTTTGCCTACAGCATTTTTTTTTTTTAATCTTATGCATATTTTCCCCAGATGGCCGACAATACAATTCCATCAACATTATGAGGCCTAAAGAGATGTGAGTTTCGACTTAATAAAAAACTACCACAGTGAATGTGCACAGATGAAGACATTCTGAAGTACTGAGCACGTTGGCTGTGTGGTTAGGGTCACGTAGCTATGAGCTTGTATTTGTGAGATGGTGGGTTTGAATCACACTGTCAATAGCCTTGAAGTTGGTTTTCTTTTGTTTCCCATTTTTACATCAGGAAAATGCTAGCAGAAATACCTTAAATAAAGCCAGGGCTGCACTACCTTTCCAATCCTAGCCCTTTCCCATCCTTCCATCGCTGAAAACCTCCGATGTGTTGGTACAATATTAATGCACAAACAAACAAAATTGTGAAGTTTATACATACAGTTCTATGAAACAATATTGCTCAGGTTGGCAAGTATACCACCCTCTAAGCATCCACAGCGAATGTGATGATGCTGAGCCTCTTAGCCAGTAATGGTAATTACGATCAAACAATTATAGATTCATTGAGCCTATCAATACCAAAGGGTTGCTTTCTACACATTTATTATTTCAAATTCCTCCTGTAGTCCTTCCAAGCTTACATCAGTAGGTGAGTTCATTATTTCATCACAGAATTTTCAGTATTTTAAAAATACCAAAGAGTACTTAATTATAATACACTATAACACAAAAGTAATGACTAAAATGTGAAAGATCACTGAAAAAATATGCAACAAATTTGAGCTCTCGCTTATCACAAAGTCTTTCACTAAATACTGAACAAGTACAGTACATTTAATTACTGTTTCAAGTCTTTTCCAATACTTAATTACTATTTCAGATATGCACTTCAGTTTTCAGCTATTATATAACATTGCAAGGTGCAATGTAAACAGAGAAATTTACATTGGTCAAACCACAACTCTTTTACGGTAACATGTGTGATCTTTGAAAATCCCAAAGCAAGGAATCTAAATATGCAGCAATTATTTAATAGTTTGAGCAATTTTACTATGTGCATTCATTGTCGGCAATCTTGTTGTAATAGCTAATACACTGCTAGAAGCTTTACCAGCAAATGACAGGATGAAGATTCAATTCTATGGAGCAAGCAGCAGATAATGCAACAATTTATGAAATAATGATGGATACAAGGGGTACATTACATTTTAGGGTTTATAGAGGACAGGTGGTATCGACAGGAATGCCTACGTAAGTGCATGATGAAGAGTAATGGTATGCAATTAAAATTATAATAAAGAAGTTATACAGCAACCAGTAGGATGTAGTAACATTTCAGTTTGGTAACACAGTACCATTTAAAATACTATATATTTTATATTCTGGATACAGAATTGATGAAAAGCTCCCACACTGTTTTACATTATTTCAAATTTTCTTCCAGCGGTAGACATACAATTTGAGGTTCAATATGAACAATGTGGACTTGTATGTGAAGGTTACAATGTTCTCAGAAACAAATCAACAGATTTATGAAGTAATCCAGTTTCAAGAGACGTTGGGGATGGTAAAATTCATTCACAGTATCTCCTGCCTGTCATAAGAGACTGAAAGGGAACCTCCAGGGGCTCTCATCTTCAGAGTGTGGGTTGGCAATCACATGGCCCCTAGCTGAGTCTGGCATTGCTTCCACTTAACTGTGTCAGGCTCCTATCTTTCATCTCTCCTATCTGACTTTCCTTGGTCAATACTTGTTCCCTTCTGATCTTAAAGGAGTCTTTCATTATCACATCCTCTGTAGCCCTTCCTTTTCTTTTACCAATACCTTCATACTTCGAAGGGTCGAACTTCTTCCTTTTTCACTTGCGATTAGTGTTAAGAGAGGATGGTTACCCTGTTGTACTTCCTCTTATAAGAAATGTAAAATGGGAAAGTAATGAATGGCTGGTAACACTTTGATTTTTATTTATGGATTGTACAATTATACTGTGTATTTTAATACTGGGATTTGATCAAGTACTAGCAATCACTAGTAAATAATAATGCCGAGTAGCCTCCAGAGAGGTCTGGCACAGATCTTTCGAGTTGACACCGTACAGGCAACCTACGCGTCTGAGGATGAGGACTTACCTAAGATGAATACTAATGCTGAAGATGGCACAAACACCCAGGCCACGAGCTGGAGGAATTGACTAATGACAGTTAATATCCCTGACCCAGCCAGGAATTGAACCCAGGACCCCTTGAACCAAAGACCAGTAAGCTAACCATTTAGCTATCGAGCTGGACAGTAGTAAAGGTACTTCTGCATGACCTAAATAAAGTGAAAAAAAAGAAAGTTACTGAGGTTGATTTTAAAGATACGTGTTCAGTTTACAATTATATTGTGCCATTAGTTAGGCCTCTTCCTAAGTTCGAACTGCTGCCATATCTATGGCTGTTGTGCTATCTACTAAGAACTCTCTGAACTATACCATATCCAAGAAGTTCTATGTATTTTGAATAGAGGTCTCTAGTGGTGGTTTTCTAGTGCTACCTAATGTAATGTTCTGTAACTAAACTTATCAAGAATGTTTTATGTTTGGAGGTTTGGTAACCTGATCTCTTTTCAGTTGTTTATTTGTCATTTTGGAGTTGTCACCACTGTTCTAAGGTTTATTAACCATTCAAAATCTGCCTTATGACATTAGATTCAATCAATGAGAAAATACATTGTATCATTGTTCTAGAACTGTCAGCCAGCTTCACTATAAATACTGTGAATTTTGGACCTAATTTTTTCAATCTTTATTGAGACCGTAAGGGAGTGCTACATTACTGAGAAGGTCTCCCTTGGGAGATGCAGAGGCTGAGGCTGGTGTATAGAGGTGGCATAATGCAAAGGCAGAAACTTTAATCTAATCATGTGAAGTTGATCTACGTGTAATCAAGGGAAGATTCCAGCATTCCCTCTTAGCATGTAAAGCGATCAGGTCGATCTGCGTTTACTTGGACTTTAATTTAATGTAGGGTTCTCTTTTGATTTAAAACTTAAAGTGTAGATTTTTTTAGGCAGTCTTCAGACTGAAAGTAATCACCCCTAATAGGGACTGTAAAATGTAAGAACGCATGTGTGTGGACCCTCGTTTCTCTTCTTCGCTTTGTTTTCTGGTGACCAAGTTTTTTAATTTTTTCTAAATTTGGACTTTAATTTTGATTTTCTTAGTCACCAAGTAGTATGGCTTATCCACTGAATCTTCGGGGCCTAATGTCCTGTAAGGTGTTTTCTTTGGTCTTAACCTAGAAGTGCTCCGGTGTTTTCAGCTTCTGTTTTAATTTTTTTCTCTGCCGTTCTGGTCTACCTTAGTCTCTTTTTCTCTTTTCATGGCTGTGTGGTATGGGCTTTGGATCCTGTAAAACATTCTAGATCTTTCGATCCTTCCTTCGAATGTGGCTCCCCTATTATATAAAGGTAGTGAGTGTAATAGCTGCTTAAGATTTTTAAAGCCAAAAGTATATGCTGTTTCAAGAATTAGTGGTGTTTGACACTAAACATTTATGTAATTTCTTAGCCCATCAAAGGGCATTTGTAATGTGTAAATTGTGGTTGAGGGTTCCAGACCCTTCCAAGGTAACCTTGTTTCGGAAGTTTTGGCTCCCTTTTGAACTGAGTAAATTTCTATTTTACCTCTGGAATGGGACTCTGATCGTACAGGCTAACCTATCTCTGAAACTTCATAAATTTATAAGACCTATTGGCCTGAGATTCACTGACTGACTTGTATGAAATGGGAGCCCTTTCTCCCCTTTTTATAAATTAACTCAGCTCTTAAGCTTCCCTGTATTTTTTGTTAGTGCTAAACCTTTGTTAATGTGGACTTTAATGTGGAATAAATCAATATTTCAGCAGATTTTGTTATCAAAACTTAGACTTTGGTTCACGCTTTGTCCAGCCATTCACCCCTCATACTTCTTTCCCTCTTTGCTCTGCAGAAATCTCCATGACAACATCATGAAAGATCAAACATTTTAACAAAAATTTTCAGCACTAAGAGGAAGAAAGAATATCAAATTAGGTGTTCTATGGTCATGGCAAGTATTCTGAAGAGATTTATAGCTAATTATGATATAACAGCAAGGGAAAGTATAACAGGAGAAACTGAAGTGCCATGCAGTAAAATACAAAACTCACGTGAAATATGACCAAATGGTTAATATGAATTGTTCAGCAACTTCGAAGAGTCTATATGCAGCAGGATTATTTTGTGTCACTTAATGCTTCATAACAGTGTTAACAATTAAAAAGCAATATTATTTCAGTCTAATTATACACAAACATTAACATTTTAAAAATCTGCAAGAAAGGCATGAAATCAATGGAACACCTAGTATATGCTTTCATGAAACATTTTGAATATATTAATTTGATATAAGTGTGAACAGGTTTTCAGCGAACAAGAGTAAATTGAAATAAGGTATATATATTTCAAATCAATCAAACTATATTGCTAACAGGTACACTATTGCAGTTATTGTGCATTTAACAGAGTTAACTGTACAATTTCTGATCTGTCAGTGCAAATTAAGTCCAATAAGATAAGGGCAGGTGCAAAAGGCATCTGTTTTCCAGGTTAGGGATGGCCTCATTGAAACCTGGCAGTTAGGTATAAAATGCCTTTGGGTGTGGCAAGCCCATGGTAGAAACAGCCTATATGAAGCATCAAAGTGGATCAGGACAAAGAGAGAGATAAATGAAGACCAATGATCAACTGCCTGACCCAGGAGCTTCCTGGACAAGGGGGACTGAAGAAGAATAATAATATACTGTAATATAAACGTAACTAAAATTACAACTAATAAAGAAAAATGTAACAACTTCTTATAAATTCAGCACTACTAGATACAACAGAAACTACATAATAAATCAACACAAACTTTCGCATATTGAAAAACATCCAAGCGTTTACACCAGAACATAATTTCCAGTCTATGCATGAAACAATTATCATATGCTAATAGAAAAAATAAAGTTTACTTTTTTTACAGTAACTAGAATGTAAAATTTATCTTTAATGCTGCATTTTTGGACGTTATAGCCTTGCAGTGGGAAGTAATATGAAATATACATAATAAATAGAAAACTCATTAGTATTTAAGTAAGCATAAAACAATGTTTCTCCAGTAAGTAGCAACACAATATCCAAACGATTGCTATTCCATGATAAACAAACAAATTGTTTTCAAATTTTAAAATGTATCAAATAACAATTAATTTTTAAAAATTGAGATTCTTTTCTTAAAATCTGACTAGAATTTTTTTAAAATACTGATTAAATCAATCAATTACCACAACCATCTATTCATCAATCCATACATCCAGACGTTTGTAGCCCAGTAAAGGAAGACCAAGATGAGAATAGCCAGCAAAAAATATTAACCAAAACAAACTATTATTTCAAAAATGAAGTTCCCAACAGGGAACCAAAATTTCATTTCACTGATGGCAAATACAATATCAGTAAGAACTGAAAGTGTTCAAGCTATTAAGGCTTTTTTTAACTGTGGAATTTCAATGCTTACTGATAGAATTATTATAATTTCTTTTGTCATTATTATTAATTTAATTTGATAATATGGATGCAATTTCCCCTTTGTCATAAAAAAGGAATAATATTCTTATTTACATAATATTTCTTAAACAATATTATTTCATCACTCATTTATAATTACATCCCCAAAATCATCAAATGGTCTTACTTTATTTGATCGTGTGCATTACTTAAGTTGTGCTTGTTCTCCTTTTTTAAGGAAAATAAAGAATTAAATGTTCACACAAAGAATAAGGTAAGTCAAAAAAGGAAACTGGCACTTGAACACAATTTGCAACGTTAACACCACAAACCTAGTTGTTACAAATATAAATAACGAATCTCAAATACATGCTTTTATAATCAGTGTTTAACTTCCCTTCCAGGCCTCTAGAGCAAGCAAAGTTGCATAATTAACTAATATTTCAGGCTATCCTAGCAGCATGTTTCATCATTGATCAGTTCCTTTGAGAACTCTGATAAATATCATACCAGGTCTGCTACCTGTTCCCTTGACACTCTCTAATTGTTCAGATGGCTGACCAATCAGCCTGAATAGACACTCATTGTGCATGGATTGCTAAGCTAAGCTTGTACAAATTTTCCCTGGGGTATTTGGTGATTTTTATTGCCTCCAGTATAAATACTGGTGTTGGCTATGGTTTCAGTTCATCATATTCTGTTGTGTACCTAATAACATCAGTGTGTTCAGCTACTGTTAACCTGTATTAATCTGTTTGATATCCCTGTTGGCTCCAAAATCCTCATGGAAATGAGTTGTTTATCACTTATGTACAATTACCTACAGCAGTGGTTCTCAATCTTTCATTGTTTCTGGCAAACTATCCTTTATAGTGAGTTCCTGTAGCACACTAACATACGAGTTGGTAACAATGTGGGAGACTCAACCTTGTGCGTGTCTTAACAGTCAGTTATGTACAAACTCGCAATTGTCAAGACATTTTATCCATGTTCCAGTATATTTTGAGGTTGTTCATTTGTTATGTGTTATATGCATTATTGTGTACATTTTTCTCTTCATAAATCTGAGTGCAGGGTGAGTATGTTTCTGACTGAGGAGAAAATCTGAAGATCAGTCACTGACAAGAATATAATAAAAGTAAGAGCACACTGATTCCAAGCCTAAGTATTGTAAAAACAATATAGAAGGAAACATGTATGTTTGAACACTTGTATATTCGTGCTGCTTTTTTCAGAACAAATATTAAGTGAAATTATTTTAAGTATTCTTAGTAGCAATATCGCAAAGAATTGGAAGTTCTGCAACAAATCTAGTGAATCTTGAAGCACATCCATTGACAACCGCTGGTCTATAGGAACAATTAATATTATAACTGCTATCAACTTGGTTGTGTAACCGTTGGTATCTTCATACGTACTATAGCCTAGTCCTGAAATCAAAATTCAGGACATACAAAATAATTATACTACCAGTGCTTTTCTATGGCTCTGAAAATTGGTTCTTAACTTTTAAGTATTGTCCACACACATATATGCAATCCACACCCATAGGCTGCTACAGACGGTCACTGTGTATTCGCATTTTCAGAATTGCATTTGTAGTACTGCTATCGCGTAAATACAATGGAAATGAATCTTGAATACACTGATCTGCCACATCTTGTAAAGCCTTGGAACTAGTTAGAATATTTCTGAATTACTCTTTTGTGTGTGAAAAAGCTACACTGTCTGTTTACTTCAGTGTCAGAATGCCTGACCATATGCAGGCTGGTTGTAGTAGTAGCAGTTCACGTTTCTTAAGGAAACGGGCAATTGATGTCACTTTAGAAGAGATAAATAAAGTGTTTGCTAGTGTAGAGAATGACTAAAGTGTATAAGTTTGACAGTGAAATTAATGTATGGAAGAATTAAGTGATGATTTAGTGTTGTGAAATCATGTATTGAAGCCAAGATTTTGACACGCAGAGTTGGGAAGTAATTGAGTACAAGTAATAAGATTACTTGTAATGATTACATTCTCAGTAAATTTTACTTGTAATCAATACATTTTACAAATGTAATTTTTTACCTGTAATTTATTTCTTGAAATTAAATTGTAGTTGTTACTTTCTAGTAATAGTTACATTCTAATAACCGATATACTTTGCAGGGAAGCAAAAAAAAAAAAGAAACATGGAAAAATTAAAGTGTTTTTTCCAGTTCTATTACAGCAGAACCAGCAATCTCACCAGTTCTGGATGAGGTACTTTCTTACCTCTCCAGTACTTCCATGGACAACATTCTTATACAAATGATGTTCTTGAAATTAAACACAGATATTCCTTCGTGGAAAAGGGTAGATTATTAAAATCAATCAAAGGCATTTATGCTGACAATTGGGCTGCAGTGAGAATTGATGGTAGAATGAGTTCTTGGTTCAGGATACTTGCAAGGGTTAGACAAGGCTGTAATCTTTCACCTTTGCTGTTTGTAGTTTACATGGATCATCTGCTGAAAGGCATAAAGTGGCAGGGAGGTATTCAGTTAGGTGGAAATGTAGTAAGCAGTCTGGCCTATGTTGACGACTTGGTCATAATGGAAGATTGTGCTCAAAGCCTGCAGTATAATATTCTGGAACTTGAAATAGGTGCAATAAATATGGTATGAAAATTAGCCTCCCAAAGACTAAATTCATGTCAGTAGGTCAGAAATTCAACAGAACTGAATGTCAGATTGGTAATACAAAGCTGGAACAGGTAGATAATTTTAAGTATTTAGGTTGTGTGTTCTCCCAGGATGGTAATATAGTAAGTGAGATTTAATCAAGGTGTAGTAAAGCTAACGTAGTGAGCTCGCAGTTGCGATCAACAGTGTTCTGTAAGAAGGAAGTCAGTTTCCAGACGAAAATATCTTTACATCGTTCTGTTTTCAGACCAACTTTACTTTACGGGAGCAACAGCTGGGTGGACTCAGGATATCTTATTCATAAGTTAGAAGTAACAGACATAAAAGTAGTGAGAATGATTGCTGGTACAAACCGGTGGGAACAATGGCAGGAGGGTACTTGGAACGAGGCGATAAAGGCTACGTTAGGCATGAACTCGATGCATGAAGATGTACACGTAAACCAGCTTTGGTGGTGGGATCATATGGGACGAATGGAGGAGGATAGGGTACCTAGGAAAATAATGGACTCTGTTTAGGGGGGAGGGGGGTAAGAGGAGTAGAGGGAGACCAAGACAACAATGGTTAGATTCAGTTTCTAATGATTTAAAGATAAGAGGCATAGAACTAAATGAAGCCACAGCACTAGTTGCAAATAAAGGATTGTGGCGACGTTTAGTAAATTCATAGAGGCTTGTAGACTGAATGCTGAAAGACATAATGGTCTATAATAATGTATGTATGTATGTATGTACGTACGTATGTAGGTATGTATGTATTCCTTCATGTGTGTCTGTACGACATCTTTCCAAAGACTTCGAGGCTTAGCGATGAGAATCGTAAGAACCATTCATTTATTTGCAAAGTAAATGGTAAATTATTTCAAATGCTAAAAGTCATTAACTGAAATAAAAATGATGAAAATGATCTTTTCAAAAGTTCCAAGGTATCATGTTAGTCTCATCTAGTGATGATAGCCACTTAATGTTTCTGCGCTAAAAACAGGGGGGGGGAAGACACACAAAATGAAGTAATATCTTTTCCTTGCAAACTGTATTCTGTGAAGGAAAAAGTCAGTGATTTCCTTAAAACTAGTATTTTTAAAGTAATTTTACTGATTACTTGCTGAAAAAGTAATTTGTAATCGAGTAAAAGTTTCAAGTAACTGTAATTCAGCCCAACTACTTTTTTCTTGTACTTTTTCCATCACTGAAGACATGAAAGAGACAAAAATGTGATGCCAAGCTTCTTTGGAATGAAAGGACATTTGTACCTAATATGCATGCATTTGATAATTCAGGAAGTGGTATAAACAAAGCAGCACCCAGGGCAAAAGTCATTTCTTCACTTCCTAACCCAATCTATATGGAGCACCGATCACTCACAATGTTTGGAAAAAAAAAATTCAGGAAAATCTTAGTACCTATAAAAGAATACAACACCTGGAAACTACACAGAAATCAGGACATATGAATGACCTACAGTGACTCTGATATAACTGCCAAAATCCAGAGGGACATATTCTATGAAATGATGGACTACTAAAAGCCTTTATCGGACAGTCAAGAGGGAAGAGACCTCTAGATAGACTGTGACTTTGCTGGACAGATCAAGCCATACAGGATCTTCAGGATGTCAAGAGAGAAGAGGAAAAAGTCTGGGACAGGAGGAAATGGCAAACACTTGTCAGTGAGGCTAAAAAACATTATTTGTTTTAAATGGCCATTGTAACTGTAATATTATGCTTTGGAGAGGTAGTTAAATTCTCAAATAGGCTGATATTTGGCACAAAACTCAACATTAATGTGAATCTACGCTGCAGGCCTGGCAGAGAAATTAGACACTCATTACAAAGGGCTACAGTCATCGCATAAGAGTAAAATAGAGACTAACTAAAGGAGCTTCCCATATAAATTGACATTACTGATAGTTCAACCATACCATATTATCCTCCTTCAGATTCACAAATCATTTATGGTATGATTCCATGAATAATTTTTACAAACACATTGTGTTTTATAGTAAATCAGAATGAAATACTTGAATAGTGGGTAACAATTCAAATTTATACAATATATTTACATAGCTTTGGTACAAACGGGGTACATGTGCGTACAAAAGGTAAACAATAAATAGGAACTACATTTATAAAAATGGGACACCAAATTTTATCACTCAACATCAAAAGTAACAGTATTCTCATGACTGGGAAGCATAAAACAAAATGCAACTGGTTATGAGAGGGTATGATGAACCCCAAAATCTTAGCATACAATACAAAAGTAATACCACATATGTACAAACAAACCTCATGATACTACAGCCTTCATGGGCTTCAGCCTACCAAGCAACCACTGCTCATGTATATTTAAAATGTGTTTATAATTATTACTACTATTACTATTTTGTCCTAATAGACAATTCTTATTTGCTCAAACAGTGTTTAAAATACACAAACAGATAAATATGTAATATACAGTAAAAATAAACTTATTTTTAACACTCTGAATGTATACTTAACAATGGTTAACAGGAAGTATGACCATGGCAGAGTACATACATGTGGTATACAGCTGTTGATCACGCTATCCATAAGTCACTTTTGACCATGCAGACAAAAATATATTCTATATTAAAAGGATATTAAATAATGGGAAACTAGTGATCCAGAGGATTAAAATAATCTTCTGGACATCCACAGCCCTTTATATAACCAATTGCATTTATTATTGTGGTTTGTACACATCACAACAGTTTACTACATAACATAATAGACCAAAGTCTGAATGGGCAGGTACAGTGTTTCGAAATTTAAACTGTAAACATTCCAGTTCTTTTGTGCCATAAGATGAATAATAGCAAGACATAGAATTTGAGGAAGAATCAAATATATTCCCAAATGTGTCAGTTTAATGCAGAAAGCTTATGTGGGCAAAAATATAACAGGAAGAGTAGTACAGTTACTCACTCTGAGCCACATTAGAATAAATCTGGTTCACTTGTTGAGTGCACCTAATGAATGTGGCTCTTCTGGGCAACTCCTTCAGCTTAGCAGCTCCAGTGTATGTGCAAGCAGACCGCAAACCTCCCAAGATGTCCAGTACTGTTGTTTCAACATCACCTTTGTATGGTACTTCTACAGTTTTGCCTTCTGATGATCTGCACATAAAAGAACGCTTTTTGTAAATTCTCTCTTTACCTTGGGGATAGGTTCTGACAAAGCACACTTTGATTAGAATCATAAATAACATGAAAAACATGTTATATATATAAAGGATATTAAATTATGGGAAACTAGTGATCCTGTGGATTAAAATTTGAATGGGCAGGCACAGTGTTTCAAAATATATATTGTAAACATTCCACTTCTTTTGTGAAAATTCAATGAATAATTGCAAGACACAGAAAGTGAAGAAGAATCAAGTACATTCCCAAATGTGTGGACAGAAATATGACAGGAAGTAAGAGTAGTACAGTTACTCACTCTGAGCCATATTAGAATAAATCTGGTCAGTGGCGTATGCTGGGATCAAGACGTGGGATACCACTAGACTTAGGTTACCCTTTTGCGATAGCTGGTTTAGTGAACGTCAAGCCTTAAGCGTTTTGAACTACAGCCAATGGAGAAGTCTGCTGTGTTGTCAAGGCTGTTTCACAAGCTACTGCCAATGCTCAACCCCTGATCAGTGGAGATGGTAGCCTAAGGTTTAGCAAATTGAAGTCCTGCTTTGTGGCTAAATGGATAGAATGCTTGTGTTTGGTCTGATGGCTCCAGTTCAATTTTCAGAATCAACCCTCTTATACTGTTAATTCCCCTGGCTTGGAGACTGGGTGTTTATGACGTCTTTGCTGATCATTTTATCCTCATTAGGTTACCAGACAACCCTATACAGAAGCCATGCACCATTCTTATTTTTATTATTAAATTAAAATGTTGAATTTTACAGTGGTCGTATCCATCGTTCACTTGTTAATTAGCTTCCTCGGGAGATCAGTGGTGGTGTCCGACCCATGACCACGGGCTCGATTCCAACCAACAAAAGAGAACACTAAGCCAGAAATATTGCATTTAATTTTAGCAGATCTACCTATAAAAATAAAACTATATTACTTCTATAACAGCAGCCCTGCAGTGTCTTCCTACAAGGATGCAGAAGTAAACGGGAGTGAAATACCAGCACTCTGTTTTCTAAATAATTAAGTCAGAAGGATGAGGTGAGGAAGTATATATATATATATATATATATATAATGAATAACGCATGGTTGTTAGTTAGCAGTGGCGATCTGACACACTGAAGCCTAGCACATCTATCACTTCCCCCCCGCCCGGTCCCCACACCTATAAGGCATACAGCAGCAAGCCGCGCGCGGTGAGTCGAGGGAGAGGGACAAGAGTCTGGGCTGCAATATCAGTCTCCAAAGCCTTGTTCTCAGAAATACGTGTGACGTTTTCCCTCATTGCTTTCAAGGTTTGTTAAAGGAACAATGTGTCAGATGCTTACATTATAATGTGCTTTAGATTTCCATCGTTCGCATTTGAGGTTTGGGCTTCACTGATAGCCTTGGTAGCCCTCAGTATACGCCACTGAATCTGGTTCATTTGTTGAGTGCAGCAACCTTAAGTAGACCTTTAACTTTCATTGCAGATAGTGATGGTTTTACTATTGGTGTTATCAGCCTAACTTGCTTTAAAAAAAAAGTTTTGTGACAATACATGGATATCACTACTACAAGATGTAAGACGAAGTCCTTCCACAAACCTGATGATAGTTGTGTGTGTGAACTTACATGTGTTCATTTTCACGTAGTAAAGTGCACAAAGTGAATAAGGTCAATATTACTTCTGCACAAACTGAAATCAAAACAATCCTATATAACAAATTGTTCATTGCTAGTTGCTTTACGTCACACCGACAGATAGGCCTTATGGCGACAATGGGACAGGAAAGGGCTAGGAGTGGGAAGGAAGCGGCTGTGGCCTTAATTAAGGTACAGCCCCAGCATTTGCCTGGTGTGAAAATGGGAAACCACAGAAAACCATTTTCAGGGCTGCCAACAGTGGGGTTCGAACCTACTATCTCCCGAATACTGGATACTGGTCGCACTTAAATAACAAATTGTGTGCTTTACTATTAATAAATAAAATATCTTAATCATTAATCCTTTAGGACTAGGCAAGTTTAAGAAGAGTGTGCCTAAAAAAGACTAGATGTTTAAATGGATGGTGTAGTGAAAAAAGACCCAAGGCCTACTTTGAAATTCACCAATATTCATCCACGGCATAGATTGTAACTAAAATATTGATATGATTTTCTTCCACAATGTTAAGAAAACTGTCTTTCTTTTTCTTCAGGAAATGGAAAGATATTGTGAATAAGAGGAATATTTTAAAACACATTTTAAGTCTATTCCATTGATGAAATATTACCAGCTGATATTTTAGCTAGTGTAACCATTTGTATTCCCTTATCACTTTTTATGGCAGTAACCCCAGTAATTGGTGACACATTTGATGTTTAACAGACATGATCAAATCTCAGCCATAGATTGGCAACAGAAATCCATTTTATTCTACCATATGGTACAGTAAAGTGGAATGTCAAAATTGATATACTTGCAGCCTAAAGGGCATATACACAGAACCAGAGGCCACATCATCATCATCTCTTCATTAGAATTATTTCATGGCATTATTCTTGTTGTTGTAGGGTCATCAGTCCATAGATTGGTTTGATGCAGCCCTCCATACCACCCTGTTTCATTTTCACTTTATCATTTCTACACAGCTACTACATCTACTCTAATCTGTTTATCGTATTCATGCCTTGATACACCTACCGCTTACACTTCCATCAAAAACTAACTGACCGACCAAGTGACTGCATGATTTGAGTCATGTAACTGTCAGCTTGCATTCAGAAGATAGTGGGTTTGAACCCCACTGTCGGCAGCTCTGAATATGGTTTCCAGTGGTTTCTTATCTTCAGACCAGGCAAATGTTAGGGCTCTAACTGAACTAGTCCTGAGTGTCGTATCATTCTAACTCTTCTTCTTCTTCTGGTCGAATTTCACCAAATCATTTTCTTCTCACCAACTCAATTCAGTATCCCTTCCTTTATGATTCAATCTACTCATCTCACATTCAGCATTTTTCTGTAGGTAACACCACATTTCAAAAGCTTCTATTTTCTTTCTTTCTGAGCTACTTGTTGTCCATGTTTCATTTCCATAAAATGTCACACTCCAGGCAAAAGTCTTTGAAGTGAGCAAATTTATTTTCTTAAGAAAGGCCTTCCTTACTTGTGTTAGTCGGCATATTATATCCTCCTTACTTCCACCATTGTTAGTTATTCTAATACCTAAGTTACAGTATTTTCATCTACTTCCTGTGAGACTTCATTTCCTAATCTATCCAGCTCCATGGCTAAATGGTTAATGTGCTGGCCTGTGGTCCACGGGGTCCTGGGGTTCAATTCCCAGCCAGGTCGAGGATTTTAATCTTCATAGGTAAATTCCGATGGCTCAGGAGCTCTGTATGTATCCTGTCTTCAGCATTAGAATTCATCATAGATAGGACTCCGTCCTCACAGACGCGCAGGTCACCTACAAGGCATTACAAGAAATGAATTTCATTTTAATCCCGTAAAACAACTAATAGTGTTGTAAAGGTGGAATTCTTCATTAAGAATCTTAAGCACCTATATGGCGTCAATCCAAAAGACCTGTATCAGGTATCTCTGGAGGCACATGCCATATATTTAATTTCCTAATCTGATATTCCCTGTATCACCTGACTTCATTTGACAGCACTCCATTACTTGGGTTTTGGATTTATTTACTTTCATCTTGTACTCCTTATTGAAGACTGTGCCCATAACATTCAGAAATTTCTCCAGATCTTCTGCAGCCACAGATAAAATAACAATATCGGCAAACCTCAGAATTTTGATTTCCTCACCTTGGATTGTGATTCCCTTTCCAAATTCCTCTTTGATTTCTTTCACTGCCTACTCTATATAGATATTGAAGAGGAGTGAGGACAAACTGCAGCCTTGTCTCACTCCTTTCTGGATTGCTGCTTCTTTTTCATAACCTTTAATTCTTATCACTGTAGACTGATTTTTCTACAGATTGTAGATACACTGCCTGAAAAAAAAAGTTAAGCACCCAGAAGGAGTGGTTGAAAGTGAATGAAACTTCATATGGTGAAAACCATGTGCCTTTATTGAACTGATTACATTATGGTACGAAAGAGACAAGGCCACTGACTGTTACAGGTAGAATATTGACGCCAGGTCAGTAGGGTGTCGCATCCCCGCTGGCCGCAATGCATACACTTATGTGTCAAACAGCCTTTGAATCCTCTCCTGAGGCAAGTTCGTCCACAGTTGTTGCAACTGTCCTTCCAGATCACACAGGTTGGTACGGGGATGGAGTTCCATTCCAATATCATCCCACACATGTTCAATGATGGAGAGATCCAAAGATCTTGCTGGCCACGGGAGGACCTCAACATGCTCTAGGCAGTCAATAGACACGGGCTGTGTGTGGACATGCATTATCTTGTTGGAACACTGTCCCAGGGTGCTGTGCCATGACAGGTAGGACGTGCGGATGCAGAATGTCTGTGACATATCGCTGTGCCACCAAAGTCTGCCGAAGCACTATTAGAGGTGACCTGAATGCATATACTATGGCTCCCCACACCATGATGCCAGGGATTACACCTGTCTCTCTTTCTATAATATGGGCAGGATCTGCCCTCTACCCGACACCACCAAACCTGTACATGATGGTCACTGGAGGTTATGGAGAAGCGGGACTCATCACTGAACATGATGCAATGCCAGTCGTACTCTGTCCATGCCTCCTAAGGCAAAGTACCACTCCAAACACAGGTATTGGTATTCTGGTGTCAATGGCAACCGACACATGGGGCGGTAAGATCCCAATCCGGCGGATGAAAGTTGTTGAGACACTGTGCAGGAACTCATAGGATGTTGTAGAGTCTCCAGTACATGTTCGCGGATGACGGGTGCCTAACTTTTTGGATCCCGCAATGTTTGGTGTTTGTTGGTCGACCCGAAACTGCACGGCATGATTGGGTGCCCTCACGTACCCACTGAGTCCAACATCGGATGACATCTGAATGGCCTACATGTCTGGCAATTATACAATATGACCAACCAGCCTTATGCATTCCCACAATGCGGCCTCTGTCAAATGCTGTCAATTGGTGGATAGGCTGTCTAACCCGTCTCCGAGGCATCGCGGGTGCTTGGTACTGTACGTAGTCCTCTCTGCATGTCTTGCTTAACTATCTGACTCGCAGTAGCTCACAGCTCTTAACAACTTAACAACAGGACGGTGCCATCATGAATGCACTCTGGTGGGCGTTCTACACATTACATATCCTTGTAAATCTAATCATTTACTCACACATCAATGGTATGCATGTATACTGAAATGGGATAATATTGGAGCACTCATTCTGGGTGATTGACTTTGTTTTGACAGCCAGTATATAATCCTCCTTTCTCGGTATCTGATCCTGATCCCTGGATTGTGACTGCTTTTTCAAATTCCTCTTTGATTTCCTTTACTACCTATTCTATAAATATATATATATATACATACACCAGGTGGTTCACCAGCCCCCCCCCCCCTTTTTTTTTCAGGTAGGTAACCCAACTAACGCGTATATCATAGTCATCTGAAAAACATTAGTAGCAGCTTCTTTATGGACTTAATACTACCATACCTTTTATATAATGCTCGCAAATATGGTAGAAATCATTATCAGTGTTATTTCTATCATTTAAACTATAATGATTGTGGAAAACAATCTCAGCTGTGAATAACACTATCTTATGTTTGGACAGGAAGTGTCTATAAGGACTACAACCTGCTAGCAATACATCAAAGCTCACGGTAGCTGAGGTGGCTAAACCAAGTGTCACTGCTGTTGCATCAGACAAGCTGTGTGGTGGTAGGGTCAATTTACAGACTGGTACACTTTTTTTTTCTCGATTAACACTGTTTACAGTCATTGTAATATGGCCACATATTATCCTGTTCTAAAGAGTGAATTTTTATATGGTCCTGAAAAGGACCGTTTATATACTATGTTACGTAGCCAGGTTGGACTACAATGTGATGATCTGTAGGTAAAAAGTAGGGTACCCTGCATATTCAGAGTAACAAGTGTTCGAAATGTTGACCACTTTACAGTGTTTATTTAACTTTTTACCGTTATGGAGCATGTGGCATACATTTTAATTCGACCGTACTTCTTTCTTTCTTTCTTTCTTTCTTTCTTTCTTAATCCGCTTACCCTCCAGGGTTAGTTTTTCCCTCGGACTCAGCGAGGGATCCCATCTCTACCACCTCAAGGGCAGTGTCCAGGAGCATGAAACTTGGGTCAGGGATACAACTTGGAAGGAGGACCAGTACCTCACCCAGACGGCCTCACCTGCTATGCTGAACAGGGGCCTTGTTGAGGGGTGGGAAGACTGGAAGGAATAGGCATGGAAAAGGGAAGGAATTAACCGTGGCGTTAAGTGAGGTAACATCCCAGCATTTGCCTGGAGGAGAAATGGGAAACCACGGAAAGTCACTTCGAGGATAGCTGAGGTGGGAATTGAATCGCCTCTACTCAGTTGACTTCCCGAGGCTGAGTGGACCCCGTTTCAGACCTCGTGCTACTTTTCAAATTTTGTAGCAGAGTCGGGAATCAAAACCTAATCGCACTAACCACTACACCACAGAGGCGGACTCGACCTTTCTCTCTCCACAAATTAGCAACAATTCAACGTATTCTTCATAGGAATACATCGTGAGGAAATTAATAAGTACTGTGATGTGACCTGGTAGGTGCGGATTATTATTTGTGTGCGTTGGATTCAGTAAGTTGCGGATTCAAATCCCGTGCTGGCCGTCCTGAAAATGGTTTTCTTCCGTTTCCCATTTTCACCACGAGGCGAATGCCAGGATGGTACCTTAATAAATGACCAAGGCTGATTTCCTTCCCAATCCTTCCCCCATCCATCCTTAGGGGAAAGACGCCAAATCAGAGCGCTCCCCTTAAAAGCAAAAATAGCAAAAAAATATTGATTATTATTGTATCCCAGCTAAAATGGAACACCTCTGTCATTCAAAAAATTTGCCTTTTGCTGGATTCGAACCACTATGCTGCCAATATTTATTTATTTATTTATTTATTTGACTTTTTGAAAGTACACAGGCAGTAAGCCCAATACAGTACCTTCTTAACACAACAGTCAACAGTACTTATAATGCATACATGTAAGTAAAGATAAATACACAATAATAATGCTGAAGATAATAAAGACAAGGAAGAAGAATGAATGGAAAACACATACACAGAGACAATGACAATCCAGAGTACAACAATGATTATTTCTACACTATAAAAATACAAGAATTGCAACAAAGGTATAAATAAATAAAGTAGTGACTATATTAATAAATAAGTTAAAGAGCACCTATTATATAGAAAAGGAGTCTGAATTTATAAATTAGAAACACAGGCCTTTAAATGTATATAGTGTGTGATTCTGAAAATAAATCTATTCCTGCAGCAAATGTGTTATAAAATCGTAGCATTTTAATAAATGGCGAGTTCAAGTGATGAGATGTTCTAGATCTTGGAACTTGAAATACTGTGTTCATGCGAGCTCCAGCTCGTGGAACATGAAAGGAGATAAAATTGAGCAGTCCTATGGAATTAAATTTATTTCTTACGATTTTGTTTAACGTTTTTAGAGAAATAATGACTCTTCTGTTGCGCAACGACGTGAGGTTAAAGTTACTTCTTAAATACCGTGTTGATGTATCAAAAGGGCAAAATGTCTTATTTGTTTTATAATAATACACAATGCCCCTGCCCTTGACTGATTCAGCCACAAAGTCAACATAGATAATGATTGCTAGAGGTTTAGTACTTAAGTAGGGCTGTTCCACCTCGAACGTGAACATGCGTGTCAAGGTCTTCAGTGAAGGTTTACAGTGTTCATTTAACTTCCTTACACTACAGAGCACATGGCATAACCTATTAGTTGGATCGTATTACGGGTACCTGTCTTATTTCAAGGCACAATAAATCACATGTTTGCAGAAGAATGGTCCTTAGTATTTGGCACGGAATTGTGCATAGTAGTTTCTCCTTTGCTAGGTCCACGGATCAATTTATAGTGAAGACACACAGGTAGGCGAGAGCCTTATTGACCATAAGGAGAAATTTCAAGTTGTTTAGTGTTCATAAAACTAAATTATAAGGATCTTTAGGTTATACATGTTACCTGGTTTGCCTATCTCCAAAAAATAAGAGGCTGGTGAACCACCCGGTATATATATATATACATATTGAAAAGGAGAGGGGACAAACTGCAGCCTTGTCTTACTCCTTTCTGGACTGGTACTTTTTTCCATAGCCTGTGAGGTAGCGCACTCCAGTATATAACACACAACTTTGCGAAGAAATATATATGAATTGTACCTTAAAATCCTTTTAGAAGAGAGATGTGTTCATTACCAATGCCAGGGACCCACCTACCCGCCCAAAAAGGTATGTTTACTTTTATAACACAACAAAAGTTTTTATGCGCCATCGACCATTAGCTGGCCAGCTACGGGCACGGCCATTGGTCGACATGACGTCATTCCCATAATTCGTAACTCGTTGATTCCGTTACCAACCCGCGCAGAATAAAAACACAGCAAGAAACACGCCAAGAAAAACATGTAATTTAGTAGCTGTAACCTATCTTTCCAAATCCAGGCCAAGCTCTGTCATGAGAACAGTGGCCCCCTTTGGGGGCCACACTCCCTTCAACAGGCTCTTAACTATCACCGTGGCGCATACTGCCCGCACGGTGAGAAAAAAGTAATTTAGTGGTTGTAACCTAATAATAAATTTTGCAACAACAGTCCGTTGGACATTTCCTTAACAGATGGCAACAGTTCGCAGATCACTGACAGATTGTAAAGGACGCTCCTATCGGCAATCCCGTGAACTAATAAAAAAGCATCACCGGCCGGCGAGCTTCCGTATACAGCAAGCGGAGTGAGTGAAGTGCCTGCACTAGTGCTATGGCGCCTGTGATTCTTATCACTTAAAACTGATTTTTGTACAGATCGTAGATTATCCTCCTTTCCCGGTATCTGATCTCGATCACCTTCAGAATCTCAAATAACATGATTTAATCAACATTATCAAATTCCTTTTCTAGATCTATGAATGTCATGTACTTCTAAAATCAGAAGTCAAGTCAGGATTGTTTCACAGGTTCCTACATTTCTTCTGAAGCAAAACTGATCTTCTCCTAACTGATTGAATATCATTCCCTTTTTCTGTAAATAATATATGTTAAAATTTTACAAGCATGAGATATTAAACTAATGGTGCAGAAGTTTTCACACTTACTAGCACCTGCTTTCTTGGGAATAGGTATAACAACATTCCATCTAAAATCAGATGACACTTCTCCTACATAATACATCTTAAACACTAAATGAAATAACTTAGCCATGCCAGTTTCTGCTAAGGCAGTCAGTAATTCTGAGGGTATGTGATAAATTCCAGGTGCCTTGTTCCTACGAAGGCCTTTCACGCCCGTCGAATTCTGACCTCAAAATTGGGTCTCCTATTTCATCAGCATCAATAAACTCTTCTTGTTCCAGAGCTTTATCATGTACTTCTTTACCTTAACCCCTTAAGTGAGCATTAATTTTCCGCGTGTTGCATATTTTTTTTTTTAACTTCAGATAGTTTTTCATCACTAAGAAAATGTTCAAATATTGTCGATGGTTCTGGATTATCCCCAAAGTTAGCATGAATCCCACTATTGCCAGAAAAGTCTATCTGTTGCACAGCCCTTCAAACGTAACCCAGTCAGTCTGAACGTCTTCAATTTCTTCATATTCGTGTCTGTCGCCATGAAATTCACCACTTGATTCAGAAAAATAATTGTCACTTTCGTCTTCACTTTCAACACAAAGCAAGAGTATTTGCCCAATATCACTCTTTATTAAATTACTTTGCTTACACTCTGAGGTTTTAGCATGGAAGCCATATTGCTTTGACTGCTGACCACATGGAAAACGTGTGCACGGCCTCATGAATTCTACATGGAATACAATATTTCATGAAAATAAAATGTAGTACTTTGTTGCAAAATAAGGCCAATAGATGTCAAAAGTACAGTAGAACCTCGATAATTCGTAATCGGTTAATTCAAAATCTTGTCTAATTCGAAGCAGCTCTCGTTCCCCGAAACATGAGGTATGGTTTTCCATGTTATTTAAATCGTTTAATTCAAAATACGGATAATTCGTAATTCGAAGAACAATGTCGGTCCCGTTACCGAAATTCAGACTTTTAATTCGAAAATGCCTTTACATTTGAAAAAAAATTGTATTTTATAGAGTAATTTAAATTCAAAATTTCTCAGCGTCATGAAAGAACCCATCTTCCGGAACGTGCAGAGGTAACTTCGCGCACTTTCACCTACTTCGGCGTGTCTACATGCCGAGCGGAATCGTAATTATTTTTTATTCGGCGTTTTAAGGAACGCCACAATATCACATAGCAGGCAGTGTGCGGAGAGGTAGAATCTGCGAACACTGGCGATGCCGATAGTTGGAGAAAAAGCGTGGCTTATAGCCTATAATCAATTCGTACGCACCAAATTTTATTGTCAATGCCGATGCATTGTTTGTTTTATTTTTTAAAATGCTGTGGCCAAACGGGCTTATGGTTTTAAAGGAGAGAATTGCCAGCTGGGAAATGTACTGTGTTGCTATGCAGTGCTCATGGAAGCGAAACTTCCTTCCCCCGTCATAGGAAAGTACGAAAAGCCACGATGTTTTAAGGGCGTCGGGCACTTTCCTTTCCAGTACAAGGCATCTAAAAATGCAAACAGTGCAGTAATCCAAGAGATAAAGCATTTGCACAGAGGAGCCAGCATAATTTTTCTTCATCTTTGAATTGTGTTTTCTTTCTTTTGATTTCATTGCATGAGGTTATGCAATTATGGGTCTTAGAAGTGCCATGATGGGTAATCGTACAAGTATAGTCACTGTACTGTTGTAATGTGGACAGAAGCGAGAGACTTTCTCCCCTCATCGTAGGAAAGTTCGACAAGCCGTGATGTTTTAAGGGCATCAGGCACTTTTCATGCAAGCACAAGGCATCTAAAATGCATACAGTACAGCAATCCAATGAATAAAGCACTTGCACAGGGGAGCCAGTATAGATTTCTCCTCGCCGAAACATGTTTTCTTTCTTTTGATTTCATTGCATGAGGTTATGATGGCCGGTGAGTTATCCTAGTGCACCTGCTTTCTTGGGAATAGGTATAACAACATTCCATCTAAAATCAGATGACACGTTTCCTACATAATACATCTTAAACACTAAATGAAATAACTTGCACCTTGTTGGATACATTTTGGAAATAGTTTTTTCCAAGGCATTTGAGAGCTTTAAACTGTGAATCAAGGTTAATTGCATGCAGTAACGGGTCTTAGAATATATTGTGACGCCGCAAGGGTTGGCACTGAAGTACCTGTTGGTGGTTAATTCGAAATCACGTAATTCGAAGTCCGATTTTTGCGTCCCGATGACTTTGAATTAACAAGGTTTTACTGTATCTATAAACTGATGCTTATAAGTGGTTGATGCAACTTATGAATAATTACCTTAATCCTTATAAGCAGTTGACTCTGGGAAAGGGTTAATACAATCTTGAATATATTCTGCCACGTTTTCCATCTGAGCTCTATACTAGGCCAACTTTAGACACCTCATTTTCCTTTCTCCCAAGGTTTCTTTGATTTCCCTAAAAGCAGCACTGACCTTTCCTACAACCATACCACCTTCAACATCTTTACACTTCTCTATCAGCCATTCTTCCTAGATGTCCTGCACTTTCTATCCAGTTCATTCTTTAATTGCCAGTATTGCTTTCTGCCCTCCTCATCTTTTGCATTTTTGTACTTTTGCCATACATCAAGACAAGACTCGTCTCCTGTAATGATGTATTTCAACACCTCTGGATTTTGGTCACAAATGTCAATGAAATCTCCCGATGTTTCCATCCGAGTTTGCTTCTGCTCGTCTGTCAGGTTGTGTGGTACAAACCGGGCACAAATCTTCCACTTTTTCAAATTTCATGAACAATGGTCCTTACGCTGTCCTTGCCTACACCCACTTCATCTGCTATTATTCGTAAGGATAGTCGCCGATCATTCGCAAGCATATGTTGCACTCGTTCGATGTTGTCTGGAGATGTGCTTGTGGTTGGTCGACCCGAACACGCCTTGTCCTCAACACCTTTCTTTCCATCTCGAAAGCGTTTAAACCAGTCAAAAACGCACTTTTTACTCACTGCTTGAGCGTGGTAAACTTGCACTAACATTGCATGTGTTTCTGTTAAACCAGTCAAAAACGCACTTTTTACTCACTGCTTGAGCGTGGTAAACTTGCACTAACATTGCGTGTGTTTCCGTTGCCGTTTTGCCTAGGTGGAAGCAAAACTTCATGTTAACGGGTTGCTCCGTTTTGCACTCCATTGTGCAATGACACGAGTCCTCACAATGACTCCGTGCGATGTGTTGCAGTGTTTAACTCCGTTTAACTGTGTTGACTTGACCAATAGGGGGCACTTGGTGTCATATCTCGCAACGCGTATGCATGAGCGCATTGTCCGAACTAGCACGGTGTACAAACTAGACGGCCATTCACCAAACTTTTCAGGCACAGATTGTAGTAAGGGAGACTGAATCAAGGTGTAGTAAAGCTAATGCAGTGAGCTTGCAGTTGCGATCAACAGCGTTCTAAGAAGGAAGTCAGCTCCCAGACGAAACTATCTTTACATAGATCTGTTTTCAGACCAACTTTGTTTTACGGGAGTGAAACCTGGGTGGACTCAGGATATCTTTCTCATAAGTTAGAAGTAACAGACATGAAAGTAGCAAGAATGATTGCTGGTACAAACAGGTGGGAGCAATGGCAGGAGGGAACTCGGAATGAGGAGATAAAGGCTATAGGCTATAGGCATAAACCGGCTTCGGTAGTGGGGTCATGTGAGGGAAATGGAGGAGGAAAGGTTACCCAGCAGAATAATGGACTCTGTTATGGAGGGTAAGAGAAGTACAGGGAGACCAAGACTATGATGGTTAGACTCAATTTCTAATAATTTAAAGATAAGATGTATAGAACTAAATGAGGCCAATGCACTAGTTGCAAATAGAGGATTGTGGTGACGTTTAGTAAATTCGTGGAGGCTTGTAGACTGAACTCTGAAAGGCATAACGGTCTATAATGATAATGTATGTTCTTCTTCTTCTTATTTTTATTCATTTAATCTTGATTTATACAACTAGCTCTCACGTTCTTCATTTTATTCTATTTGGGGTTGGTTTTCTCCTTATTTTTGTATATTAACCTTAGTATTTGACCTACCTAGGTATTATATTCTGCATGGGATGCATCCTAATTTATTGTTATTTTTACATTTCAATTTAACTTACATAAAGTAATCAATTATCTATGGCAACCTACTGTAATATTTTACTTATTCATTCTTCTAATTATTATATTGAGTTTTATTTTAAAATTATTCATATGCAATTAATCTATATATATAAAATAGCTTGTCCTGACTGACTGACTGACTGACTGACTGATTCATCATCGCCGAGCCAAAACTACTGGACATAAAGAAATGAAATTTTGGGCATAGATTCATATTAAGATGTAGGTGCTCGCTAAGAAAGGATTTTTGGATATTCCTTCGCTAAGGGGGTGAAAAGGGGGTTGGAATTTTAAAATGAGTGTATCTATATCTCAAAACTTTGAAAGTTTACAGATGTAAAAATTGGTATTTAGAATCTCCTTTAAAAATAAGGAAATACGTATTTTTTTGTTTTCAGAAAATCCCAATAGGAGGGGTGAAAAACGGTAAAAAAGGGGGTTGGATGCCTTTAATCAGAATACCGGTACTTATATCTCAGAAACTGAAGATATTACAGACCTGAAAATTGGTACTTTTGATCTCTTTTAAAAATAAAGAAACACGTATTTTTTTGTTTTTGAAAAATCCAAATAATGGGAGGGTGAAAAGGAGGGTGAATTTTTAAAAACAGTGCATCTATATCTCAAAACTTTTAAAGTTTACAGATCTAAAAATTGGTATTTAGAATCTTCATTAAAAATAAAGAAACACGTATTTTTTTGTTTTCGGAAAATCCCAATAGGAGGGGTGAAAAGGGGTGAAAATGGATTGAATGCCCTTAATGAGGATACTTATATCTCAGAAACTGAAGATATTACAGACCTGAAAATTGGTACTTTTGATCTCTTTTAAAAATAAAGAAACACGTATTTTTTTGTTTTTGGAAAATCCAAATAATGGGGGTGAAAAGGGGGTTGAATTTTTAAAATTAGTGTATCTATATCTCAAAACTTTTAAAGTTTATAGATGTAAAATATGGTATTTAGAATCTCCTTTAAAAATAAAGAAACACGCTTTTTTCTTTTCGGAAAATCCCGATAGGAAGGGTGGAAAAGGGTGAAAAAGAGGTTGAATGCCTTTAACGAGGCTACTTATATTTCAGACCCTTAAGATATTACAGACCTGAAAATTGGTATTGGGGATCCACTTTAAAAATAAGGAAACACGTATATTTTCGTTTTTGAAAAATCCGGATAATGGGGGGTGAAAAGGGGGGTGAATTTTTAAAATGATTGTGTCTATATCTTAAAACTTTAAACGTTTACAGATGTAAAAATTGGTATTTAGAATCTCCTTTAAAAGTAAAGGAATAAGTATTTTTTCGCTTTCTGTAAATCCCAATAGGAGGGGTGTAAAAGGGTGAATAGTGGGTTGAATGCCTTTAATGAGGATACATATATCTCAGAAACTGAATATATTACAGAACTAAAAATTTGTATATGGGATCTCCTTTAAAAATAAAGAAACGCGTATTCTCGGAAAATCCAATGAAAGGGGGGGGGGGAAAGAATTCTAAAATTAATTGACCTAATTGTATGAGAATACATACATCTAATAAAAAGTAAAGTTGTTACGGACGTGAAAATTGGTATTTTGATCTCCTTTAAAAACAAAGAAATACGCGTTTTGTGGGGGAAACCATATTGGGGGGCGGGAGTGGAAAGGAGTTGAATTCCTTTCATGAGGACACATAAATCAAAAACTGAAGACGTTAGAGTCGTGATAATTGCTATTTAGAAGATCCTTTACTATTAAAGAAACAAGTATTTTTTGCCGGAAAATTCACTTAAGGGGGGGGGGGGGAGAATTGTGAAAGGAAGTAAAAAAAAAGCGAATTATTTTTATGGGGATACTTATATCTCAAAACTCAAGGTAATAGACGTGAACATTGGGGTTTGGAATCTCCTTTAAACATAAAGAAACACTCCTTCTTTTAATTTTTTTTTTGGGGGGGGGGGTAAATAAACTTAACGGCGGTGGGGTGTAAAAGGAGGTGAGACCAATTGATTTTGCTGTTCATAATGTACTTATAAGGAGCCTCCGTTGCTCACGCGGCAGCGCGCCGGCCTCTCACAGCTGGGTTCCGTGGTTCAAATCTCGGTCACTCCATGTGACATTCGTGCTGGACAAAACGGAGGCGGGACAGGTTTTTCTCCGGATACTTCGCTTTTCCCTGTCATCATTCATTCCAGCAACACTGTCCAATATTTCATTTCATTTGTCATTCATCGATCATTGCCCCAGAGGAGTGCTTCGGCAGCCGGCACAATTCCTATTGTCGCCGCTAGATGGGGCTTTATTCATTCCATTCCTGACCCTGTCGAATGACTGGAAACAGGCTGTATATTTTCGATGTACTTATTCTGATCATAAACCGATGTTTTTAATCTTTCCTTCGGAGAACGTTCTTATAGTACAGTAGATTCTCCTGGCATATGAATAAAAATTTAAACACATTTGAAATAAACGATAGGAATGAGATTGGCCGTCCAATTGTTCACCTCTATAATAAGGTCAATAATGCACGGAAGTATGTCATTCGTATCGCCAGAAATCCCGCACACTTGCCTACGCGCCACATTGGTGCTGGTCACATTCTCAACAATAACAATGGCAGCAGATGTAATTTACCGCCAAGTAGCGGTCTTGCATCTTGCTGTGGGGTCCGGAACATCTATAAAATAATAATAATAATAATAATAATAATAATAATAATAATAATAATAATATTAATAATAATAATAATAATAATAATGTTCTGGATCGTCGTCAAATGTGCGGACCGCGGTGGAAACGGGTCCTGGGCGGGTAATGACTATGAATGCAGTCTGGCCGCGGGTTCAGTACCGCCAAGGCACCCAAGACGACACCACGCCGGATCTCCTGAAGGATTTGTTCCATATTAAAAATGCTTATAAGAAAAGATGGCAAAGATTTAGGGACCCAACTGACAGGGTGGAATACCTGGACCTAGCCTGGGAAGTGCGAAATCGATTGCTGGAAATACAGATTGAAAAACGGGAGGAAACTTGCCATAATCTATTAGAAAACGAGTCAGATCGCGAATTTTGGCGGATTCTCGCAGAAAACGATTCAGATCGCGAATTTCGGCTGATTATATATCTAAAACAACATTCAATTATAAATTTCAGTATAATACCGTAGCGAAGCACGGGTATCTTGCTAGTTTAATATAAAATATCATGATGGGTTGTGAAACTTTCTTTTTGTTGAGGTGTATCTCCTATCATTGGACTGTGTGTAATTGATGCCCAGCCTTCTTTTGATTTTCATTGCATGCCTCTAAGATGCATGTTGTTTGTTGGATCCATATTGTGTATAGGCATGGCTTTTATCTTGTCCTGTGGTGATCTGAGATAATCCCTGTAATTTTGTGATTTTTAACTAGTTTTAATATTTTTTGTGTTAAGTGATTTGGTTTCTTCTTTTATTGAAATTTTTCTTAGATTCTAAATTTATGCTACCTGAATAGAAGAATAGTGGTTTATGGTCTCACCATCAATATTACCTTCTCAAGAGAAAGGATCTCAAAAGTAATGTCTTTAAATTTTATTATTAAATTTCATTAAAATATTATCTGGTTGTGGTTAATTCTTTTGACTGATAAGAATTTTTCCTAATTATTGAGCATATCTACTCCCTCTTTATTATTTCGTCCTTTTAGCCTTTTTATGGGCTATTTTTCTCCACGTTTTCCACTTAAATTATTCCTGTGTTTTTGCTAGTTGAATGGATTGGTAAGTATTTTTCCATTGTTATTTACCATTTTATCATGCTTCTCGTCCAAATGTAACTGTGTTACAGCACCTGCAGTTTGGCTCCCTGCTTCAATTGGACGCACAGATCCCTCCTGGTGGTTCACAGGGGAGGGTACTGTTCTTATCAGGAATAATTCTTGACACACTTAACTAGCAGCTTACAAAGTAGATATCCTGAATCCACCTAACTTTGTTCTTATACAGCAGAGTGCATAATAACGTAGCAACAAAGGGATAATTTTGTTAGTGTGTATCTGAGAACGCACCATACTGGTTTTGCTAGTTCTAGATTAGAATTTTTTTTTACTAAAGTGCAATGCTCGGAGAATATATCAAGATTAAATGATCCCCCTATTCCAATTTGGAAACACTAGTATTACTAGATACATATAGTGAAGTTACTGAAGAGTGGAGTATGAAAATAAGCAAGGACAAGAGTAAAACAATGGTGGTGACATGGAAGAAAGACAAGTAAGAGGAGTGATAAAATTGCATAATGAGCTATTAGAAGAAGTAGAAAGCTTCACATGTCTGGGTAGCATACTGTCATAGGATGGAACAATAACTAAGGAGGTCACAACAGCGTAAAAAGACAGTGAGTTGGCCATTAGGTTAGAGGCATGCAGCTGTGAGCTTACATTTGAGAGATAGTGGGCATCCCTGAAGATGGTTTTCCACGGTTTCCTCATTTTCATACCAGGCAAATGCCGGGGCTGTACCTTAATTAAGGCCACAGCCACTTCCTGCCCACTCCTAGCTTTTTCCTATCCCATCGTTACCATAAGACCTACCTGTGTTGGTACAACGTAGAGCCAATTGTTAAAAAAATAAAAATAAAAAAATAAAAATATTTAAAAACAGGGTAAAACGTCAGGAAGGTCCTATCAGAGCATGACAGACCTAGTATGAAATGAGCAGGCAATAAAATAATGCAAACAGGTGTTGTACAAGACCTATTTTGTCTCAGTTTTGACATATGGGTTAGAGACTTGGATCGCAACTTCTAGAGAGGAAAACAAAATACAAGGAAGTGAAATGTTTTTACAAAGCATGCTCCAATAAAACAACTAAGGTTCGTATAAGGAACACAGAGCCACAGGACAGGCTGAGAATGGAGAAACTACAAGATATAAAATGATGTCAAATTTCCCTATGAGAAAATCAAATGAACATAAATATGTCTTATGCCTCTCGGTCATGACCATACATCGATAGTTGCTAATTTCAGATGATCGCCAGCCATAAGACATAGCCTGCACAGTTGCTAGGTAACACAGGCCATCCATCCATACTCTACATTACAGCCTGCATGGTTACTAGGTTCTGTCACACAGTTTATTACATGACACTTATGTTTCAGAAATGTTTAGATGACCTCCCCATATTTATATCAATAGACAGAAATAAGTTGAAATTGGTATAGCCAGATCAGAAGGATGGAGAAAGCAAGAATTCACAGAGCAATGCTCAAATGGACAGTGAATGGAAGGAGACCTAGGGGTCCGCCACAGAGAAGATGGATACTGAAAGTGAAGGAAGGAGTGAAGAGAGAAGAGCTGTTGACATGTCGAGAGTATTAAAAGAGGAGCATGGCAACATCCATGGTCAAAACACTGGCATCTAACTGATTACATAACTGTACGCGCCCGAGACCAACGCGATGTATTAATCACAAAGGCTCTAACAAGTGCTGATGACTACTGGACGGACCACCGACTTACATGGTCCACGATGACCCTTCACATCCACGAGCAGCGAAGTAAACAGAGGAAACTTACGAGACCTAAAATTAACACAGACCGTCTCAAAGATCATAGCACTAAAGTAAAATTTCAACAACTCCTAGGTGATAAACTGCCAGATGAATATCCTGAAAGCACTGAAGAACACTGGGCAACACTGAAGACTGCAATACTATCAGCTGGTGAAGAATCGGTAGGACACCTTAGGGTCAAAAACCAAGACTGGTTTGATGAAAATGACCAAGAAATACAGACTCTAATAGACAAAAAGAGAGCAGCACATCAAGCTTGGCAGATCAATCCTAGTTCACTCTCTAAGAAACGAGAATATCAAGAAGCGAAAGCAGATGTTCAGAGGAAAACCCGTGTTCTGAAAAACAGCTGGTGGACAATGAAGTCTCAAGAAATGCAACATCTAGCTGAAACTAACAACACTAGAGCTTTTTTCAGCATGATAAAAACAGTATATGGCCCAACATCTCAAGGATTAAACTCTCTTAAATCTAGGGATGGTTCTACTCTTCTAAAAGACAGCAATTCCATTAATGCACGATGGAAAGAACATTTCCATGAACTGCTGAACAAGGATCCAGAGATCAACATAGTAGAAATTCTGAAAATGCCGCAAAAACGTACAAAATCTCACCTTGGTGAAGTACCTTCCTTACAAGAAGTTGAAAATGCCATTAAACAGCTCAAAAATAATAAGGCTGCTGGATCAGATGGAATTCCTGCTGAATTTTTCAAGGAAGGTGGACGAATTCTTGCTGAACATACATTAATGCTCATAGTCAAAATATGTTACACTGAAACAATACCTCCTGATCTCAGAGATGCTCTGATAGTTACGATCTTCAAGAAAGGAGACAGAACTGACTGTGGTAACTACTGTGGAATTACCCTTCTATCTATTGCTGGGAAAATACTCGCTCGAATTCTATCCAACCACCTGATACCTCTCTCTAAAGACTGCTTACCTGAAACTCAGTGTGGATTTCGACCCAATCGCAGCACAACAGATATGATTTTCTGTGCTAGACAAATGCAGGAGAAATGCAAAGAACAACATCTACCTCTGTACATGGCATTCATAGATCTTGCCAAAGCCTTTGATTTGGTTAAAAGAGATGCCCTGTGGAAGATCCTAGCAAGAATAGGTTGTCCTCAGAAGTACATAAATATTCTTCGATTGCTGCATGATAATATGAAGGGCATGGTTCTTGTCAACAATAACCCTGGAGAAAATTTTGAAATCACTGCAGGCGTGAAGCAAGGTTGTGTGATAGCTCCCATTCTGTTCTCAATATTTGCTGGGACTATACTTCATCTTGTTGATGGGAAACTACCAAAAGGCATAGAAATCGAATTCAGGACTGATGGAGGTTTATTCAATCTCAGTAGACTACGAGCCAGGACCAAACTTTCCACTACATCCATAATTGAACTTCAGTATGCTGATGACAATGTCGTTCTTGCAAACTCTGAACATGATTTACAAGCAATCTTAAATGCATTTGATGAAGCTTATACAAGTATTGGCCTAAGCCTTAACATCTAAAAGACTCAGATCCTTTACCAGCCTACACCCAACTCCATCTCCGTATGCCCTACAATCACAGTCCAAGGCAAAGTTCTGAAGAATATAGAACTTTTCTCATACCTTGGCAGCCATCTCTCAGCAGATGCAAATCTTGATGATGAGATTCAACACCGTCTCAAATGTGCTAGTATGGCTTTTGGTCGTCTTCGGGTAAGGGTCTTTGATAATCATAATATCAGCACTCAGACCAAGCTTTATGTGTACAAAGCTACCGTTATACCATCTCTTACATATGGATGTGAAACGTGGACTACCTACAGGAGGCACATACGATGCCTGGAAAAATACCATCAACGTTGCCTGAGAAGGATCCTGAGGGTTAAATGGAAAGATCGATGTACTAACATCATTGTTATGGAAGAAGCTAACTCCACTAGCATTGAGGCCATGATTATCAAGCACCAACTTCGCTGGACAGCCACATCGTTCGCATGCCTGAATTCTGTCTCCCAAAACTAATTATGTACTCCCAGCTAAAGGATGGTCATAGAAAAATTGGAAGACCACAAAAGCATTACAAAGATGCACTAAAAACCAACATGGAAAAGTGTCAAATGAAAACTAACAACTGGGAAGCTATGGCACATAACCGCACAGTCTGGCGTCGCAATGTCTGCGAAGGAACTCAGCGTTTCGAGCAAGAAAGGCGGAGAATAGAAACTGACAAGCGCAATGCAAGAAGACAACATCAGCTCATGAAGAAAAACCAAACTACACAGCCAGTACCTAACAGAACAAATGTGTGTCAAAAATGTGGGAAAATCTGTGGTTCTAGGATTGGCCTCTACAGTCACCTAAGATCTCACAAAAACTAAGTTCTTCAGGAAGACAATCATACTCGTTTATGAGGGATAGCTCATCAGTAGAAGAACACACAGAAATGTAGGTCACTGATCCATTATCCTACCCAATAGGAAGTCAGATAAAGAGAGTGAGAGGAAAATAAGAAAAAATTGCTAGGATGTTATTACTCTTTTCTCTTACCCTACTGAAAAAAAGCTATTGCATGTACATATTTAATACTGAAGAACTGTTTCAGTGACACAATAAGAACTGATTCATTAAACCTTGGTTAACCAATAAATAATAAGAATTTATTGCAGCCAGATGTCCATATAATGGGATACAACAATAGGTTTCAAGGTTACAAAATAAGCATGAAATATTGTCACACTATATACTGCGATTCACAGATTCTCGACGCGGTTTATTCTTTGCTATAGTCAACTATGCTCTTTTCCCTTTTACTACACAGTGTTATGTGGTATTTGTCGCATGGATTCTCACACAGAAAACATATACATTCTTTGTTCGATTCATGATATTTTATGTTTTTGCAAATTTTGTGATGGGAACCGTGTATGGTGAGTCTAGTGATTACGTTTCTTAGTTCCTGATTTTCCTGTGTCCATCGTCTATCGGTCATTGCTTCCGTTGCGTAAAAATCCAGTGGTATGTCCTGTTGTTTCAGATGCTTCTGCTCAAGTACCTTCTCCATTTGCAGGGTAGATGGCAGGTGCAGTTTGAATCGGAGGTCTTCTATATAGAAAGGTTCCCTTGCTAATTCACAGATTAGTCTGGACGGTGACGATCTTGCCACGCCCAGTGTTCTCTTAAGGAATCGTGCTTTCACTTTTTCTATCGTGGTGAGGTCTGTTGTGGTTAGCCTTTCCCATATTATCTCTAGGCCGTATGAGATAGTGGGAGTTATTTTGGCGTGGAAGTGTGTCACTGCTGTTCGTAGTGAGAGTTTGGTTATGTTCTTCAGATCGTATATTCCTCTGATGGCAGCTGTTGCTCGTTCCTTTATGTGGTGTCTGAAAGAGTGGCACGTTGTTTGCAGGGTGACGCCGAGGTATTTGTAGGGGAGATTTCCATTGTAGAATCGACAAGCCCAGCAATAAAACGAGGGCCATGCTGAATATGCTATACGAAGAAGGATACACCCTGATCAACAGACCAGACGTCCGACTCGTTGGCTGAACGGTCAGCGTACTGGCCTTCGGTTCAGAGGGTCCCGGGTTCGATTCCTGGCCGGATCGGGGATTTTAACCTTAATTGGTTAATTCCCATGGCACAGGGGCTGGGTGTATGTGTTGTCTTCATCATCATTTCATCCTCATCACGACGCGCAGGTTGCCTACGGGAGTCAAATAGCAAGACCTGCACCTGGCGAGCCAAACCCGTTCTGGGATATCCCGGCACTAAAAGCCATACGATATTTCATTTTCCTGGCGAGCCGAACCCGTCCTGGGATATCCCGGCACTAAAAGCCATACGACATTTCATTTCAACAGACCAGACGAAATAACCTACGTTGCTCATAATGGCACAAGTGTGATCGATCTAGATTTTTACAGAGGGAACATCTCCATACGGTATCCTAGTGGTCTTTGGACGACATCCTCTACACCACTTACCAAACATATACCCATCAGGATGACCATCACACTCAAACAACCCAAAGAAAATGCGCCGAATAAAATAACCAAAAGAACTTCCAGAAAGATAGACGTCAATTCCTTAAACAGCAACACTAGAGCAATATATGAAGCTATATAAAGCCAACAACATAAACCATTCGTTGGTAACGATACAAGAAGCCCTAAAAGCTGCAACCATCCCGGTCATACAAAGGAAAGCCAAACCATGGTTCGATACAGAATGCTATCTGCTGCAAAATGAAGTTTTGCAAGCCTTACATGAGGCCAAACTACATTGATCATTTTCAATAATACAAACATTCTGTAGTAACAATACGAATGATAGAGAGTCAATTTTACATTTGATTATTGCCGTGCTTTTCTGACTTGACTACCATTTTGTTGAGGTTTGAATACCTGTAGTAAGCCTTACATGAGGCCAAACTACATAAAGAAAGGACCGTTATGAAAACATACGCAGTCAAACGTAAAGAGTACAAAGCCATGCTGAAAGCGAAAAAAGCTCTATATATAGAAAATCAAGCCGTTAGGGAGGCAGAAGAAGCACTTAAAGACCCTTATGTAGCCACCAGGAGAAAATCCAATAGAAAACAAGCGGAAATCCAAATGGAAGTATGGGAAAAGCACTTCTCACAGATTCTGAACCTAGCACAATTGCAAACTGCATACAACACTACCCACCACACAGGAACTAGCCTAATCTCACAATTCACAACAGAGGAAGTGAGAGCAGCAATAAAGGAGACAAAAGACAGGAAGGCGACTGGCCCAGATGGGATCTACAACGAGATGCTAAAAGACTCAGCAGAAACACTAAGTGAACTATGGACAGACCTGTTCAATAGATGCCTATCATCAGGGGAAATACCAGACGAATGGAGGAAATCCACAATAAAAGTCATCTACAAAGGTAAAGGCGAAAGCAACGACCCACACTCATACCGTGGTATTGCCCTGGAGAATACCATTTTCAAAGTCTTTACAAGCCTAATCCTCAAGAGAATCACTCTGGCACTAGATCCAATGATCCCTTAACAGCAATTCGGGTTCAGGAAAGGAAGGTCCACCTTGCATGCCGTAAGGAATTTATTAAATGACATAGAGGAAGCCCTTAGACATCCCAAAGGAATATTTCACACAGTATTCGTAAACTTCACAAAAGCTTTCGACTTATTGACCAGATCAAAGCTTGTTCAGAAACTGAACATACGCTAACGGAGTACCACAGATACGCAGAAGACATGGTCCTGGGTTCCCCAAACTGGCAAGAGCTACAGAAAGTTAACCAATAAATATATACACACAGAAAAGGCTTTATAAGTAAAATACTAGACTTTCTAGTGGATTTTCATGGATGAATAATTTCTCTCATTACTTATTAGCCAGTGAAAGCCTAGAGATAAATATACATCAATAAAAACTAACCTGTATTCTGCCACACCGCCAGCATATTTCTCCATGGCAGTGGATGATGACATTCCATAGAATAATTTGTACTTGCGGCCATTCTTTTGAATTACTTCTCCACCACATTGATCATGACCAGCTAACATACCACCAACCATAACAAAATCTGCTCCTGCACCGAATGCTTTCGCCACATCTCCAGCGCATGTGCAGCCTCCATCCTAACAACAATTAAATTACACTGTACAGTATATCTACCTCAACTTACTGAAGATCGAGCAAAATAAACTTTAAGTTCAATTATCAACATGGTTGAAAAATATTCCTTATGAATAAACTAATGTTTCATTACATAAACAAAAATACAGTAAAATCTGTCTAATTAAAATTATCATGAGGTGTCTGAAATTCAAGAAACAAGAGAGAGACAAAATTCATCAGTGGCAATACAACATAATGACGATAATGATGGTGGTAGATTGTTTGTTCATAAAAGGAATTAAAACAAATTCGTAATAAGAAAAAATATACATAGATTTTCATTGCAAACTTCTTTGCACTTCAATGTTCAGTAAGCTAGCACCTGTGAAAGAACTAACTGGCTCCATTTTATAGGCTAACACAAACACTGAACCATCTCTTAACTTGGTATCATTGATTACTGAGACTGAACAACATCTCCTAAATCTCTCTCCGCTTCTACAGGTACAGCACAATCACAGTAAGTCAGCACTTTTGAGTCATTAAGGTATCCAACTGGAATTTACAAGCTAGAATTTCTGATTTATAAATATGATACTGTTCAGGTTCAACCAACAACCAAGGATCCTGAATATCATGCACCGACCTCACAATCTGCCTCCAGTTACTGAAATTGTGAGCTGCTTGAACCCAGTTGTCCATGGACCTCAAGTTTCTGAAGGTCTTTCAGCGGTCCATCTTCCTGTCGTTTTCCAGATGTACCGAGTGGACGAGTTCCTAGTGGGACTGCTTTTAATCTGGATGTGGTTGAACATGCAAGCCACGTGTACTGCCCATAGCAGTCTTCTACCTTTAATTCTTTGTACAATGTTGGATTGGTGCAATACATCATGCAACTTTTGGTTCTTCAGCTTTTCTCATTCTGCACGGGTCAAATTTCCGCTTGAAGAACATCAGTTTCTTTTGGTCACTTCTTGTCAAGCTGAGGGTCTGTACTTCATAAACAAATACAGGAACTATTATGACACTGTATGCTTTGATTTAGGTCTTGGTCGATAATGTGCAAGATACTATAATCTATCAGCTTCATGATAGTTTGAGCACAGAAGTATGAAAGATGAGAGTTTTCCACCTAATCAATACTTTATTTTATAAAGTGTCTGAAATTCTGATTACATTAAAAGACAGTACCGGTTTCGACCTGTTAAATAGGTCATCGTCAGCTGTTGATGAACCTGCTTATTCAATAGCGACTGTACAGAATAAAACATTACTAAGATTAAACATGAATATCAATATTCTAATAAAATGCTTAATGTAGGATATATACATATGGTACAGTTTTTGAAGTTAAAAGGCTTTGACTTCCTATAGTCCCATGAATGTCACATATACCAAAAATTATATTTGCAATAATGTTAAAAATAGGATGTGCAAGATGTCATGATCAGCTGTATTATGTTAAGGAGCATTTATAATCTGCTGACTGATCTCCATCTTCAGGTTGTTCTGATTGTTGTTGAAGCAGGTACTCAAGTACTTGAAGTTCTCTACCCTGGCCAAATGGTTTTGTCCTTGTATTTCCTTTCTGTTGCTCCCACCGTCTGCACTAACCTGTCATAGTGTTTTATCATTTTGTGTGTTCTATCCTTGTCCCTAATTTTCTACTTGCAATGAATTATGTTTGTACACTTATTTGTTTCATTTGTATAGCATGTTAAACTTGTTGAGTCCTTCTTCTTCCGTGTTTGTCTCATGTTTCTACCACCCATATTAACTCTTTATCTTTTGTCTTCTCCTTTCATGTATTTATCCAACTTTCTTGTTTTCCTACCTCAAAATTATCTTGGGTCCACAACAGCTGAAAGCAGCAATGACTTTCTCCAATAACCTACCCATAATTCCTCAGTATGGTATTCTGTCAATGTTTTTTTCCATACCTATAAAACATAAGATTAATTATTCATTCTTCCCAGAGTTACTACCTGCATACTGAAAATCTGCCTTTAGCTGTGGCATCCTACACAACCATTAACTTTCCCTATCTTAGCCTTAGAGAGATAGGGGAAGAACGGAATATGATAACTGAAATTGTAAAACAGAAAATAAAATTTATTGATCACATCTTGCTGCATGAGGAGTTCCTTTGCAACATCACTGAAGGAAGAATTGCTGGAAAAAGAGGAAGAGGATGACCCAGAGTTTCTTATTTCAAGAACCTGCTTCTGCGGATGAAGTGCAAGACCTACACTGAGTTGAAAAGACTGGCTCAAGATAGACATCTATGGCTGCAGCGACAAGGCTTAGACTTTAGAATATGATGATGATGATGATGATGATGATGATGATGATGATGATGATGATGATGATGATGATGACGACGACGACGACGACGACGACGACGATGATGATGATGATGATGATGATGATGATGATCTTCCACTTGAGATATTCTTGTCTGGCACATCCATGCTGCAGGGATGGTCATCCTTCACTTCAGTAGGCTGGTGTAACAAGATGACTAAGTTCAGGCTGGAACCCAGTCCATGGGGTATAAAGTGGATTTCATGCCCAGGGTTACAGGTTAAGACCTCAATGGCAATCTTTGCAGAGGAGACCTTTGGTATGGCGAAGATGGCAGATGAGGCAACCCATCTTCACTGGGGTTAATTGAAAGAGGACACCACTGCCGTGTGGAGAAGAGGGATCTTCAAAGGCTAAGAGAGTAAACCCCAAACGAAAATCCTCATCTGTGTTAGGCCTAGCAAGTCAGTAGTTTGAGTACTAATTTATTGCTTTCAATACTAGAACGAGCCACGGATCAAAAGTTACACCAATGAAGACTCCTCTCCTTATGCGCCTGAAACAAATGATACCCTTTGGAGTCTGAAGCTCATTCTGGGAATATGAGAAGGGAACCAAAATGTGAAGAACGTACAAGGACACAAAATTCACTCAAAGACTTGAGGATGACAGCAATGGAAAGAAGGAAATGTTATATGTAGAGATGGGATTTATAGGTATGAATAGGTTAGAATGCAAATGTATTTAACTAAGGCGCAAGTGTCATATACCCGCACGACAAATCTGGAATGAAATTTGCGTAAATATTAGTGATCTGAACTATCAGAACCCCTAAACCTTATGCGACTCAGCAACATTACTTTACAGTGGCTAGATCACACTTGCTCCTTGTCAAATACGTTTGCATTCTAACATAGTCATGCCTATAATTCCCATCTCTAATTATATGGATTAGAGAAAAACAAAAGATTGGATAGTGAAGATATAAAAGTAACCGAAAGAGAAAGTGGGTGCACTGTCTGGGATTCAGAAGGGATCAGAGAAGAGATGAAAAATTACTTCAATAGAGTACTGAATGGCAATAAGAAACAGAGGAACAGGAATTAACGGATTTGCAGTGGAACAACAGCCCATTACCTGGTAAGAAACTGAAAATGCCTTGAAGATGACAGGAGGCAAGTCAACTGACCCAGAAAAATCAACACCAGATATGATCAAGGCAGCAAGCATCCAAGGAATACAGTGGTTACATTGTCTGGCTCCATGGCTAAGTGGTTAGCATGCTGGCCTTTGGTCACAGGGGTCCCGGGTTCGATTCCCGGCAGGGTCGGGAATTTTAACCATCAATTGGTTCATTTCTCTGGCACGGGGGCTGGGTGTATGTGTCGTCCTCATCATCATTTCATCCTCATCATGACGCGCAGGTCGCCTACGGGAGTCAAATAGAAAGACCTGCACCTGGCGAGCCGAACATGTCCTCGGACACTCCTGGCACTAAAAGCCATATGCCATTTAATTTCAGTGGTTACATCGATTACAGGGAGTCATTTGGAGTAAAAAAAAATACCAGATGACTGAAAGAAGGGGATTATAATACCAATGTTAAAAAAGGAATATATTATAATAATAATAATAATAATAATAATAATAATAATAATAATAATAATAATAATAATAATAATAATAATAATAATAATAATAATAATGTTAATTGCTTTACATCCCGCTAACTTGTTTTATGGTTTTCAGAGACACCGAGGCGCTGGAATTTAGTCCTGCTGGAGTTCTTTTACATGCCAGAAAATCTACCAACATGAGGCTGATGTATATGAGCACCTTCAAATACCAGGATCAACCTGCCACATTGGGGTCAGAAGGCCACTAATCCTGGCAAAGGAAGTAGATGAAAGTGTTACAGTTATAGAGGAATCACCCTATTGTCACAATGTCATAAGATATGCGACAAGATTATTAAAAAAAAAGATTATGCTTACTGTTGAAAAAACAGTCTGAAGAGAAACAATATGGTTTCACAAGCAGAAGACAAACAATTGGTCTTATAATTGCACTAAGACAGTTAATGGAAAAGTACTGGGAAAAAGAGAAAGATCTCATCATTGTATTCTTGGATTTAAAAAAAAAAGCCAATGACAGTGTAAGATCCGAGATTGCTTAGAAAAACGATGGTCCTGAACTCCTTTATAAGAAAGATCCAAATGCTATACGAAGAATGCAAAAGCTGTGTACAAGTGGGTAATAGAAAATTAGATTGGTTCTAAACAGACAGAGGAGTGCAACAGGGTAGCACACTTTTCGCATTAATTTTTATAACACTTACAGGTGTTATTTAGAGAAAATCAAAGATACAGGAAATGGGGATCTCAGAGAAGATTAGATGAATGGAACTCTAAGTTTAAAAATTACTGGCTGGCAGTAAGTACGAGCAAGACTGAGGCAGTAGGTATGAGCAAGACACTTATGCAGTGCAACCTTATGCTAGAGGGAGAGAAAATTGAATGTGTGGAAGTATTCCGCTGGGAAGTACAATATCAAGTGATGGAAATACCAAACTAGAAGTGCAGAATGCAGTACGAAAGGGATTCAAATTCATCCACTAGCATGGGATAAGGGAGTTTCTGTGAGAGCCTAGAGACACTGTTTAAAACATTCATTCATTCATTCATTCTTTTATTTAGCTTCCATAGACTGTACAATTAAATATTTTGAAATATCCCAACAGTATAGGAGTTGTTGAGTGATTTCCTAATACTAACAATAATATATGCACAATAATAAACATTTTGAAAAAGAAGAAAAATACTTCAATGTTAGGACAGCACATCTTAATTTTTTAAATAATAAATAATATTAATAACCAATATTTACAAGACAAAATAAAAATCTATTGGTGTGGTGTTAATAATATGTGCATAATCAATGTGAATTAACATATTTTTAAAGCTATATACTAGATATTAATAACATTTACAAGTGAATAAGTAATAGCATTATTCCCAGCACTTCATCATGTATTTTTCTGTACTATAGAAGCAGCTACTCAGTAGGAGATTTTTTAAAGCTGTGGTAAATGAACTGATGGGACTAACATCTTTAATCTCATTTGGAAGCTTATTATACAATCTGTCTTAAGGCAATGGTTTTACTCTTGTGCTTGATTAAAATATTATTTCTTCTTCACATCTGGTAAATGTGATTGTCAAAATTCTTTCTGATGAGAGAAATATTTTTTTCATGTGTAGAATGCAATGCATGATCTAATATGCTCTGTACTGGGAGTATCCTTAGTCTCTTAAATAATGGTCTGCAATGATCTAACCTGTTACATCTCGATATAAATCTGGTAGCTCGTTTCTGTATTCAAAAAATAACATCAAGATTTGATTTGTAGCAGCCCCAGAGACCAATAGCATAAGTGATGACTGAATGGAAATATCCAAAATATGCTATTCTAACATATTCTTCACTACAAATATTAGACAAAATCCTTAAGGGGGCCCATGACCTTTCGATGTTAGGCTCCTTTAAACAACAAGCAGTAAGCAAATCCTTAAGGCAAAACAAACAGAACTCAGAGACTTCCCTATTTTTTTAATATGACAATCCCATCTTAATTTTTTGTCTATATGGACACTTATAATTTTGTGGTCAACGTATTTTCAATTGCTTTTGCATTTAATATAAGGTCATGGTTTTTTTTTGCAGTTTTGTCATGGTAGATAGATGCCTTGAATTCCATGTATTAGGTCTTTTTTAACTTCCTTCAGGCTAGCAACCCGTCGGAAGGACATTTGATTGCTTTCAAGTCTTGCAAAAAGTAAAATGCAAGACCGTAACGGGACACATGGTCCAATACTTGGAAGGAAGATGATGATGATGATGATGATGATGATGATGATGATGGGTCTTTTTTAAGTACAATGTTCATTTGTTTTTCCTGAACCATGATTCTTATCTAGACAGGACTGTATTTGCTGTAGTTTCTATAGACATAGGGTCAGGATTATTAATAATTATGTTTGTATCATCAGCATACAGAACTGCAGTTTCTACTTGATTAATGTGAGGAAGATCATTCACATAGATCAAGGAAAGAACAGGCCCCAAAATACTACCCTGCGGAATACTTAAGTCTATGTTTTTTACCTGAGAGTTATATGTCTCATTATGCCCTTTACTGTTACAATGTGTAATTTCAACAAACTGGGATCGTTTATCCAGGTATGATCTAAACCAGTCATTAACAATTCCTCTAACTCCAGCCTGATATAATTTGTGCAACAATATTTCATGTTCAACAGTATGAAATGCCTTTGAAAGGTCAAGAAATAGTCCTATCACTGTTTCATCATTATCAGGAGCATTTACGACCAACTGCCTATCATGGCATACAGCCTGGAGTGCTGCATAATTAATAAAGTATAAGTGAGAAAATTACAAATGTGTCAGAAGACTAGGGTAGATAAAATTAGGTATAAGGGGATGTCAGAAAAGACATGCAGGTGGGCCTGTCAATGGCAAAGAGACTGAGCGCTGCACGACTCAAGTGGTTTGGACACGTGAAAAGCTGAAGATGTTCCTAAGGAATGAAACATGTTCTACAAATAATTAATTTGCTCTAAGCAAATACAGTATATAGTATCAAGCAGGTGGAAGTTTACCTTTATTAATTTAATGTAAATAAGATTTGATATGGGAAATGAAGCTGATTTCTTGCAATTCGCATTACTGTTCATTTTGATGGCATTAGTCCATTGGGAAGTTGAAATTCCTTTCTTGGTTGTAATCCAGGTGTTTGATTGCATCCACTCTGAAAATGCAGCACTTTTTCCAGGGTGTAGTGGATTTTTCCATGTTTCAAACCACTGATTTCTCAGTTACTTCTGAAGAGTCTGTAGCTTAGCTGTAGATTAGAAGTGAAGTCACAGCTTCTTAGACTACCTTTTATTTCTTACTGAAAATTTGATTGTACCAGAAGTGGATCAACAACGGAATCCAGCCTTTTACAGATGTTGTGTTGAAAGACAGCTTCTCAAGACGCTCTCATAATCCCCAAACCATGAACTTTGGCTACAGACCATGCAGTCTGTACAATACATTGGTAAACTAATTATTTCCTTTACTGTATTTCTGATTAATTTACTGACATCCATGTCTAAGTTTTGATAAGGGTTCACACTATAAAGCAGGCCCTCTCAGGGTACATTGCGCTTGGTGCATGCACTATGCGTGGTGCAAAAGACGACTTCCCTTCATTGAACAGAGTGCAGACCCCGCACTCCTAGATGTGGAGCAATAATGCTTACTCTCTCTTTCCTCACGCCTGTCTCGCTCGCTCCCCCTGTCTCCCTCTACCACACTTGCTCTGTAGCGCTCTAAATCCGAGCTGACTTGAGCCAAGTAGAGCCAAGCTTAGCCGAGTAGCCTAGAGACGAAGCGTTGGTCCGAGCTAAACCGAGCGAGACCAATGCACAGTGCACGGAGCTCTTGCGCCTCGATTTGCCCCCGTGAGATTTTGGACATTTGAGAGACCCTGCTATAAAGGATAAATCAAACTGGGCCAAATATAATGAAATGAAAATGAAAATCCACAGCCTGTTGCCAGTCATTCGAGTGGGTCAGGAATGGAATGAATGAAGCCCCCATCTAGCAGCAAGAAAAGGAATTGTGCCGTCAGCCGAAGCCTATCGCACTCCTCTGGGGCAATGATTGATGAATGACAGATGAAATGAAATGATATTGGAGAGTGTTGCTGGAATGAAATATGACATGGAAAACTGGAGTACCCAGAGAAAAACCTGTCCCGCATCAGCTTTGTCCAGCACAATTCTCATATGGAGTGACCGGGATTTGAACCACAGAACCCAGCGGTGAGAGGCTGACGCACTGCCGCCTGAGCCACGGAGGCTCTGGGCCAAATCTATTGATTTAATTTTAATTTTCTGATCTGGTTTACAAAAAATTAAGTTCACAAGTCTCAATAAATTATCATTTAACTTAGTCATAATATGTTTTCCTCCTCTGTGAACCATGTGACCTTGCTGCAATGGGGAGGCTTGCACGACCCAACACAGCAAATAGACCAGCCGTAGGTGCAACCATATCGGAGGGGTATCTATCGAGAGACCAGACTAACGAATGGTTCATCCAAAGGAGGGTAGCAGCCTTTCAGAAGTAGCAAGGGCGGCAGTCTAGATGATTGACTGGTATGGGCTGGTAATAATATTTAACATGGCTTAGCTGTATTGACACTGCTACACAGCTGAAAGCAATGTACAACTACGTCCTTAACTAACTCCCAATGGCATGCAAACTGAGCTCGATAGCTGCAGTCGCTTAAGTGGGGCCAATATCCAGTATTCGGGAGATAGTAGGTTCAAACCCCACTGTCCGCAGCCCTGAAAATGGTTTTCCATGGTTTCCCATTTTCACACCGGGCAAATGCTGGGGCTGTACCTATCTAAGGCCACGGCCGCTTCCTGCCCACTCCTAGCCCTTTCCTGTCCCGTCGTCGCCATAAGACTATCTGTGTCAGTGCGACGTAAAACAACTAGCAAAAAAAAAAATGACATGCAGTTCTCTCTCTGTGAATTAATGATGTACTGATGATGGCTTTCTCATGGGTAAAATATTCTGGAGGTAAAATAGTCTCCCATTTGGATCTCCGGGAGGGGACTACACGAGAGGGTGCAATCATCAGGTAGATGAATACTGACATTCTGCGAGTTGGAGCATGGAATGTTAGAAGTTTGAATTGTTGTGGTAGTTTAGAAAATCTGAAGAGGGAAATGGATAGACTAGAATTAGATGTAGTTCATATAAGTGAAGTACGTTGGCAGGAAGAGCAGGATTTTTGGTCAGTCAACTACAGAATTATCAACACACAAAAATCACATATGGCAAATGCAGGAGTTAGTTTAATAATGAATAAGAAAATAGAAGAGCAGGTAACCTAGTATGACCAGCATAGTGAACAAATTCTTGTTGTCAAGATACACACCAAACCAAGGCCCGCCACACAGTACCGCAGTCTATATGCCTACTAGTTCAGCAGAGGATGAAGAAATTGAAAGAATATATGAAGGGATAGAAAATTGAATACAATATGTAAAAGAAGACGAGAATCTAATTATGATGGGAGACAGGAATACAGTGGTAGACCAAGGAAGAAAAGGTAATGCCATAGGAGAATTTGGACTGGGACAAAGGATTAAAGAGGAATTCAGCTGGTTGAATTCTGCACCAATAATCACAATTTAGTCCTTAATACTTGATACAAACAATTGCTATGCATGTGGACAAGACATGGAGATAAAGGACGGTACCAAATAAGACTTCATTATAATGATGCAGAGATTCAGAAACCGTTGCAAGATGTTCCCAGGAGCAGATGTGGACTCTGACCACAACATGATGGTCATGAAATGATATCTAAATTTGAAGAAATTGAAGAAAGGAAGGAATGCAAGAAGATGGGATCTTGATAAGTTGAAAGAAAAGAGTGTGAGGGATAGTTTTAAGGAACATGGTGCACAAGGACTAAATGAAAAGGCTGAGGGGAAACACAATACATGAAGTGTGGACAGTCATGAAGAATGAGATCAGTACGGCTACTGAATAAAATTTAGGAAGAAAGATAAGATCGAGAAAGAATCAGTGAATAATTTGGGAGATATTAGGCCTGATTGATGAACGGCAAAAATACAAGATTGCAAAAAATTATAAGTGCAGAAAAGATTTTTCTTTGCTAATGGCTTTATGTCGCACCGACACAGATAGGTCTTATGGTGACGATGGGATAGGAAAGGCCTAAGGTACAGCCCCAGCATTTACCTGGTGTGAAAATGGGAAACCACAGAAAACTATCTTCAGGGCTGCCGACAGTGGGATTCGAACCCACTATCTCCCGGATGCAAGCTCACAGCCGCGCTCTCCTAACCGCACGGCCAACTTGCCCGGTACACGCAGAAAAGAATACAAGCAATTAATGAATGAAGTAGATAGAAAGTGCATGTCAGCTAAGAAATAATGGCAGAAAGAGAAGTGCAAGGATGGTGAAGATTGTATGGTTATTAAAAAAAAAGCAGATAAGGAACACCAGATACATGACTATTAAGAGCTCAGATGGTAAACCAATCCTAGGGAAAGAAGGCAAAGCAGAAAGATGGCAGGAAGATATTAAACAACTGCATCAAGAAGGTGAGGTTATTCAATTTAGTGTATAAGATGTATGATAAGGGAAAAGTTCCATCTGATTTTAGACAGAATGTTATTATACCTGTTACCAAGAAATCAGTTGCTGACAGGTGTGAAAACTACTACACTATTAGTTTAGTATCCCACTCTTGCAAAATTTTAATGTGTATTATATACAGAAAAATGGAAAGACACACTGAAGCTGAGCTGGGAGATGATCAGTTTGACTTAAGAAGAAATGTAGAAACACATGAAACGATCCTGACTTTACGTCCGATCTTAGAGGATCGAGTTTAGAAAGATGAGCCTATGTACATGGCATTTGTAGAACTAGAAAAGGCATTCAATAATATTGATTGGACCAAGGCATTTGAAATTCTGAAGGTGATCAGAATTAGATACCGAGAAAGAAGAATTATCTACAATCTGTACAAAAATAAGTCTACAATGATAAGAATTGAAGGCTATGAATGAGTAGCAGCAATCCAGAAAGGAGTAAGGCTAGGCTACAGTTGTCCCCCCTCCTTTTCAATGTTTAAATATGAGTAGAACAGGTGATAAAGGAAGTCAAAGAGGAATTTAGAAAAAGAATCGTAATCCAAGGAGAGGAAATCAAATCTCTGAGATTTGCTGATGATATTGTTATTTTATATGAGTCTGCAGATCCGGAGAAATTGCTGAATAGTAGGTACATAGTCTTGGTGAAGGAGCACAAGATGAAAATAAATAAATCCAAAACAAAAGTAATGGAATGCAGCCGAATGAAGTCTGGTGATGGAGGAAATATTATATTAGAAAATGAAGTCTTAAAGAAAGTAGATGAAAACGGTTACTTGGGTAGTAGAATAACTAATGATGGCAGAAGTAAGAAGAACATAAAATGCAGACTAGCACAAGCAAGGAAACCCTTTCTTAGGAAAAGAAATTTGCTCACTTTGAACATTGATATAGGAATTAGAAAGATTTTTTGAAGACTTTCATTTGGAGCGTGGCACTGTATGGAAGTGAAACATGGATGCTAACAAGCTCATAAAGAAAGAGAATAGAAGCTTTTGAAATGTGGTGTTACAGAAGAATGCTGAAGGTGAGATGGATAGATTGAATCACAAATGAAGAGATACTGAATCAAATTGGTGAGAGGAGAATGATTTGGTGAAATGTGACCAGAAGAAGACACAGAAGATGCCCAGGTTTTGTTCAGTTGGTTTTTGAGAAAAATTTAGACAGTAAAAATGGCAGGGGTAGACCAAGATATGGATATGACAAACAGATTAGAGTAAATGTAGGATGTAGTAGTTATGTAGAAATGAAAAGGTTAGCACATAATAGGGTGGCATGTGCTGCTGCATCAAACCAGTCAATGGACTGATGACCCAAGCAACAACAATATTCTTTTCATCTAATATTAGTTTTTTGTTGAATGTAATACCAAAATATTTAATGTTTTCCTGCTTATCCTAATAAGGACGTTCATGCTTTGCCCAATTTCAATAACTATTGCTTTTGATTTAGAAGTATTCAGTATGAACCCTTCTTGAGAAAGGTATTTGCTTGCTGTATCAATCATAAGCACTGCTGGTTTCTTATCTTTAGATATTAATGCAATATCATTAGCAAATACTAGTGCTGTCACATTGTCGAGATCTTACACAAGATTGTAGCCAAATTGAGAAGTATTTTTTAAGTCATTTAATTCCCTTAATATGAAATTAATTGCTAAATTAAACAAAAGAGGTAATAAAGACAATTTTTGAGCTACTCCCCTGCAAACTTGAAATTTCTTAGTTTGAGTGGTCGCGTCTATTTCCACATGAATTGTATCTGAAAAGAGATATTATTAAATACCTCAACTTCCTAGGAACAGATGTCAAATTTAGCATATATTCTAGGTGGTTATGACCAATATTATCAAATGCTTTGGATATATCTAGAAAAGTAATGGAACAACTCTTTTTCCTTAGTATAGCATCTTGAAGACGAATGTAGACCAAATATGAGTTTATGAATATATCTGGTGTAGACACCAAACCTCTTTGTTGAGTTGATAAATCAATGAAAGGTCTTAATTTTTCTCTCCAGTGTTATTTCAATAAGCATTCTTAAAATAGAGTAAACTGTTACTGAATGCCAGTTACTATGTATCCTGCATGAACAATGGAATCTCAGCCAAGACAGCAAGGCAAGAATTGAGCATGTGCAAAACACCTTCATTAAAATGAAGAAACTCCTCAGCAACCACAATCTCAATCCAGATCTGAGGCTACGAGTGGTCAGTGGCTATGTATTTCTCACCCTATTGTATAGAGTGGAAGTGAGCACTCTCACCCAGGCCCTGTACAAGAAGCTGGAAGTCTTCAAAATATGAGTCTACTGGTGGATGTTACGTTACCTCGTGGACTGAAAGAATAAGAAATACTGAGGTGATGGAAAGACTAAACAAGAAGACTCAAGTACCCCTTTCTATAAAGAAGCGGAAACTTGAATATTTTAGACTTGTGATGCGGAATGAGAAGTACAGGCTCTTACAATTAATGATGCAGAAGAAGATCTCAGGACAATGGAGATGTGGCCAAAGAAGAATCTCCTGGCTGAAGAACCTGAGGGACTGGTTCGAGATGAACACAATGTCACTTTTCCATGTGGCACACTCAAAGACTAGAATAGCCATAATGATCGCCAATCTTCAATAAAAGACGTGATGGTAAGAAGAAGAAGACAGGTACTACTTACGTTTGGGTCTCCCAATTTAAATGACAGGATAATACAACCTCTTCTAAAGCTTCATGGAACATAATCGCAGGTTAGCATTATATTTGCTAATACCAAATGATTTTTTATCATTTGATTTCTTTAATAACCTTAAGAAATACTCGATCGGGACCAGGAGCAACATCAACATTTATTCACTTCATTGCTCACTGAATCACCTTGTCTGTCATGGAACAGTTATGTCACATCTTCATCTTCAGAAAAACTGTGGTTATTTAGAGTAGCAGGATTTTCTGCGCCTATAGAATTTGAATAAAAATTATAAACTTACAAAGCAGGAATTGTACACTGTTTACCCTCAGTATCTGTAATGATATTTTGAATGGCCTTCCTCCTTCTAAAATAGTAATAATGTTGAATGAGCTCATATTTATACTGATTTCTTTTTTTCTCCTAAACCATTTATCATGGTACTAATGATTGCTAACATTAAAATATTTTGATAGTTCACGTTTAATTTGCCTAGCTTCTCAAGCTCTCAAATATTTTACTTCTGAATGTTCAGGACCTTTGCGTTTTAATGTTGCCCTACACAAATATTCAGCAAACTTCTCTATTCGGTTGTCAAGTTTACCATCATCTTTAACTCCATTTAAAATTTCCAAGAACTGTTGCTCTCCCAAAACATCAAATTATCTTCATCAGAATTAGTGTCTGAATTATAATTTTTGACAGGATGGGGTATCGGATCATCCTGCACCCCATATCACTGGTAAAAATTTTGCTTGTGTATTTCGGGATGAACAGGAACTATATGAATATTGCCCACAAAATGTTTTACCACGGTACGGGCAAGTGTCAGGTCCTTTCAATTCAGGATTATGGTCATGGTGTTCCTCCCCGTTGATGATATTTTCAAATATTATTGTTAGAACTTAAAATACTCTGATTCTGAACCACATTCTCTATATAGTAATTATGGCAATAATATTTCCCCAGGTTAGAATTAACTCCTATGTCCAAAGATGATGATGGTTGGTCTACCATCAATGCTGGTAAGAATAAATCAGTGTAGCTAGCATGACAAACTAGAGTATATTATTATTTGTCTCAATGCAACTTCAATAACTGTATGTGCAGGCCAGTAATATTTTTTAAATTCCTTTTACAATGTGCAGTTAGCTTGCAATGTATCTCTTCTGTCCATTGTTGTTGTGAGGTTACATACCAAACATTCATGTAAATCTTATTTAAAATTCAAACAAAACCATAAAACCACAAACTTCCAAAAAAGAAATGAATAAAAACCTTGAAACAAAGTGATCCAAAAGATAAAACCAATAAAGAGAACCTATTAATTTTTATAAAATAGTAATATCATGAACCTCATTGTTTTGCAGCAATCATGTAAACAAAAGGACAGGGCGTACAACATAAAATTGCCATACTAACTTAACAAAAGCAACAAAACCATTCTTATTAAACATGAAAAAACTCTCTAAAGTCACAATAAATTTTGTAGTGATGTAAAAGAATATCACAAGAAAACCGCAATACCGATTATAAAAAGAGTAAGCATGTAAACAAATCACCAGTCAATTCACAGCCTTCTCCTGACATCCTGTCTGCCGTATGAAGTCACACTAATTCCATCCAACTTAATTTACACCACTGATTTCAATTTTCTTTTTCTAGTTGCTTTACGTTGCACCGACACAGATTGGCTTTATGGCGACAACGGGACAAGGAAGGCCTAGGAATGGGAAGGAAGCAGCCTTGGCCTTAATTAAGGTACAGCCCCAGCATTTGCCTGGTGTGAAAATGGGAAACCACAGAAAACCATCTTCAGGGCTGCTGACAGTGGGGTTCGAACCCACTATCTTCTGGATGCGAGCTCACAGATGTGCGCGGCACGGCCAACTCGCCCGGTGAATTTCATTATCTTACCTAAAATTATCTGTAAACACCTTGCCTGGTATGCTGATTTTTTTTCTAACTTGTTAATTACCGGTACTGTAATTCTTCCAGTTCCCCTGCATATACTTAGAATGGTGGAATTACGTCTTTCACCCAGTCAGACGGCACTTTACCCTAATTCCACAATAATAATATAATCATTTTATTGCTGTTTTCTAGTTCTATAAGGACAAATTTTAAGACAATCAAAGAGAGATTTTGTTGAAAAGGCATGATGTTTTGGAAAGTAATAAGGTCAGCAAGGCTTATATTAGAATGGCACTATTTATTACATATGTAAATTACAGATGGATACAGTGTAAGCAATAGACATGGAGATTATAATCGTGACTTGTCAGAATGGAAAAAGAAACCGTAGTGTGTAGGTGGCACTACTTGATGGTGGCTCAGCCAGAGCCATATGAATATATATAAATATTCTCAACACCCCCTCTCAAAGGCTTAACCAGCTTCAATGTTTCAGTCTTCTGACACCCAGACATTCTGAGCACTTCCAGTGCTTGTCCTTCGGTAGTCCCTTGGTTAATATGTTTCCAGGCATCTTCTCAGTTGACGAGTATTCGAGATGAATGTCCCCAGATGAAAGAAACTCTCATACAAAATGATGTTGCACATCAATGTGCTTAGTCCAAGAGTGGAAAACATGATTTCCAGCAAGCTTCTGAGCTCCTATGTTGTCGTTATATAGCTGTACAGTCAACACGCTGTTAATGCCTATCTCCCTTGCTTGTCGTAGTAAGGGCACTGCCTCTTTTGAAACCTCACTCGAGGCCATATACTCAGCCTCCGTTGAGGACAATGCCACTGTCCGTTGTTTCCTGGATTCCCAAGATATGACTCCGCCATATATTGTAAAGGCACAACCAATGCGATTGTTGATCCATGCAGCCTAATCAGCATCTACATAGCCAGTTAAATTACTGGTATTGCTTCCAAAAGTGATTCCCATGTCAGAAGAACCCTTCAGGTACCGCAGTACCCTCTTTGCCGCTTGCCAGTGTTCTTTGCCAAAAAAATCATAGTATTGGCTTAACACACTCACTGCACGAGATATGTCTGGACACGTTGCAGTTGACAGGTACATAAAAGCACCTAGGAGCTCTCTGTATGAGGGCCTTTTACCATAATTCTTGGACCAAGTACTCGATCTTGATAGTTTAATTCCACTTTCAATTGGTGTGGCCACTGGATTGAAATCAGACATTCAGAAGCAATCTACGATGTCCATAATGTAACTTTTCTGTTCCAAGGTGATACCGAATTCATCTTGAGAAAACTCAATCCCGAGAGAGTAATTAATCTCTCCTAGGTTTTGACCTCAAACGACTTTTGTAGAAATTTGTAGATCTCATCAATTTCTCTCAAGTTCCGTGACAAAACTAAAATGTCATCAATCTAAACTATGATTAGGAGAGCAACATCATCTGAACCCTTCACACAGACGCTCGAATCGCCGGACATTGGTTCAACACCAAATTTTAGTAGTTGTTTGTTCAAGCGTTGGTGCAATAGTGGTCAGCCTGCGTCAAGCCACACAGAGCCTTTTAAATATGGTACACACAAATCTTGTTCAGCATCCTCTTGGCTTCAGCTATGAGCTCAAATGGTGCATTGCTTTCCTTTCTTTATCTTCGCTTTTTTCTGTGTTTCCAAATGTTTTCTGAAGTCCTGAAACTTATTAACAACTTCATTTTTCTGACGAAGAAACTTCACTTTGCACCAACCAGTCACATCATCGACGAATGTGACAAAGTAACGCACGTTTCCATTTGAAGAAGCCCTGATAGGGCCACAAATATCAAAGTGAATCAATTTCCCTGGTTCCATTCTCCTATGTAACTTCTTCGGTAAAAAGGTACGCGTCATCTTTCCTTGGAGACAGATCTCATATTCAAAATCCTCTTCAGTGTCAATGACTTTGAATCCCTCTATCCTTTTATTCTTCATTGTCTCACATAGACCCGTTACGGTTAGATGTCCCAATCGAATGTGCCAGTCCGTAATAGACCCTTTTCACATATCTTCAGCTCGGGCAATTTTTCCCTGTTCTTCGGTGTATGACCCATTAATGTAATAAAGTCTGTCTTTTCTATGTGTGACGAATAAGGTACTATCGTTCACATCTGTAACTTGAGCAGATGTCTTGTCAAATACTACACGGTGATCCCTGTCTACGATCTTTCTGGCTGAGAGTAGATTAGTACACAGATCAGGTATGTATAATGTATCACATAGGTTGAAAATACCTTTTGCACTTATTTTTGTCATACAACTGTTCGCTAACCTTAAATTGTCAGAAACATTGGATTCTACTAGTGAAAAATAGTCCAGATTTTTACACATGTGCGATGTACAGCCGCTGTCGAGGCACACATTTTATCTGTGACGCGGTCCATCACGAACATGCATGAGTTCAGTTCTGATGTAATATATAGCAAGGTACTTCCTTTGGCCTTATGAGCATTATCATGATCATTTTTACATGATTTTCACTCCTTCGCCTTATGACTCTATCTTTTTACAACAAGAGCAAGGAAGAGATGTGGATCCTCCTTTTTCGCCTTTATTTTCTTGCTTGTGGGCTTTCTATAATTCTTGTTCTTGTATTTTCCTTCAACAGTCATACAGCTTTGCATCATGTTGTTTCGGTCACTGCTCCTCGAGTCACTTTCTTCGACAATTTTTATGCGTAATACTTCGGGCTTTGGAAGTTTGTTGCGAGATTCTATCGTGCACCGAAAGTATTCGAAACTGACTGGGAAGCTATACAGAAGTAATATGGATACCAAATCATCATTGATTGCCACGACCATACCATTCAGCTTGTCCGTGGCGTTGATAAATCTCCTCAAATGATCACATATGTCCCCATCTTCACTCATTCTTTGAAGCCTTCATGTGAATTGTCGACATGTCAAAGTTGTCCTTTGACAACGTCTCGATGCACACCATACTTGAAAAGTGTTCATGTTCATACATTATTACTTCGCAGAAGACACTTGGCTAAATGTTTAACTCAACCTCGTCAACCATTTGCGGCACGATATTTCCACACGCCTGTATTTCAGTGTATCTTATCACTTTCCAAAGTGCATCCTGGGCCGGTAACCTGTTGAAAATGCAGGATATTTCGGAAAGTAATAAGTTCAGCATGGTTTATATTAGAATGACACTATTACATATGTAGATCGCAGATGGATACAGTGAAAACAACAGAGATGGAGATTATGGAGATGGAGCGTGTAGGTGGCGCTACTTGATGGTGGCTCAGCCAGAGTCATATGAATATATATGAATATTCTTAACAGATTTCATAGAAAAAATGGAGGATATTTTCATGAATAAAGATTTCCCCTTCAATACATAAAATTTGTTTTATTTCTGTCAACAAAAGCAATAAGAAATATCAGGACAAAAGTGAACAGAAATATTTCAAGCTTTCAAGTATAATTTTAATACTGTTTTCAATTATATCATCATTACCAAACAATAAGCATTCATTATTTCACCAATATTACTAGGTCAGTAGTTCAAAGATTTGAGCTGCTTTTTGTTATTTTGTTTATTATTTTGAAATTTTTGGATATCAATACTATACATCTCTATTAAATCAACTCACAGAAATAATATGTCCTTGCAGTCCATGGGCTGCATCAGCACACTCAATGACAGCACTGAGCTGAGGGTAGCCCACACCAGTCTTCATACGAGTAGTGCATACGGAACCGGGACCTATGCCCACCTTGATAATATCTGCACCAGACAGGATAAGCTCTTCAACCATTTCTCCAGTCACGACATTTCCAGCCTGATAAATGAGATACAATTCAAGATTACCATATTCTTTTATGAACTGGTCTATGTACACAGTTTTAAACAGCTAAGTCATATCTGTTTAACCTGAATTTATGGATATTAACTCTTAAAGAGTAACAAGGAGTACAATTACGCTCCACCCGACTCTCGCTAAAATTGCCAGGAGCGCAATCTCACTCTTCTTACAGGTGCTTCATTAAACACTTATTACTGAGTATTACTTCATTGATGGGAGTCAAAGCTGGTTGCTGAAGGGCAACAAAGGCGTGTGATTTCCATTATTGCCCATACCTTGCCACCGTGCACTGTTGTTCTGGAGTTAGTACTTGAACTTGGTGCACGCTTTACAAAGTATTTCTGGACTTGCTTGTAAAATGGCTACAAGATATGAAGCTGATGGTGATATCTGCATCATCATCATCAGTTCTCCACTCTAGCAAGCCAGTGTGGGTTGATGGTGATGTATATAAGGAAAATTATGATAGGAAAATAATCACTAGTAAGATTTATATCCTCAATTACTGAAACTCCGGAATATGAGTGGATTTCAAAACAGAAGCTTTCTCCTTTGGCACAACATCCAACAGATTCAAATCCTCCAGACTTTCATGACTTAACCTAAAAGATGTGTTGTGTGTAACAATAAGGAAATACCCTGGGATTTTTTTTACTTATGACTATGAGTACACATCATAAGACATCCTACCATACCATCCTTAGATGAGTGTCTAAACTGATTAGGTAACTTGTTTATAGGTATAAATCTTAAAAATTATAATCCACTTTGGCCTAGTTATTTCATCAAATATTTCAGTTGACAATATTCATTATCAATATCAAGACAGCAATCCTTTCTGAACAATTTGGTGTAATATTCAAATATCTTGCAAACTGGACCATAAACCAGGTGGCATTCTTAACATAGCGAACCTAAACTGGCATTGCACTAAGAGGGTTAAGGCCAACAATGGGACATCTCCCTCAAACTACTTTTATGGTTTCTGGAGATGTTGACATGACAGAAATTATTTCCTCAGTCCTTCGATGCGCTGGTAAATCAACCAACAGATGGGTGGCATATTTGAGCACCTTCAAATACCACCGGATTGAGTCAGGATGGAACCCACCTACTTAGACTCAGAATCAATCAATCAATCAATCAATCAATCAATCAATCAATGAACTGCATTTAGCACTGTCTCCCAGCTGGCTGATTCCCTATCAATTGTTTACCTAGCCTTTCCTAAATATTTTCAAAGAACTTTGAAATTTATTGAACATTTCCCATGATAAATTATTCTAATCCTTTACTCCTCGTTTTATAAATGAATATTTGCCCCAATTTGTCCTCTTGAATTCCAACTTCATATTATGATCTAGCATAATTTTAAAAGCTCCAATGAATCTTCTTTGTCTATTAATATCATTTCACGCCATCTCTCCAGACAGTTCGGAACATACAACTTATTACACGGATAAACATCGTTTTTGGATCCGTATTGATAGAATTTGTATTAAATAAAACTAGTTTATTTTTATTGTTTACCCACCTATTCAATACAATACAATATTAAAAATTAGGACTTTGTCCTTATTAAATTGTCAACATGAAAATTAATATATTGGATAGTACATATTTCGCCTACCAATAGTAAACATCATCAGCCACAGTATCACCTTATGAATAAATCACATACCTAATTGGAAATGACTTATGAATATTATTGATATATAACGATGTCTTGTAAAATGTATGAGAGGTCATTATACAACTACATTACAATATTAGCTGTGGTATACTATTGGCTTTGAACGTGCATTTGTGAGACAAGGGAGGATTCTGGCAAAAATCTCTGCCACCTCCCTCGAAGTATTTACAATAAAATGTGAAGACGATATTGAAAAATTGATTAGGCTCGCAGCATCTAGGCCTAAATGAGCTGTCAGTCTTCACAGATTCCTTCTTATGTTTTATATTTATGTATATTTGTTTCTCTTCCTCTTCTTTTAAACTACACTAATGACAGAAAGACAATGGAACTCATACTTTCAATATAGTGATTTGGTTACCTCACTTGGAACAACTGCTCCAACCTTGAGAATAATGTATCTCAATTCTCGTAGCATACGAAATGGTAAGTTAGAGATGATTGCTGATCGCATAGAGTTAATTCAGAATATAGATTTTATAGTTGTTGTCGAAACATGGTTGTCTGTAAATGGTGATGAGTCTAACTTTTACAATATCACAGGTTATGAAGCATTTCATTCCTTTAGAATTCCTTCTGAAAAATCACTTAAGGGTGGGGGAGTATCAATTTACGCTAAAAACAAATTGTGGCAATGTAATATCATCTATAATGTCCAAAAGCATCATAATATTCTGGTTCTGGAGATTTCTAAGTCAGGGTGTAGTTATATTATTATAGCTGTTTACAATCCATTCACTTCAAACTGGACACAGGTATGTGATGACATAGAAATAATACTCAACAAAATAAAACATAGAAATATAATTGTTGTTGGTAACTTTAACATAAATTTACTCTCAAATGCAGTATTAACTAATGAATATAAATTGTTCATGCAGAGCTATGGCCTTAAAAACTGTAACACAATATACCCTACCAGACTGAGTTCGAACAACTCACTAATCGACCACTTTCTATGCAGCATAAAACTTAATAACTGGTCTGTAGATAACATAATTGATGATATGAGTGACCATAATCTCTTGCTCTTTAGTTTAGATATTTCAAAAACATCTAATTATAGGCCTACTCCCAGTGAGCCAAAACGACACTCATATAAACATATAGATTATGAAAGGGCTAGATCATATTTTGAGCAACACCAATTCCAGTGGGTAGATGGTGGAGACATAAGTTAAATGCTTCATATGCTGCTTTAACCAGATACATTCAAAGTGGTCTTGACTATGCATCAACAGTTAGAAAATTTCATCATCAAAATGCAAACACCATTCTGAATGCATGGTGCACACCAGAACTTGCATCACTCTGCAGGCATAAAGCACTTCTCTACAGTAAAGTGAGAAAACACCCACACAACAGTATAATTAAAGAAGAATATAAAAGTTACTGCAATAGAGTTACAACCCTGAAAAGGACTCTCAAGAAGTCATACTATGATAATCAATTTAAAAACAATCTACACAACACTAAACACACCTGGCAACTCATAAACGAAGTTCTTGGTAAACCTTCAAAGTCAACAATCAATATTACACGTATCAAGCTAGGGAATGAATGTTTTGAAGACAAAAGTGACATTTGTAATGCCCTGAATAATAATTTTATCTCAGTCCCTGCCACACTATCTTCAAATATTGTTCCACATCCTGAACATACTGCTACAATCAATAATCATCCTAATTCCCTTTTCCTAGAACCATGTTCTCCAGAAGAAGTGTCTACAATAATCAATTCTCTCAAACATGCTCGCTCAGTTGCTAGTGATGGTATTTCTAGTAAACTTCTCAAAATCTGTAATCGAGCACTCTCTGGTCCAATATCTGAATTTATCAACTGCTCTTTGGCAAAAGGCATTGTCCCTGATTCATTAAAGATCTCTAGAGTGGTTCCTATACACAAACAGAATGATAGATCCGACCCTGGAAACTACCGACCTATCTCAATACCACCTGAATTATCTAAAATCTTAGAAACTGTTGTCAAAGTTAGGCTTATTAGTTACCTCGAAAAATGCAATTATTTTTCCAGATTTCAATATGGCTTCAGAGAAAAGGCTGGGGTGAATCCTGCCTTAATGGACATTATAATTGAGCTTCAAAATTATATTGATAAAGGTTACAAGACTGCTGGGCTGTTTATTGATTTAAAAAAGGCTTTTGATACTGTTAGCCATGAACTTATGATATACAAACTGGAAAAGGCAGGTGTGAGAGGTCCCTTGCTGCTCTGATTTAAGGATTTCTTATCAAATCGACAACAATATGTTCAGATTGGCATGAATAAAAGTGAGCTACGAAAGATCTGCTTTGGTGTACCACAAGGTTCCATATTGGGTCCAATTTTGTTTCTTATATATATTAATGACATAGCCCTGTGTTCTTTTAAGGGTAAAATATCACTTTTGGCAGATGATACTTCACTGTTCTATTCATCAAATTCTTAGATGAATGGCTGAGAAAAAATCTGCTAACAGCCAATTACTCAAAAACTGTGTGTATGATGTTCGATAAATCACAAAATGACCTAAATGCAACTACAAATATATTATTTGGCACTACGAAGTTGCAATGGGTTAAAGAAGTTAAATATCTTGGACTAATAATTGATAGTGCCCTCTCCTGGATACCTCATATATTAAACGTAAAAAATAAAATCTCTGTCTTGGTTGGTATCATTGGCAAGATTAAGTACCTACTAACAATTGACACTCTTCGTCTAATTTATTTCACAATGATACAATCTCGACTTTCTTACTTGTGTTTCATTTGGGGCAAAGCAACCCAAAATAACTTAAATACTTTGGAGGTCTTACAAAACAGGGTTATTAGATTTATGTATGGATTTCATCAACTATATTCTCGAAATAAAATGTACTCTGAAACAAATATATTACCTCTTAAGAAATTAATCTCATTAAACGCATCACTTCTTATTCATAAAGTCTTGCATAACAAAATGTTCACCAACTCTGAATTTCCTAAAGTCACTGACATCCATTCATATAAGACAAGGCAAAAAAATAAATTACATGTTCATCAAAATTATACAACAAGGTTTGGCACTAAGGGAGTGCAACACTTACTAATATCTGAATATAACAGCATTCCTGACAACATAGCAATCATCTCTAAAACTGTGCCATTTCGTAATAAGCTTAAGAAGTACCTGTTAGGCACTATAAATGTGTAACAGTTATTTCTCTGATATTTTCATTTCCAAATCTTAAAAGTCAAAAAGTTGTTCCTCCTGTATTGTTACTCTGATGATAATCCACTTAATATAATCCTATCCATTAGGTAAATTGTGATACTTAAAGTATATGTAAAACCACTATTATTACTCTTTCACTTTTAGACCTTATGCATTAATCCGCCATTGTTGTGATTATCTAGGTATTGTTCCTCTTGACAGAGCTCTTGCTCTCTGGAACCCTATTTATCAATCAAATAAAAAAATAAAATAAAAAATATTTGAGTCTAAAAAACGTAACAATTATTTGAGAAATTATGATATAAGGTGGTTGATTCTTGATATTAAAGGTTATTACAATAAGGTTAAAAACTGGAAAGTGCATTCCAATTAATTGTCAAAAACTTGAGCAATGTTGAACATTAAAATTTATCTCGTGACAGTCGTTTCTTGAAGTTGAAATGTATTAATTTTGCATTTATGTACATATAAATTTGAAGAATTTTCATATGGCATAGTTCATTTTTAGATAGTATTAGTTGAATGCTGGATACCGTAGGCCATATTAAAGTTTGTTGTAGACGTCATTGGGCCATCTTCTTTGATACGGTGTTTATGTGAAGTGCTTCGAATTGGTGTAGCTCTTTGATGTTGGACGTGTTGGAGTAAGAGTACTAGTCAAAAAAAAAAAAAGGAACGTTGTTGTTGTAAAAGTTGTTGTCAATCGGTAGATAGCCAAGTGTGTGATGAAAGTCTGTAATTAAAAAGTTTTTTATGAAATATGTTGAAGAGCCATAATTGGAACGAGGGGGCTAATAGTGGAAGTTGAATGAAAAATGTTGACACTTACCCATTCGACCGCTAAGATGTTAACTCGTTATGTTGAGATCTTTAGAGCTACTGGCAGCTGCCGAGCTCTTACTTCGCGTGTTGTATTTGTGGAGTCTTGGTGGAGGAAGGTTGAGATTGAGAAGGCATGGCTAAGAGCTTATTGGTTGCGTGTGAAGGGGAGTTGCCGGTAGCGGGAGGAAGGGAGGGGAGTAGTGTGTGTGTTGCACTGATGGGAGTGTTTATTGATTTAGTGCTAAATATTTTCTAAAAATACTATTGTGAAGAAATTATTTTTGCGATAGTACTGAGATCTGTTCCTAAAGAGGAATTTTATTATCTATTACATCATTTAAGGTTTTGTCCTCATTAAATTGTTGGTCTAGAAAGATGTTTAAGGTTTCATATTCCGTCATGAGCTTACCTTTTTAAATTATTTTTAAGATTTGTAAATCCCGATCTATTGTAGTATATTCATGACCTGTATCTTTCATGAGGTTACTCATCGCAGAAAACTTGTTATGTTTTTGGGCGTTGAAATGTTCTGCATATCTAGGTGAGAAGCTGCAGCCAGTCTGGCTAACATCAGAAAAAGTACATACTGAGCATTTGAGTCTATATATGCCTGAGCCTGAATATATATTATTAGTGAATTGATTGAGTTATGATTAAAAAATAAATTTTGATTTGTGTTCTTCGTAGTGTAAGCAACTTTTACCTCGTGTTTTTTAAAGGATTGGTAATTTGGTGGATTTTTTGGGTTGGTAAATGTGAACTTTGCGTATTTTGGTTTGTTGGGTTTTATTGGAGAAAAAGATAAAAAGCAAAAAACTATAAAAAACAAATCATTACACCCAAATTCCCATAAGCACACCACATATTACAGTTTAACATACAGGGCATTAAAAATCCCTCTTTCAACAAATAATTTAAAAAAGAACTAGATTTCATAAAAGAAATAGCCAGATTCAACGGATTTAATACAGATATGATCAACAAAATCATCAATAAAGTCAAACTAAAATTAGCCATAAAACTTTCTCCAACTCTGTAAAACATCTATATAACTTGAAGAAATTATGCGTATAAGATATTCTGGAACTCTACAAAATTAATTTTGTTATTGTGTGAAGTTTTGTAATTTAAATAACAGTGTAACTAGCATTTGTAGACCTTAAGGTAATGACTTTTGTGGCAGGGTGTAGCTAGACGTGCCACTGTTAGTAGGATGTTTCTAGTTATTTCCGGTTTCATCAGAAAGAAAAGTTCTGGAAGTTGTAAAGATCTATCCTCATAAAAAATAAAAAATAAATGAGGGGCCCTTTTTGGTCAAAATAACCTAGTTTCTTATTTGTGAATATTAGTGTACTCTCGTACTTTAATTGGTTATCTCCTGATTGCCCCATTTCCGGCTACCTGCAGCTCCGAGAGAGCGTCTCTAGTTTGTGTGTCTTTGATTTATGACCGGTGAAGGGAGCAACTACCGGCCCTTGGCGTGAGCACTATTTCTGATTATGTTTTTGGATTTTAACTTGAAATGTAAATTTTAATATAAATTGTAATATGTGCAGCAAAGTTTGATGATGATGATGATGATGATGATGATGATGATGATGATGATGACGATGATGATGCTTGTTGTTTAGAGAGGCCTAACTTCTAAGTCATCGGCCCCTAATGGTATGAAATGAGACAAAACGCAATGTCAATTTAAAAGTACAAAATTCATCCACTGACCAGAATTCAAAACATGATGATGAAGAATGAAGGAATGAATATGAATTTAAAACAATAATTGGATCTGACCCGCAATGTCTCACCTGACCAGAAACAATATTATGGTCCAAGAGACTGTTTCCAAAGCACAATCCTGAATCGAGGATGCTTGCTGTCTACAGGAGTTCAATATCCATGTCAACGGTCCCTCATAATGGCACTTATTGCTAGTAAAGGAGAGCCATGGTATTTCTCACGCTGTGGTACTAATCAAAGGTAGCGTAAACTCTTGGTGTTCCAAACATTATGGTACTATTCACAAGTATTGTACATCATACAGGTAACGCAGACCTCTGGTGTTTCTCACATAATGGCGAATCTCATAGGCAGCGCAAATCCATAGTGTTCCTCACCTAGATGTACTAATTACGGGCGCTGGTATTCCCGTGGTGTTCCGCATATAGTGGGTACTAATCATAGGCAACGAAGACCCACGGTGTCACTCATATTGTGCTACTAATCACAGGCAACGCCCAGACCCATGGTGTTTCTCACTTCATGGTACTAATCACGGGCAACGTAAGACCGTGGTGTTCCGCATTTAGTGGTACTAATCACAAGTACTGGAAACCCACAGTGAATCCCGTCCTACTGCTATGAATCGCAAAACTATCGAGTACGTAACAGAGTGGTACTACTCGCAAGTAAAGGCGACCCATGGCATTCCCCACATGATGGTACTAATCATAAGTAGTTTCGTGGTTCTGATGCAATCATCCCTTGGTCGTCCCTTTTAGTTTCCTCTTATGACAGGCAGGGGATACTGTGGGTGTATTCTTCGTCTGCATCCCCCACCCACAGAGGGTAGACAGAGAGAGAAAAGAAGAAAAAAGTAGGGATCTGTCACTTTGAAAAATGAAGTAACGGACGAAGAAAAGTAAGGGCCACAAAGGGCATGAAAATTAAAGACTCCCTAGGCCTCGAATGCTCTAATATCGTTGGGTCAGAAAAGAACAAGAGTTGACCAAGGGGGATAGGACAGGATAGATGAAAGTGAGGAGCCTGGCACAAGTAAGTCGAAGCAATGCCAGGACTCAGCTAAGGGCCCCGTGGTCGCCAACCCATGCTCCCAAGTTGAGAGCCCCTGGGGCCCCTTTTAGTCGCATCTTACAACAGGCAGAGGATACCGTGGATGTATTCTTCGTCTGCGCCCCTCACCCACAGGGGGTTGTGTGTTTGGTCCGCGAGAGGTATTTTATTTCCCTCAAGTCCGCCAGCAAGCCGGTTAGAATCCCCCTATCTGCCACCTGGGACGTGCCACATGGGAGTATCACCTCTCCCCCTGCTATGCCAGCGTAGTAGGTTCGTGGCACCGGTTTTTGCCCACGGTATATTGCATTTGCCAATTTTTAACTTCACAATGAATTAGCCCTTTCAGCTAGTCATAACAATCTTATCTTCGGAGGCAATTCCCTATCCTGATGTGAAAATTCTAGTTAAATATAAATGCAGAGTAGTTTTCACATCTTGTAAGTAATATGTAAAGTTTTAATTTACCATGGGTTTGTCTCCAGTAGTTCAGCATCAATTTAAGGTAGAACAGTTAAAGCTATGCACCTTTTACTGAAGTGTTTTAGGAAAGGCAGCAACTTAATTGGTCTCTGCGTTAAATTTAATTTTAATTTTTTTTATTTGTTGTAACTGTATGTCTCTTAGGAGATGTTTAAACATGCCCCATTCTAATTTTTTTTTGGTTAATAAGGGATTGGACTTTCGTAAACTGTAATTTTCACGTTTATTTATTTCTTAAATGTAAACTCAAATGGCCATCGTCTGCAATTCGCCTAACTTACTATCACGATTTATTGTACATAATTGTAATGAGATATATTTGTATTTAGGTTAAATATTACTTCAAGAAGAAAGCAAGGTAGAAACCTGATTTCCATTCGCTGTGTTATTTTGGCTGTTTTGGTAATTAATTTGTTTTGTAACTTAACCTGCTTTGTTAATTTAGTAAACGTAGTGTTCAGAAAGGGATCACCGTTGATTTCCTTTCCCCGCAACACATTAACTTCTCACGGACCTACTAGGGTTTCCAGCCTGTTTCCCATTTCCTTTCCTATAGCCGTAATGTTGGTCAACCTGGTATTTATTTCTCTATGCTGTTTTCAGAGTATTAATATGGTGGGTGTGTTCCATTTAACTTACTGCGCTCGAATCTCATGAAGTTTAATTTTTTAAATTATTATCATTCTTGTTCCTTGTTGTGTAAACCGTTGTGGTTACATTGTTCAGTGATGGAATAGCACTTTTCGCTAATACTCGACTGGTGGGCGCTCCAGCATGGTCTGAATGTAAACATAGGATAAGACTGGAGGCAGACACTAATGGAAGGCATTGGTTGTATGACTATTTCCTGTTTACATTCTTTCCAAAAGGTATATCGTTCCTCCACTGCTAAATATATACTGTATTATTATCAATAAAATTCTGGCAACACCTAGTGTTTACACTGCACTATGTCTTCTGGTGTAGGTTAAAACAAATTTGTTACATTCATTCACCTGTCTCAGCCTCACCCTTGGCTTTGACAACATGAAAGTGACTGAGGTATGAGTGATACTAGTAATGCCATTCCTTATGCAGTCAGTCCCTGTAATGAATGATGATGTGAAAATTTAGCTCATGGAGTCGGTTGGTACGGGCATTTTAGTGGGCTTGGCAGACTGATATGTAATAACTTCTGGCTCAGTGGGGAAAGCAACGGGGAAACTACCTTACTTCTCATTTCCCGAGTACACCTCTTCGGTGACACCTGGGCCACCTATGACAGCTGATGGCAGAGCTGTTCAGGTCCAAACCAGCATCCAGGCTGAGCACTCAACCATCTGAGTTTTACTGATACTAATATACATTTAGCAGTGGAGGAACAATATATCTTTCGGAAAGAATGTAAACAGGAAATCCATCATTCAACCGATAACTTCCATTAGCGTCTGCCTGCAATCTTATCTTATGTTTACAATCAAACTGTGCTGGAGTGCCCACCCGGCGAGTATTGGCAAAAAGCGGGATGGCATCACTGAAAAAAACCTTACGTGATTTAAAAAAAAAAATGGAATGCATTTTCGAATTCAACACACACAATAACATGAATAATTAATTTGTAGTACTTTTATATAGAATGTATGAGTGAATAATGTAACTGGACTTACTGCCTGTATGTTCACAATAAATATATATATATATTTGATAGTTCCAAGTTCTGGTATTTGTTTTGTTGTACAGTGTAATCTACAGAACAGTTATGAACAAGTGGCATTTACATTATGTGGCAAAACAAACATTACTGAAATTACAAACATACCTTGATCATCAAGTTACATCATTATAACATACAAAGTGATGACAATAGATGTCTAACTGTGTTGGTAGAGTATGCATTCAAAATGTGCTCCCTTATGTCTCGTTTCTGCAAAAAAAATCAGCGAATTTAATTTTTGTGGTTTTGCCTGCATGTTTATGTAAACGGCATATTTTGAAGAAGGGTCAAAGAGGTGAGTATTTCATAGAATTATAAATAAATAAATAAATAAATAAATAAATAAATAAATAAATAAATAAATAAATAAATAAATAAATAAATAAATAAATAAATGTGTGTGTGTATGTATGTATGTATGTATGTATGTATGTATGTATGTATGTATGTATGTATGTATGTATGTATGTATGGCAAGGAGCATGTGGGAAAACAGGCAAAACCTTTATGAGATCTCCCCCCCCCCCACCTTTCAGTAACACGACACTACCCAAGCAGTATACTCAACAGTCCTTTCTGTACACCACATACTCGAATAATAACAATAGCCATGTACCACATTCAGCGGTACATCCCTTCCTATACCCAACAGTACAGACAGATAATTTTAATTAAACTTCCTTTCCATACCAAATACCACAGTTAGATCTATCCACAATCAGAAACATTTTAAAATTTATTATTATTCAATTTATAGCATTCAAACTTACTATGATTGTATGTGATGGGAAAGCAGCTCGCACTTTTCTTACATATTCAACAAAATGCTGCGAATAACCATTAGCAACATCAAGGCAGATGAATGTCACACCTGGTATCTCTGTGAGAATTTGAGTAAGTCGTTCAAAGTCTCCACCAGCCGTCCCCGAACTTGCTGCTACATAACGAAGGCACTCAGGATTATTGGCAGCAAAATCTTTCCAATCTTCCAGAGTGTAATATTTATGCACTGTTGTAAACAGGCCGTGCTGAAACAAACATAATATTTTATAGATTACCGATTGTAGAAAAGGCTAATGTATACAGCAAATATGATGTGTGTTCAAAAATAATCATTGAACTTTGAAAACACTGCACAAATGTCAAGTCTAAGTGGCTTCCAGAAAGTGGCGCTATACAGGGTGAACAAAAAATAACACACGTGGAGGACGGCATACGGTTCCTCGTCGAAATTCATGACGAAAGTTTATCATGCTAAACCTAGTCCCACTAATAGGTTTAATAGAAATGCGAGTTAAGAAACGAGGCTCTGGCAATGCTGTAATGGCGTGCAGCGTGGCCAAGCACAGGTCACATGAACTGGGCGCTCTGCCGGAGCTGTCTCATTAGCTCAGCGAGGCGAGGTAATGCCATAAATGCAGGCTGTGCGGATGTGCCGATGTCCGAGTCTTGTTCGCGCCAATTTTTTTCAGTTAATGTATCAAATTGTATCCAGTGTACACCTCCACTATGCAATACACTATGTTCTGTCTTACCATTACAGTTACCTTTATTTAAACCCTAGCAAATGTACTAGTGTTTCGCTACAGTATTCTACACAGTATTCGAATATCGAAGTAAATACTTTACATACAGTACATAAGATTGTTTTAAAATTGCATGTCTCTTAACGTTAACCGAGAAACAGCATGAGGAGGTCCCAATACCTTGCTTCCAATGTAAAGTATTTGTTACGGATTTGTGATGATAACGGCAGGCTCACTTGCCTACTGCCATTCACAATTGAGTTGGGAAATTTACATTATAATGGCAGGCCCCATTGCCTACTCCGTGGTCCCAATCGATTTGGGGAATTTTCATTACAATGGCATGCCCCCTTTCCTACTTGCAGACAGATTACAGTTGAGCAGTTTTTATTAAAATGGCAGCCAACTTCCCTACAACCAGTCGAAAATGAGTTGTGCAGTTATCACTATAATGACAGGCCCCTTTTCTACTGCCAGCCAGCTTACTGCCAGCCACACAAAGTTGGTGTGTTTCCATCAAAATAGCAGGCCACTACGCCTAATGCCAGGCACATTTTAGACGATTATATTTGTTTATAATGGCAGGCACGCTTGCCTACAGCCAAACGCAATCTGGTAGGGGAGTTTTAACCAAAACTGCATGCTCCCTTGACTTCTGCAAGTTGAATCGAGAAGTGAATTATTCATTACCAGCAGAAGTACCTGTTCTTCGTACGGGTTATCAGAAACTGGCTTTAGTTACTCATACTATTGGTGTGAGCGACTTCATTAGATATTTATATCACTGGTGTATTTACTTAAGTACGTAGAAATTATTTGTCATGTTTGGAATTATAGTGTATCTTCTTTTCTTCGTTGGGGCCTCTAAATATTAGTTCATAATTAGCGTCGACCTCTAAGATCTTTTACTGCCATGTTTTTCCTTCATTCCCACCTAGATATACCTGCTCCATTCACAAAGCTGCACGTTTAGTGTAAGTATACGTCCACTAGATAGTACCACAAATATAAATATTATTGAATATATTTGTTTGATCCGACATTTTGTAACTATTACAAATGATCAAGGAAATACGCGATGCATAAAAGAAACTACCATAATTATCGAGAGTTATAATTCTCAGGGCTTGTCACTCATGTCACACATCATATAATGAATCTGAGTATAAATGTTGAGAAAATTTTTCAAGTCATGGGCGCATCATCTTGATAATTGTGTACACTATATGGGTTGTTTTCATGGTTACAATGATTGTAAAAGTGGACCAAAATATCGGCACTAATAACATCAGTGATCCTACTACTCTATGATTTGATAGAAAATACTTTAAACTATAGGAAACAGACTCTGCAAAATGCTGAAACCTAAGCCAGTACGTAAAAACGAAGGACTGTCGGCAACCACTGGTCGCTGTACTACGGAGATCTCCGGGGCTATTATTTTTATACTTCACTCCCTTTCCATCCCCGCCCAGAGGAGTGCTATGAGCATCTTACACAACAGTTAATTTTTTCCAGACAGTAAGTCATACTGTATGTGTATCAATTTTGGTTGGCAGCTATGCCCAAACGTACTTGCATAATCTAGCTGCTGTAGAATCCTGGAGCTGACGTTGCCATGGTTACGGCTTTTCGTTTCTTTATCCGATTCCTAGAGCAGGGGTAGTGTGGTTCCAAAATCTCTGTAACAGTTGGTTTAGGGCCTTAAAACATGGTTTTCGGGCCCAAAGGGTTTACTGAGTTTTGTTCTTTGCGTCAAGGGGCTTAAAAGGAGCTTTGACTCGTCCTTGTATGACAAATTCAATTTCGCCTATATTAGCCTATTATTTTAAAATTTTTATATCTCCCCCTGTCGACCCCCCTCGAATTGTCTTGAAAATAAAATACAGCCCATGTTACTCGCTGGCAATGTAGCTTTCTATAGGTGAAGTAATTTTTAAAATTGGTTCAGTAGTTTTTGAGTCTATCCATTACAAACAAATATACAAATTTTTCCTCTTTGTAATATTAGTATAGAAGTATAGATTACATCCCTACACATACGGTTGCCGTCAGGAAGGGCATCCAGCCGTAAAACAGGATCAAATCCACATGTGCGACACATTTCGCACCCGTAACCCCACAGGTGTGGGTAAAGCAATAGAAGAAGAAGATACTCATTTTAAAAATTCACCTGCTTTTTATTCTTTTCACCCCTTAAGTTGATTTTCCAAAAAGAGTGTGTTCATTTTTAAAGGAGATTCCAAGTACCAATTTTAAAGTCTGTAACATCTTCAATTTTTGAGATATATGTATCCTCATATAAATAATTCAACTCCTTCCTCACTTCTTCCCCCCCCCCCCTCTTAAGTGGATTTTCTGAAAACGAATATTTGTGCTCTTTTATTTTTAAAGGGGATTCCAAATATCAAATTTCATGTCTGTAACATGTTAGGTTTTTGTGATAGAAAATCATATACTACCACTATAGAATGCATTTTAATTTATTTATAGAGCACATAGATGCATACTTAATATTTTTGTCTGTATTTCTGCTTTCAGCCAAATAAAAGATATTATTTTATATCTCAAGTATCTGATGCTTGGAAAATCACAAAAAGGAAATAGAAAAGAAACAGAGCCCATGAAACACATTCTATTTTATGTAGTTTATTGCAATCTGCTGATATGTAAAGTCACTCAAAAATGAATGAGCTTGTGGCATTACAGTGCGGCTGTGAGCTTGCATCCGGGAGATAGTGGGTTTGAATCCCACTGTCAGCAGACCTGAAGATGGTTTTCCATGGTTTCCTATTTTCACACCAGGAAAACGCTGGAGCTGTACCTTAATTAAGGCCACGGCTGCTTCCTTCCCACTCCTAGGCCTTTCCTATTCCATTGTCGCCATAAGACCTATCTGTGCTGGTGCGACATAAAGCCACTAGAAAAAATTAAGTCTGATAAAGTATTAAATGCAAGGAATATACAATACCATGTGCTCACACTTTTTTGAGAGACTATACAAGCGTGCCTCAGTTACCAGCACATATTTGTAAGCAGTTTCCACAGCAATCAACAAATCAAGCTACTTGTACGATGAATTAATACGAGTTTCCATGAAGTGTCTCATAATTTTACACATGCAAGTTCAGTACCAGGAATAATGTAGTTTGCATACTGTCTTTAAACAAGCAGCACTATAAGATACAAAAATAGTTAGAACCTGGAATGGTACATTCATCAATTATGTATTAAGCATAAGATTGTGACAGTTCTGGGAATGCTACAATGTGTTAGATGTGACAGTTCTAAAGTTGTTCTCAGTCTCTTGGGCACTAAACTCAAAGTTCATTGCTTCTCACTAATAATACAGTTCCAAGAATACATTTATCTGCTTTCTACTCATCATAGTGAGAGATAAACTATCTTTCATTTCAAATAAAAAGCTACAACTATCCCTGCTGCTAATAAGGCAAGTGATATGACAGGGCTCCAGACTTCATAAGCTTATATAAAGACATTTTATTCTAAAAACTGTCCTTTCAAATTAAAAAAAAAGGACTTCTAGTGCAAAAGACAAGGCAGAAAGATGGTACATATTTAATAATTATATCAAGGGATAGAAATAGATAAGGTTCTTAAAACAAGAAGAGGCTCTTGATGAAATGGGAGACCCAATTTTGAGGTCAAAATTTTATAAAGCAATGAGAACAAGGCACCTGGAATTGATGATAAAACCTCATAATTACCAACTGCCTTGGGAGAAACTGGCATGGCAGGGTTATTTCATTTAGTGTGTAAGATGTGTGATGCCAGAGAAATGCCATCTGATTTTAAAAAGAATGTTGTTGTACCTATTCCCAAGAAATCAAGTTAGTGCTGACAAGTGTGATAACTATAGCACCATTACTTTAGTATCCCACGCTTGGAAAATTTTAATACATATTATTTACAGAAGAATGGAGAAGTAAACTGAAGCTGAGTTAGAAGATCACTTCGGCTTAAGAAGAAATGTAGGAACACACGATGAAGTCTTGATTTTGTGTCTGATCTTACAGGATCAAATTAAGAAGGATGAGTTACGTACATGATATTCATAGATCTAGAAAAGGCATTTGATAATATTAAGTGGACTAAGCTATTTGAGAATCTGAAGATGATCAGGATCAGATACCGAAAAAGAAAATTTATCTACAATCTGTACAAAATGAGTCTACAGTGATAAGAATTGGGGCCTATTAAAAAGAAGCAGCAATCCAGAAAGGAGTGAGGCAAGGCTGCAGTTTGTCCCCTCTCCTTCCAACGTTTATATATAACAAGTGGTACAGGAAACCAAACAGGAATTTGGAAAGGGAATCAAAATCCAAAGAGAGGAAATCAAAACTCTGAGATTTGCTAATGATATTGTTATTTAATTTGAGTCTACAGAAGATCTGGAGAAATTACTGAATGGTATGGACACAGTCTTGGAGAGGATGAAGATAAATAAATCCAAAACAAAAGTAATGGAGTGCACACAAACGAAGTCAAGTGATGCAGGATATGTTACAATAGGAAATGAAGTCTTAAAGCAAGAAGATGAATACTGTTATTTGGGTAGTAGAACAATTAATGATGGCAGAAGTAAGGACGACATAAAATGTAGATTAGATGAAGCAAAGAAGAGCTTTCCTAAGAAACGAAATTCGCTCACATTCAACTTTGATATAGGAATTAGAAAGACATTTTTGAAGACTTAAGTATGGAGCGTGGCATTATATGGAAATGGAATATGAACAAGAAAGAAAGAGAGAAGCAGCTTATGAAATGTGGGGTTACAGAAGAATGCTGAAGGTGAAGTGGGAAGATTGAGTCACGAATGAAGAGATACTGTATCACATTGGTGAGGAGAATGATTTGGCAAAATTTTACCAGAAGAAGAGAGTGAATGATAGGACATATTAGGACACCCGGGACTTGTTAATTTAGTTTCTGAGGGAATTCTAGGCATAAAGAATGGTAGGGATATGCCAAGGGATGTAGTAGTTATGCAGAAATGAAAAGGTTAGCACAGGACAGGGTAAAATAGCTGCATCAAACCATTCCATGGACTGATGACTTAAACAACAAAAACAACAACAATAACAACTACAGCTGGTTTAGGGAAGAGAATACAGTTGTTGAACATTGCATTAGAGCTCCATAATTTATTTCCAAAGAACGCAGTACCACATAATGTGGAAAAGTCAGTAATAGATAATTTCAAAAAGGTAGAGCCTGGAAAACCTGAAATAACACTTATTCATAACTGTTATGTTCTCCAAGAGAAGGGAGAGGAACAAATATTTCAAATTATACTGCTGAAGTACTGCCCTGTAACATACTGCAACAATGAAATTACTTTTTTGTTTCATTTAAAACCTTTGCTGCACGTAACTATAAAACTCTGTTGTTTGAGAATTTGGAAAAATATGGAATAGTTTAAGATAACTCCTCCAGAAATAATAAAATTGTATCAATGTATTTCTAAAACAGAAAAGCCTCACTGCCTTAAAAAATGCATTTGATCAATGATAGTAATCTTTAACAATTCATATTTTTAGTGCATGTATCCAAGTTTTCAAGGGCATAAGTGGTAAAATATTGCATCACTTTGGCAAAATGCTGCCACTTGTAATATTCCAACTAAACTATAAAACAATACTGGGAATTAATACTTCTGGGATAGCCCAAAGAAGTGTGCACTCTCTTTCTCCCATGAATCATAAAGAATAGTCGTAATTTCAGGATAAACATGAAATCAATGACAAAATATGGAAATAACTACAAACCTTTCCAATTGCTTGTGCCATTTCAAATGTGCCTACAGTATCCATATTGGACGCCATCACTGGAATTCCTTTATAAGTTTGTTTAGAATTCCTAAATGTTATTTCTCTATAAAGATCAACCTGAAACAAACATGTAATCTATTATTAATTTTACAAAAATGCTAATAATATGAAAGCAAGGATATCAGCCTATAAAAGTAGTCTAGGGATCTCTAGATTAAAACAGTTGGAAGTGGTATGGAGATGATAATTGTTTTTCTAAAGGAAACAATATGTGATTTCCCTATCTTCAGGATGTAAGAGATTTCAGTAATACAGGACAGGAGACAATCAAATTATCTTGTTTTTAAGTATCTTCCGGTATTTTGCCCTTTCTTATTGAATACATTTTCCCTTTCCAAGTAGAAGCAAGTTAAATACTAATTACTGTCACAAATTCACCACTGTCCGGCCCCAAGTCCGGAATGCCGAGTGTCGAGCGAAGGTAAATAACTCAAGCCCCCATAGAGGCCAATGGCTTTGGGTGGATGAGCCCCTTTGGGTGGGGTGATGGTCCCCTCAGTGTAGGAAATGACACTGGAACCCATCATCTGTATCTTTGGACCAATGGCAAAATGGATGGAGGAACCTCCTTTTTGTGGTTTCTCATCGGTTGTGGAGATGGACGAGATCATGCCAGACAGACTGGCTGGCTGTGAAGGCGCAACTCAATGGTATTTTGAGGCTGCAGGAGTCCATTGCAGTCGTGGTACTAGAACCTGCATGTCGCATTTCATTTGTGCCACAGAGTATAGTTCCGAGATCATCGTGTGTGGGTCACTTCCTTGCAAGCTGCGATCCACCTTAAACAAAATCCCGCTTGTTGGCACTTTTTCCTGCTGTCACCCCCTTTCAACTCAAGTCCAATGTGTCCCCTTCAAATTTGGCCTACAATAAGCATTTATTGTATTAGCGTGTGTAAGATTTTATTTTATTAGTGCGAGCGATATTTTCCAGCCTTGTATTACGGACACAGCTCCAACAGTTCAAAACCGGTCTTATTGGCAGGGGAGAAATGTATTGATTTTCTCTCTGCGGAGCGATCAGCTGACCCACGTGACACACTGAGGGAGCAGGCCAAGGTCGCCTGGACACGCGGACAGCACATGTCAAATCTCAGGCAGAAGTACTTTCGAGAAGTGAACGCTAGACATCGACCAATTACGGACAATTATAGTCCCACACCACTTTCCCTGGATATGCATAAAAACCCGTGTTTCCAGAAGAAAGGCTCTCTATGCTCTCTGCTCTTCGATTCATCGACATGTTCTTATGCTGCGGACTTCGGCGGGATATTTGCTGTCTACTCCGAGATGGTTACTTCTTAAATCAATTATCTGACTGTAAAACCAGCCACCCTTCACTTATAGTTGGATCAACGAGCCTGGCAGATTTCTTTTAATACAAGTTACGTATTTTTCCATCACTAATTTCATCGCGTGTGTGTGTGTGTGTGTAGCATATCTTAAAACTGTTTGTTAGTTTCAGCCTCTACTCCACGAGAAGAAAGAAGAAAATCGCCATGTGTTGGAACGAGTGTCTCAAGATGCTGTTACATATTGAAGAGGAAGCTTGCCGCAACTTTACTTGGAACCTCGAGACTACAATGATCTGCTAAAATGAAGGCAATGTCCGGCATGGGGAGATAGCGGCCCCGGGCAGATAACTGACCACATGTTCCAGACCACCGGCGAAGATCCAGTTCCATCATTCATTTAAGTACACTTTACTAAGGTTTATCTGTTCATCTTTGTAGAAATAATGCTTTCTTATTCATTAGTGGTAACATTTCTTCTAGTCTTGCAGCAGATTTGAATATTTTCACTCTTCTTTCATATGGGAGATGGTAGATTTGTCATTTTGTGTGTGGATGATTATTGACCTATATTAGTTTAGCTAGAACGTGTGTGTGTCTTCTACGATTATTCTAGCTGTCCCATTTAATAGTCCAGTGTGTTTAAAAATCATTGTCCTCACCGATAATTAACAATTTAAATTCTGAAAATTGTTTTTTTGGAAGTCGTGTGGGACAGATTTATGGCACATTGTGTTACGCCAGATTTCTATGTAAGAGTTTCTTCATGTGTGATTTAAGGCGTGTTAGTGTCATCTGACATATTGTCGAACCCCAGTTTCCGCGAATTTTAGATCTCGCACATCTAATAATAATAATAATAATAATAATAATAATAATAATAATAATAATAATAATAATAACAACAACAACAATAATAATAATAATAATAATAATAATAATAATAATAATAATAATAATAATAATAATAATAATAATAATAATAATAATAATGAATTTTCATCTCGGGTTAAATAAATGAATAAGGGTCATGAGTTTAAATATTGCTTGATCTTGTGTGTTATGATGCTAATGTGTGTGCTCAATTAGGATGAATATGAGCCTGGAATATGGCAGATTCTCGTCGGATCATTTATTATATTTATTGACTTGAGGATGGATTATTTACTGTGTGTTTGTGATGTGTGAATCCATTTATTGAGTCTTATTTTGGAGAATACGTGTTGTTGAACGTAATTTCTTCAAATGGAGCATGTGCTAATTGATAGACGTGGAGTTGAGTAATAATAATGTCGTGACTCATGAACCATGAAGGAGAATGCTTCTATTTGACCTGTTCTATGTGCGTTTCTGTAGTCGACAAATTTCTTCAGACATCAACCGCCGATATCATGATAAACGTTGTTGATTTCACGTTCTTTAATTAAGTGATTATCCAGACTTCATCACATTCCTGAGGAACGTAAAATATTTTTTCTTTGCCCGATACCGTCATTGAGAAAATTCAAATATTAGGATTAAAAATCAAAGATTATTATTCAAAGGCTAGAATTCGCTGTAAATAGTGTAAATTATTATCGTGTGGCTTAGTGTGAATGTTGTGTGTGTGATTGATAATATTTCAATGCATTGTGATATTTCCTTTGACCATGATTTTGGCCAGACCACGTGTTTATTTCGTTGAGACCTGATTGTCACCATCGTTGTTTGTGTCGGCATAACTTTTTGAAATATAAATCTTTAGTGGATTTTATTTGGTATTTAAGTAAAGGAAGATTCAGAGTGTCACACGGTAATGAATAAGGAAGGATCATTTCTGTGGACTTGGTTCACTATGTAATTTTGTAAAGCCTACGGCATTAAATTTTTCTTTAGAAGTGTCAAATACCAAAGAGTGACTTTACGTTGTCAGACGAAATATTAGAGGAATATTAAGAGGAATAATTATTGTACAGGCATAATGGTGCAAAATGTAAGTCCAATGGAGATATTTTTGAGTAATATTTTTTATAAGAAATTGGTTTAATTAATTTTCAATTTTATTGAGGTAACGCTTTATTCAGCACATTAAAGAAGGAAGGATTTATTTGAGATAAATGTTGAAATTAATAAATCTAGTAATTCAACATTAAAGATAAATAGGAATCAGACAACTTTCACTTTCTTTAACTTATAAACAATAATATAATTATTGAGAGGAGGTCCTCCTACAGAAATTTTATTTTGTTATTATTTCGTTGAGCCAGAAGTAGGCTAATAAAAGTTATGTGTACTTACAGAAACGTTGTCGACCGAGAATAGTGGAGATTATATGCAGTTAAGAGGAACTGGCAGAGAAGAAAAATTTAATTTCTTATCAAGATTGTTAATTAAATTTGTTATTGTTAAATGTGTTAGTTTATAATAAATGTCAGAACCTGTTGTTTTATATTCTTGTGTTATTGTCGCTAGTCCTTGTCTCTTACCCTGCCTTCGAAAATAAGTAAAGCCAGACAACGAACGGTCCACCCTCGGGACTCTCGTTCTCCGGCTGAGCTATGCCCGGTAAGAAGGGGGCAAATGGTGATGGGATAAGGATGGTGGAGGCAGGTTTTCGGGTGAAACTGGAAGCCCCTAGTTCTGACCTCGCACGATGGCAGCAGACATGTGATGGTAGTCTTTATTTTTCATTTTTACTACTGATCTGCATTTAGGGCAGTCGCCCAGGTGGCAGATTCCCTGTCTGTTGTTTTCCTAGCCTTTTCTTAAATGATTGCAAAGAAATTGGAAATTTATTGAAGATCTCCCTTGGTAAGTTATTCCATTCCCTAACACCTCTTCCTATAAATGAATATTTGCCCCAATTTGTCCTCTTGAATTCCAACTTCATTTTGTGATCTTTCCTACTTTTATAAATGCCACTCAAACTTATCGTCTACTAATGTCATTCCACGCCATCTCTCTGCTGACAGCTCGGAACATACTACTTAATGTAGGATGCTAAATGGTTTATTATGTCACCTATTCAATACATATAAATTTTACAGTTAGGAATTTATTCTTAATTCCGCTTGAGACATGTTTCGCCCTTCATTGAGGGCATCCTCAGTCAAAATTACCTCCTCAAGGCAAAAATCAGGTACCTGTTAGTATTTAACATGCACAAATTAATATACATTACAATGGGAAAATTAAGCACGAGAAACCATCACCATCTTTCTCTCAGTTTTTCCCACCCCAAACTTTGCAACATTTTTGAAACGCTACTCTTTTGTTGGAAATCACCCAGAACAAATCAAGCTGCTTTTCTTTGGATTTTTTCCAGTTCTTGAATCAGGTAATCCTGGTGAGGGTCTCATACACTGGAACCATACTCTAGTTGGAGTCTTACCAGAGACTTATATGCCCTCTCCTTTACATCCTTACTACAACCCCTAAACACCCTCATAACCATGTGCAGAGATCTGTACCCTTTATTTACAATCCCATTTATGTGATTACCCCAGTGAAGATCTTTCCTTATATTAACACCTAGATACTTACAATGATCCCCAAAAGGAACTTTCACCCCATCAATGCAGTAATTAAAACTGAGAGGACTTTTCCTATTTGTGAAACTCACAACCTGACTTTTATCCCTGTTTATCATGATACCATTGCCTACTGTCCATCTCACAACATTATCGAGGTCATTTTGCAGTTGCTCACAATCTTGTAACTTATTTATTACTCTGTACAGAATAACATCTTCTGTAAAAAGCCTTATCTCTGATTCAACTTCTTTACACATATCATTGATATATATATATTAGAAAGCATAAAGGTCAAATAATACTGCCTTGAGGAATTCCCCTCTTAATTTTTAAAGGGACAGATAAAGCTTCCCCTACTCTAATTCTCTGAGTTCTATTTTCTAGAAACAGAGCCACCCATTCAGTCACTCTCTTGTCAAGTCCAATTGCACTCATTTTTGCCAGTAGTCTCCCATGATCTACCCTATCAAATGCCTTAGACAGGTCAATCGTGATACAGTCCAACTGACCTCCTGAATCCAGGATATCTGCTATATCTTGCTGGAATCCTACAAGTTGAGCTTCAGTGGAATAACCTTTCCTAAACACAAACTGCCTTCTACCAAACCAGTTATTAATTTCACAAACATGTCTAATATAATCAGAAAGAATGCTTTCCCAAAGCTTACATGCAATGCAAGTCAAACTAACTGGCCTGTAATTTTGAGCTTTATGTCTATCACCCTTTCCTTTATATACAGGGCTTACTATAACAACTCTCCATTCATTTGGTAAAGTTCCTACATGCAAACAATAATCAAATAAGTACTTCAGATATGGTACTATATCCCAACCCATTATTTTTAGTATATCACCCGAAACCTTATCAACCAACAATCTTTACATACTGCTGGCTGAATACTTCTGCCTTTTGAAGATCCCCGCATACATTCGTGGAATATCCTTCTTGGAACCTGTTTCTGCCTTAAAGTACCTATACATACTCTTCCATTTTTCACTAAAATTAGTATGGCCACCAATTATGCTTGCCATCATGTTATCCTTAGCTGAATTCTTTGCTAGATTCAATTTCCTAGTAAGTTCCTTCAATTTCCCCTTACTTCCACAGCCATTTTTAACTCTATTTCTTTCCAACCTGCACCTCCTTCTTAGTCTCTTTACTTCCCTGTTATAATATAGTGGATCTTTACCATTCCTTACCACCTTTAAAGGTACAAACCTATTTTCACATTCCTCAACAACTGCTTTAAACCCATCCCAGAGTCTGTTTACATTTTTATTTACCGTTTTCCACCGATCATAGTTACTTTTTAAAAACGCCCTTATGCCTGTTTTATCAGCCATATGGTACTGCCTAACAGTCCTAATTTTAATCTCTTCCTTTCTTTCACATTTATTTTTGATTACCACAAAAACAGCTTCGTGATCACTAATACCATCTATTACTTCGGTTTCTCTATAGAGCTCATCCGGTTTTACCTGCACCACATCCAGAATATTCTTCCCTCTAGTTGGTTCTATCACTTTCTGAATCAGGTATCCTTCCCATATTAATTTATTTGCCATTTGTTGGGCATGCTTCCTGGCGTTCGCATTACCTTCCCAATTGACATTTGGTAAATTGAGATCACCCGCTACAATCACGTTCCTTTCCTTATTGTTTCCCACATAGCTAATTATCTTATCAAATAATTCTGAATCAGTATCTGGGCTACCCTTTCCTGGTCTGTACACTCCAAAGACATCAAGTTGCCTATTATCTTTAGAGATGAGCCTTACCCCTAGAATTTCGTGTTTGTCATCTTTAACTTTTTCGTAGCTTACAATTCTTCTTTCACGAGAATGAATACTCCCCCTCCTACCATTTCTATCCTATCTCTATGATACACCCTCCAGTTCTGTGAGAAAATTTCTGCATCCTTTATATCATTTCTCAGCCATGTTTCAACTCCTATTACAATATCTTGTAAGTATATATGTATTAAATTACTTAACTGTATTCCTTTCTTTACAATACTTCTACAGTTGAGCACTAACAGTTTTATGTCATCCCTGCTTGATTTACAGTTCCCTCTTCTCTTAACACTGCTCCCTAGGCCACCCTGTTTCCCTGAATGTACCTCGATATAACCCTTATATGTACCACTGTGGTTTAAAAGAAGGCCATCTGAGCGCAGATCCCTGTCTCCTACCCACCCATTAGGATCTAGAAATTCTTTCTGAGATCCCATGAATACTCAGGAATTTGGTCCTGCATCTGTGTTTGGGCAGGCCTATTTAGGATCACCTCTGCCCACTCTGAATGGGGAAGACCCTAGAAAATGTGGGCTAAACATCGGTAGTCACACTCTCAGCCAGCTGGGAGGCCGCACTCAGCGGGTCACCACTTAAATGGTCGAAAAACAAAGATTACCAAAACTTTGATTATAAGAACCTGGAATGTTTGAACCCTACTTGATTTGAAAAATAATAACAGACCTGAGAGAAGAACAGCACTTGTCACCCATGAGCTTGGACTAAAGAACATTGATATTGCTGCCTTAAGTGAAACCAGACTGTCCAGTGAAAGTAAACTTACAGAGTTCAGCTCAGGCTACACAATCTTCTGGAAGAGAAAAGATGAGGGAGCCACATTCATGGTGTGGGATTTGCTGTGAAGGCCACGTGGGTGAATGAATATCAACTAACTCCAACCGCTGTCCCCCATGCTTTTCAACATCTATTCAGAAAAGATTTTTCGAGATGCTCTTTACGGAAAGACTCAAGGAATTGTGGTTAATGGTTTCATCATAAATAACATCAGGTACGCCGATGACACTGTGCTAGTTGCAACCAATCTCCAGGATCTACAGGAACTACTTAATGCTGTCACTGAAGCCAGCAGCGCAATGGGCTTGAAACTTAATGTAAAGAAGACCAAGTGGATGGTTATAAGCAGAAAAGAAGGTGGCATTCGAGGTAATCTCACAACAGCGAAGGAACAGATCGCGAGAGTAACAACATTTAAATACCTGGGATGTCACATCAATGATTACTGGGACCTTACGAGAACCGATGCAGAATTGAGCAGGCCAGAACTTCTTTTCAGAGACTTAGGAAACTTTTGACAAGCCATGACCTTTCCATTTCACTACGGACACGACTACTCTGGTGCTACGTTTTCAGCATTCTGTTATACGGCGTTGAGGCATGGACACTAACTGAGACCATGTGCAAGAGATTGCAAGCCTCTGAAATGTGGATGTACCGAAGGATGATGAAGATACCTTGGACAGCTAAAATGAGCAATATAGACATTTTGCACCGTATGAAAAAAGAACCAGAAATTCTCACTACCATCAAGAGACGGAAACTAGAATACTTTGGTCATATGATGCGGAACTCTAAATACCACCTTCTGCAAGTAATACTCCAAGGGAAAATTAATGGAAAACGTGGTCCGGGGAGAAGTAAGACATCATGGCTCGGCAACTTGAGCCAGTGGTTTGGGGTGACAAAGCTTACTCTGTTCAGAACAGCTATGAACAAACAACAGATCATGCTACTGATCGCCAACGTTCTGCGAGGACATGGCACATGAAGAAGAAGAAATCCCACTCTCTGGAGCCAAATCTATGACACTTATATCCACATATGCTCCCACCTTGGATGCTGATGTAGAAGCTAAGACCAATTCTACAACCTGCTGAGCTCTACCACCACCAAAGTAACACCAAGAGACAAACTCTTACTACTTGGCGATTTAAATACCAGAGTTGGTAATGATATCCAATTATGAGGCAGTGTGATGGGAAAACATGGACTGTAATGCCAATGGTCTACTGCTCCTAGGTTTATGTGCTGAACATGAATTCTTCATTACTAATACTCAGTTCTGCCTGCCTAACTGCTACAAGACCACTTGGATGCATCCTTGCTCAAAGCACTGGCACATCCTTGACTATATCATCACCAGGCAATGGGATAAAAAAGATGTCCTTATTACAAGGACCGCAAGAAACGTCGATGACTCCTGGACAGATCACAAGCTCCTTTTTTGCCGGATGAGAATCTCAATATGTCCCAAACCAAAAAGATCCATCCTCAACCTGTCCAGAAAGAAATTTGATCCTTCTAAACTTCAAACTGAATCCATTGCTACCGATTACAGAAATGCAATCTCAAACAAACTGACTAGTCATCCAGTCAGCAGTGAGAGTACAAAACAGGAATGGGCCACACTTCAGAAGGTCATCACTGAGTCAGCAGAGGAAACAATTGTTTCAGTGAGGAAAAAAAGCCAGGACTGGTTTGATGAAAATAATGAAGAAATTAAATGTCTGATCAATGCCAAATGGGAAGGAAGATCCATCTTCCAATGTGAAGAAATCACATATCTTGGAACTTAAAGGAAAATGTCAGGCACAAATTAAGGAAATCAAGAATAACTGGTGGCAACAAAAAGCTGAAGAACTGCAAAGACTATGATGCCCATGACCTGCAAAACTTCTATGCTGGCATAAAGGAGATATATGGTCCAATTCAATCTTCATTGAGATTATTGAAGACTGCTGACAACTCCACCATTTTAGCTGATAATGGAGAAATTTTAGAGCATTGGAAGGAACATTTCTCTGCGCTTCTAAATCATGTCTCCGATGCAGCTAAGGACTTCCTTCATAATGTTCCTCAGCAGCCCCAATAACCACGGATGGCAGTTCCACCTACATACAGAGAGTTCACCAAAGCACTCAATCAACTAAAACCAAGAAAGGCTCCTGGTCCTGATAACATCCCTCTGGAACTGATACAAAATGGAGGTATACCCTTGAAGACTAGACTTTTCACACTCATCCAATTGATTTGGGAAACTCGAGAAGTACCTGACGACTTGAAAAATGCTACCATCACCACTATCTTCAAGAAAGGCAATTGTAGTGTATGTGGGAAATATTGTGGTATATAGCTTTTGTCAACTGCAGGTAAAATTCTTGTAAGAATTCTATTAAACCGGCTCCAAATTATCTCAGAGAGGATTTTGCCCGAGTCTCAATGTGGTTTCCAAACCTCCAGAGGCACAACAAATACGATCTTCTGTGCTAGACAACTCCATGCAAAATGCAGAGAGTAACAGCTGCCTCTGTATTTAGTTTTCTATGATTTGGAAAAAGCCTTTGATTCAGTACCAAGATCTGCTATGTGGAAAGTATTGAGACATTTTGGATGTCCTGAACATTATGTGGAATTGGTTCAAGCTCTTCATGATGGCATGTATGGACAGGTTCTTCATGGTAACTCAGTTTCAGATTCGTTTCCTGTCACTCATGGATTGAAATACGGCTGTGTGCTTGCTCCTGCACTCTTTGCATTGTACGTGGCTGCCATGCTGCATGAATCATCTGCAAACAACTTAGGCATGGACATTAAATTTTGTTTTTATGGAGGCCTTTTCAATCTGGCAAGACTTCGCTCACAAAGACATACTCTGATTACCCAGGTGACAGAACTGCAATATGCTGATGACACCGCATTTCCTTCTTTAACACCTGCAGAACTACAACAGTCAGTCAACTGCTTTAAAAACTGCATGTGATCGCTTTGGTCTTGCCATTAGTGTGAAAAAAATGACTGTACTTGCACAACTTGCCTCAGGATTAACTCTTCCTGAGTTCAGTATCTCCATCTTAGACACAACACTGGAACAGGTTGATCACTTTTCATATCTTGGAAGCATCTTGTCTAAATGGCGTACCTGCGAACAAGATGTTGATAAAAGAATGGGGGCACCTCATGCAGCATGCGGACGGTTAATGCACAGAGTCTTCATGAATAACGACCTAAAACTGCATACCAAACTCATAGTGTACAAAGCTGCTGTCATTACGACGCCGCTGAATGGCTGTGAAACTTGGACCCTCTATCGCCGTGATATCAAAAAACTTGAGCGCTTCTACCAACAGAAAATGAGATTCGTCTTGAATATTAAGACTATGTGACACCACGGCAGTTCTCGACAAAGCGCAGCTAAATAGCATTGAAGCAATAATAATCGCTCATCAACTGAGATGGTTAGACCAGTTTCACCGCATGGATGATACCAGGCTTCCCTGCCAAATTATTTAGAGTTAACATTGCTCTGGCAGTAGACCTCATGGAGCCCCTCTTAAGCGTATTAAGGACCAGATGAAACACATTAAATTTTAATCATTTGGTTTTTGGAGATTTTATGTATGAATCAAGCGTTTTTATAACTTTTTAGACATGGTGTACTTGCACATACAAGGTTTGTAAGATGCTTCGAGGAATTTCCGGTTGCATCAGTTTGGAAATTTCTCAAAGCTACGTGCGGTATTTTGTCAGCAGTTTTTCTGGGCCCTCATTGGCCAAAATAAAACCATTTGCCATTGGCGAATGCTAGAAATGCAGACGTGCTCATTGGTTGTTTCACTATTTCACCCCTTCCGGCCCTGGACACTTGGCAGTAGAAAAGCTAGTTCTCTCAGTCTTGTAGTTCTGACCAGCAACAGGTGAAATTGTCTACCCCACCTGATGGGTTCTCAGCCCTCCCAAGGTAAGCACGATCTCCTCCTTATTTTGGATTTTCAAGTTTCAAATGTAGCTTTGATTTAATTTTCCTTATGTCCAGAGTTTGCCCAAAATTTCTCCTATTCGAAAAATTAAATTTTGCATGGCTTAGCCCGCGTGGTTAATCATATTCACTTTGTGTTAGAGGCATTTCCCTTATCTTTTATTTTGTAAAATGTTTTATATGTAAAATTTCATTTCTCTTTTCTTTGGTTGTAACTGTACAAATTTCTATTTTCCCTAGGGGGTGGCTCGTAAACCAGTTTCCTCTTAATATATTCTCGTTCGGGACAAGCTCCTGTCCTGAAGTGTTTTAGGAAAGGCTGCGTCCTGAATGGGCTTTGTGTTAAGATGTTTGTTATTTTTACTTTTACTTCTTTCGTCAGGTGTTACTTTTCAATTATTATCATGTATTAAAATGTATGCACCATTTGTGAACATGTGTTACTTTTATTATTATTATTATTATTATTATTATTATTATTATTATTATTATTATTATTATTATTATTATTATTATTATTATTATTATTACGTCTTAACATGTAGGCGTCATTCGCGAACATGTGTTACTTTTCTTAATTGTATTAAACTATTCCTACTTTTAGTATGTTTTCAAAATCACTGCCATGAAGCTTGTAAATGTTTTGGTGTTAAACTTGCATCATTGATGGTTCCAATTGTAATGTTATTTATTTTATTAACCTTATTATTTAAGTAAAACGTAAAGCGTACATCAAACCACCGCTAATTTCGTTTCACCTGTAATGCCAATACCTTCCAACGCCCTGGGTAGGGTCCCGCTGCTTCCCACCTCCGTTCATTTAGTTGTCATGTTGCCTAAACTGTTAATTACATTCTGCTGTTTTCTGCATTAATCATGCGTATGTGTTCGAGGTTATTTATCTGGTTAAAAGGTTACTATTAATCTCCTTAATGCCGTGAATTATTATTATGTTTTGATTTCTATGTTTTGTAATGCCGAAAGGGTTGCATAATGGTAGCAGAGCGTGGTTACTGTTAAAAAGAAGGTTAGTGGTGATTGTTTTTAGTGAAGATATCTCTAAAGAATCATCTCGTACTGTTGTTTTCTTATGGTCAACATGTCTCGTGCTATCCTTAATCCTTTCCATTTGAGGAAGGAGGAATTAGTTTACGAAATTCGTATTCGTAAACTGAATTCGACAGTAAGGGTTAGAGATGACACAAGCCTGTTAAAGCAATTCCTTGATTTATTAGTGTCAGTCCCTGAATTATCGACAGACGAAGTGTGCGCATCTTTGACAAACGTTAGAGATAAATTAACTGAGTTTAGTGGTATTCTTTTGTTCCTCCGAACCGTCTAATATTAAATTACACGTGCGAAAGCCCAAGTGCAGCATTACGTGGATAGGATTCGCGACTTATTAGCTCTTACACTGACTGACAGAGCAAATGCAACACCAAGAAGGAGTGGATAGAAAGGGATGAAAGTTGGGGGCAAAACAGAGACGGCACGGACGAATAATTGATGTTTATTTCAAACCGATATGCAGTTTACACAATGCGCACGGCATCGACTCAGTAGGATGTAGGACCACCGCGAGCGGCGATGCACGCAAAAACACGTCGAGGTACAGAGTCAATAAGAGTGCGGATGGTGTCCTGAGGGATGGTTCTCCATTCTTTGTCAACCATTTGCCACAGTTGGTCGTCCGTACGAGGCTGGGGCAGAGTTTGCAAACGGCGTCCAATGAGATCCCACACGTGTTCGATTGGTGAGAGATCCGGAGAGTACGCTGGCCACGGAAGCATCTGTACACCTCGTAGAGCCTGTTGGGAGATGCGAGCAGGGTGTGGGCGGGCATTATCCTGCTGAAACAGAGCATTGGGCAGCCCCTGAAGGTACGGGAGTGCCACCGGCCGCAGCACATGCTGCACGTAGCGGTGGGCATTTAACGTGCCTTGAATACGCACTAGAGGTGACGTGGAATCATACGCAATAGCGCCCCAAACCATGATGTCGCGTTGTCTAGCGGTAGGGCGCTCCACAGTTACTGCCGGATTTGACCTTTCTCCACGCCGACGCCACACTCGTCTGCGGTGACTATCACTGACAGAACAGAAGCGTGACTCATCGGAGAACACGACGTTCCGCCATTCCCTCATCCAAGTCGCTCTAGCCCGGCACCATGCCAGGCGTGCACGTCTATGCTGTGGAGTCAATGGTACTCTTCTGAGCGGACGCCGGGAGTGCAGGCCTCCTTCAACCAATCGACGGGAATTTTTTCTGGTCGATATCGGAACAGCCAGGGTGTCTTGCACATGCTGAAGAATGGCGGTTGACGTGGCGTGCGGGGCTGCCACCGCTTGGCGGCGGATGCGCCGATCCTCGCGTGTTGACGTCACTCGGGCTGCGCCTGGACCTCTCTCACGTGCCACATGTCCCTGCGCCAACCATCTTCGCCACAGGCGCTGCACCGTGGACACATCCCTATGGGTATCGGCTGCGATTTGACGAAGCGACCAACATGCCCTTCTCAGCCCGATCACCATACCCCTCGTAAAGTCGTCTGTCTGCTGGAAATGCCTCCGTAGACGGCGGCCTGGCATTCTTAGCTATACACGTGTCCTGTGGCACACGACAACACGTTCTACAATGACTGTCGGCTGAGAAATCACGGTACGAAGTGGGCCATTCGCCAACGCCGTGTCCCATTTATCGTTTGCTACGTGCGCAGCGCAGCGGCGCATTTCACATCATGAGCATACCTCAGTGACGTCAGTCTACCCTGCAATTGGCATAAAGTTCTGACCACTCCTTCTTGGTGTTGCATTTGCTCTGTCAGTCAGTGTAATTTATCTCCAAACGAGCGACAGCAGTGTGAATACTTATTGTCACAGTTCTCTGGCTTTTTCGATAAAATAGTAGGCTTGCTAGTAGGCAACGCGTTGCCTACTTCAAGCTCTGAAGTTCAAGTGTCAGTTTCATCCATAACTTGTGAAAGTGAAGCAATTTCTGTATCGCTTGCTTCCCAAAATTGTATGATGGTAACTAGTGATAATGTTCCCCTGTGATCTTCTTCTGCTATTTTTGCAAGTGCTTCTCAGCATGTAACACATGTAATGGTTATTTTACTCAGGTTGGTATGTCTCTTATTCCTTTGGCACGTGGTAATGCTAATATGTCTTTGCGTCAACCTTTTGTTGCAACCCACCTGTTTCTCGTTCGATAATGCAAAAATATCCCCATGTCCAAGTGACACCTGTATCAAATGCTTTGGTGGTTTCTCAAATGTGTGAAAATGTTTCGCAGATGTGAATATCTGCGCCAGTTTCATTGCAATCTAACGGCAGTCTTAACCTCACTTTCAGTACTCCAAATTTTCCTAAGGGCAACTGAACCAAGATTACTATGCAACTGTGATTCCTTCTCAGAACCAATCTAGTCCTTCTCAGGTACTTCCTACACCTGCATTGTCTCATTTTTTTTTCCAATTTACCTTACCCATTAACTGCTGTATTTAAGGGTGTGTCCAAGTTCACCGCTAATTCAACTAATGAGATTACTTTTCTACGATTTTTGGTTGAATTTAAAGATCAGGCTATTGTATACTCTTTAAGTAGTGATAATTTCTTCCCAGTTTATATCCTCATGTTTCTGGAGCTCTTTCTGAGCACATCATCAGAGCAATTTCTGAAAGATGGACAGTGGATCAGTTTCATGTACATGTACTTGAGTTCTTTATTCCTTCCCGTACATTGTCTTCTTTCGTGCAAAAGCATTATTTTAGAGTGCAGCATTTGACTGACACGTTTGAATATATTCAGGACATTAAGTTCAACGCTAGGATTTTGATGCTCAACTATTCTGAGTCTGAAATGGTTGCCAGCACTGTTGAGGGTCTTGCACCTAATTATAGTTCGTATCTTGCTCTTTCACCACGACCACCAGTCCGACTCGTTGGCTGAACGGTCAGCGTACTGGCCTTCGGTTCAGAGGGTCCCGGGTTCGACTCCCTGCCGGGCCGAGGATTTTAACCTTAATTGGTTAATTCCTACGGCACGGGGGCTGGGTGTGTGTCTTCATCATCATTTCATCCTCATCGCGACGCGCAGGTCGCTTACGGGAGTCAAATAGAAAGACCTGCACCTGGCGAGCAGAACCCGTCCTGGGTTATCCCGACACTAAAAGCCATACGACATTACATTACCACGACCAGCTACTTTCGCTCAATTGGAAGATATGACTGTTTCTGCCGAAGGCATTAGGTATCCCGACCAGCTGCGCGTTGCGCTAGCTCCTCCTTCTATGAGCATGTCTTCTCAGGTCACTATATGACTTTTCACGCGAGTTTAATCCTGATGTAAACATGGTATGTCCACGCGTCCGCCGAAGAAAGAGTTGCGATTCACTAAGCGTGTAATACCGACCTCCACCCCGTCAACGTCTCGTGTTCGGACGTAGAGGGCTGCGCATCACATAGGACAACAGTGCGAAGATCTGAACTTCTGAATAAACGACTAAACCCGGATTCTGTTCACTTAGTTTATTCTGAATAAAACCGGGCGATTTGGCCGTGCGCGTACAGGCGCGCGGCTGTGAGCTTGCATCCGGGAGATAGTAGGTTCGAATCCCACTATCGGCAGCCCTGAAGATGGTTTTCCGTGGTTTCCCATTTTCACACCAGGCAAATGCTGGGGCTGTACCTTAATTAAGGCCACGGCCGCTTCCTTCCAACTCCTAGGCCTTTCCTATCCCATCGTCGCCATGAGACCTATCTGTGTCGGTGCGACGTAAAGCCCCTAGCAAAAAAATTCTGAATAAACGACTAAACCCGGATTCTGTTCACTTAGTTTATTGAACATATTCACAATGCACTGCCTTTGGTCAGTTCTCAGCGGTTTTCCTTTTTTGTGCTTCATTACAAGCGATGGTCCCACCTCTTGTTCTTTTTTTCTCAGTATGAATACTGACACTGACTGCTACTGCAAGAGGCAAAACCTTATCTCCACGCTATACAGCTTGGGACTTTCCCTCACTACGAGAAGACTTCCTGTATTACACCACGCCTTGTGGCTTCATTTCTAGTTATTTAATCACGATTTTATTGAAACAAAACCATATATATACCGGTATATATGACAAGCATATTTTAATTTGATTACGTACTCTTCCAAACTCTCTAAATGTAATAAACTAAAATAAAATAAAATTAATGCGACGTACTATTTTTCTTCGAACTCACATGCAGTCGAGTGAGTGAGACGGTTGCTTCTCCAACCAACTACATGCATGTCCACGTGCATAGGCAAGGTGCTCCGCCTATTTGTTTACATCAGGATTAAACTCTCGTGAAAAGCGGTATAGTACCGCTTCTTCTCTTTCTTCCAAGTCATGTAATTCTTGTGCATGTTTTAGTTGTGGCTCCACTGATTATTTCCAGCGGAAATTTCCTAAAATTGGACCCGTAGGGAATTCTAAACTTGACATGGGTGGACCCACCCAAGGTTTCCGGAGGAGTTGTCCTAAGATTGAGCCCTTAGGCAATTCAAACCCTAATGTAGGTAGAGTTTCTTCCCCGAATAATTCTTGTCGATACTGTGGGTTGAATAGACATTTTTCTAGACAGTGTTCTCGCAATTCTTCCGGGTCTGGGCGTTCTGGTAATGGTAATTCTAGATGACTAACCGCCAATTCTTGTGCAAAACCTCAAAGTGTAGTTTCATGTTTAGTCTGTTATCACTGTAGGTTAGATTAATTTACACAATTCTGTGGTTGATGATAGATCTCAATCTGAACCTAGTGTCAATTTTCTGCAATCTTGTGATATTTCTGCTATCCCTCCTTGTAAGTTACCTTCCATATGCTTAAAGGTAAACAATGAACCAGTGTGTGCTTTGGTTGATTCTGGAAATAGCCTCACCTTGATGAGTGAGAATTCGTATAAGTCCATGAAATCTGTTTGCAAGTTCCCTTCTTCAAAACCTGTATCTTTAACCTGCATTACGGCTAACTCTAATTCCTTGAATGTGATTGGACGTCTGGATGTCAAAATAAGAATCCGTAATTTCAAGTGGAAAATGCCTGTGCTAGTGGCAAAAGTTTCATATTGTCCTTTCATTTTGGGTGCAAATTTTATTCCCAAAACTGATAAGATTTTGGACTTTCAGTACAATGATTTCCAATTTACATTTTCCTTTAGAATCTCTAATTTGTGTAATCGTTCCCCTATTCTTCCTTGTCATGTCAATGCTGTTTCTGAGTACACAGCTTTTGACTTTGATCATTTGCCTGACGATAAAGCCAATGAACTTTGGAATCTTT